>NC_092828.1:15806817-16141625 GCF_039878825.1 Excalfactoria chinensis | reverse complement strand
TTTTCTCTAATTGTCCTATCGTAACTGTGCCAGGATTTAACATGAGCTTTTATCAAATTATGAACTGCCTTGTAAGTTCTGGTACAAGATTCTGTTGTAGCAGGGGCTATACCTTTTTCACAACCATGTACAGCAACAAGATAAGGCTCATTAACAATGATCTGCAGCTTCACTCAGTCTTCAAATGCTTTGCAGCAATATTTTGCATAAATTATCAAAGGTCTCAATGATCTTTTTAGATCTCCAGCCACCTTCATCTTCTAAAAAAGCTGGAGTAAGTCAAAGCAATACTGTGAACAGGTTGTCATTTCCCAAGTTACTAATTATTTTGCTGTAAAAATTGACTCCCAAAAATATTGAAAAGAATAAAAGGGTTAACATATTAAATTTATTATTTTAACACATAAGTAACCTTACTGCATAACTCTCTGTTATGAGATGCAAAAATTCTCTCTCAGTTGTATGCTGACTGCTGTTACAAGACCTCAGAGTTGGCAAAAATGCTCAGCACACAACACATTTCATTCAGGCACATAAAATGAAATGAGGATGCAAATTTTCAAAATAGATCAGTGGACAGCAACTCCCCAGGAAAAAAATAACTGTGATTGGTGCTGGTCACGTGAAAACATAATCCTTTCGTTTTAATGCCTGAATGGCAGCCTAGCTGCATGTACAAGACCAAAATGCATTGGAAAAATCCTGTCAGAGGAGTTGGACAGGTAGATTTGTTCTAATGAAAGAATTTCTCTCCTTGAGAAGTGTACATTTTACAAAGTTTAGTTCCATATTCAGCAAGGTAACTAAGCTGATCATTTATGATTTGAACTTGGTTTGCTGGTAAGCTGCCTTCTCTAGGCTATTCTTTTGTCTATCACTCTCCATGCCAACATCAAGACAAGAAAACACTACCAGCACCCAGCACATTTAATACCTTGCAATGATGTGAATTCAACCATTTCCTCATTAGACAGGGCAACGTATCAGATTTATGTGAGATTTACAACTTTTCATGGGGGTATATTTTAGAGTTTCGGATGCTGGTCTGTTCAACTACTAGCTCAAATTCCTTGGTAATAGTTTATTCAAGAAACCAACTCTTCCTTTTACACTACCATTACACAGACTGATCAGTCCTTCTGGTACCAAAAAGGATTTAGCTCACCTCTCTAATATCTCATGATTTCCAACCTCACTTGCCCCCCTCGATATGACAGAGTTCAGTGATAATCTCTTGGATGCACTGTTAAAAGTGGCCAGCACTGGGGATGCATTTCTAGAGGCTTAAAGGGAATTCACCTTCTGTTCAGATTTAGAAGTGGTTGACATGAATATGTTTCCTAAAGGACTATTTTTATGCTACTCAGAGTTCACTGCAAGTTTAAATATCAAAATACCTTAAGCTCTCATATAAGCATTTTTAATTTTACTTAAATCCAAACACAGCTACATTGCTTTTTAAGCCTTCTGAAAATATTAGACATTGCAAAACATCATAAGCTCTGGTTCAAAGAATATCAATTAGCATGCTCTTTTACTAGAACTATCTGGTTTAGTGAGGTAATTGGAAAAGGCCAACAGTGGCCTTGAATTATTATTTGTTAAGCTGCAAGGCTCCAGCCAGTAGTAGTTCTCCATCATGCTGGGGGAATGGAGAAATCAGACAGCTTTTGCTTCACTTGGGCTAAATATACCAAAGTGTTAGAGAACCTTAGTGGGTTTTAGACTACCACATATCCTAAAAAGACATTTCTGCTTAGGAAATGACTATCCTGAGGAGTTGCTGCAATGAAACTCCAAACTAAAAAATGCTTTCTGAAGCTGAGAATGCAGTTGAAAGGAGGAGGGAATAAATTAATGGCACAGGTCAACAAAATACAGGCCTTTGAGACTATGGATTGTTTGTATTGTTATTACCAGTGTGTGAACAAAAGATTTTTTTTAATCCAAACAGGAAACCAGTTCATTAATAGATATGTCTGTATTACACTGTACTATATATTTCTAGGGTGTTTTGTTTTGTTTTGTTTTAAACACAGCATATACTGCATCAATCAATTAAGAACCCAATATTTAGACAGTGACTTCTTGTAAACACATCCTTCAGCAGAGAAAGACTCAATAAGTTTGTTTACCAAGTAATTCACCATAAATCTCACAGGTAGTTTGCTTTTCCATCTGAATATGACACCAGAAGAACTGAAATTCTAAGGAGATATGTATGTGAGTCTCAGAAGGCACCCACATAAAAAGAGAAGGAATCTCTAGGAACTGTAATTTTTTATAATTCTTGCTGTTTGCAACCCATTTAGTATAAAACCAATTTGTTTCTGTCATACTTTAACAGGGACCCATTTGATCTGGTTGTGTGTTAACTGTCGCTGAGAGAACTGCAAGGTTTACTACATAAATTGATTTGGGGAAAAAACCCATCACCACCACCACAACAAACAACCCTTCACTGGTACAAGATCCCATTCTACCACACTAGGAGTCATGCTTGTACAGTTTTCTATTCTAATAATAGGTAATAGGGTTTTCTATTCTAATTTTCAGAGTAGCCTGATTTAGTTCTTATGTTCTTATATTTGTGGGTTATTTAAAAGTGGAAATACATAAGAAAACGTTCTTCCAGGAAAGCCTATTGATAAGGGATATTTGGAGACAAATCAAAATTATGGGATTATAGACATTAAGGAGTAATTTATCAGTAGAAAATGAAGGACTATTCTTCTTTCCTTACTGTTGTTTTTCCCTCCTCATCTTGATTCCCTGTCTTAATGCTGAAGTGAGGCAAAACATCCAACTCTCCAAGATCTAACAGCCCAATGGCTACTGCTTCTGTCCTCCACATCTTTACCCAGTGTTTAGCAAACAACATTCTGCTCAGAACAGCTTTTAGGGCACAATTAACACTGCTAAAATACTTCAAAAACAAACTTGGTGTAAGTTTTAACCTAAAATAAGACACGCCCTACAGCATTGCTGCTTTAAGAGCCCCCACATCCACTGAGATGGAAACAGAATGGTTTTAAAGGTTTTCAAATGTCCTCTGTTTTAGGTGTGAAATTGGTAAGGAATCTCTTGGTGTGAACGATTTTATTTGAAAGGACATTGCTCTAAGCTTTCTAATTCTTCACATGCTCTTTATAAAAATGTTTATATAGAAGATGATGGCCTTTCCATGCTAGGCAGCTACAATTGCTTCAACAGATCACTGCACAAGAGAAGTGAACTCCTGCCTAATGAAAGTTAGCCTACTTGGAGTTTCTCCAGTGCCCTTTTGCTAAATGTAAAGTTCATAATATTAATCAGGCAACTGCTTATACTACAGATCAAGCGAACATTTTCTGAAATTACAGATGAGTTTTGTCAAAATGTTAGCTTCCCTTACCAAGTGTCTACTTGCTTTCTCCCAGTCTGACATCCAAGAAAAAGAAAAGCCTGTTCAGTGGGCTGCTCAGTGGTGTTGCACAGTGCCTGCAGCACAAGCTGAAGGAATATCAGGACAGGGAAGAAATCACAAGGACTCAGCCAAATTTAAATTCAATGTGCCACAGAAATACATTCCAAGGGAAGTACAAGCTGTGCTAGTAAAAGTGGGCCACATATTGTAAACTTTGGTAGCAAAGGGAAGGCTTCCATTCAAGCCTCTACGGGATGCTGGCACAGTTTTTGCAGTCATGCTCTGCAGGGAAAATGGCTGGTTGGTCTGTTTACAGCAGATCTCCCCCACCCCCCATTTGAATTCCTGAAACAAAGGCTCCTTCACTCTCTGGTGAGAAACGTAATCTGCAGGATGCAGAGGATAGACTGCTGCCTCTTGAACAGCCAAACTCTCCATGACCAAAATCTGCAGAAAAATATTGTTTCTACTTCCCAGTGCACATCAGGATAACCTGACTGACATTTTCTAAAAAATTCTTTGTAGATTTCCATCTTTGCAAGCTTCAAAACAGTGAAAGAAAGGAATTATCAAGGTAAACATTGCCCCAGAAATGAAAAGCCACATATTTAGAACTGAAATTCAGAAGAGTAGGAGACAGAGCTGAGATTCAGAAGTTCATCCAAACGTACTTTGCTTTTGTTTTTTCTGGAACATTATCCTCCCAGAATAAAGGAGACCTCAGCCAGATGCTCTTATTCTTCCATCCTTTCTGGTTCAGCTTCAGTTGCTTTTATACCTCACAATTTTCTTTATTTCTTCTTTCTTCTATTCCTTATTTTTTGCAGGGAAAACTGCCATTTCCTTTCTTTTCCCATTAAGTCATTTTCACCTTTTCCCCAATCTATGCAACAGATTCTATACCTGACATCTAGCAATCCATCTGCCTTGTTTATATGTTATGTCCCTTTATGCTTAGACTTCTGCATTGTCTGTTGATATTGTGAAAACCCTTCAGAGCAAGGGCTGGCTTGTTTTTGTCATAGACATAACTCCTAGCTGAGCCTAAATAATCCCTTTTAATGTTCTAAAGAAAATATCTGGAAAAATTATGTCCCTCTTATTGTAAAACTGCCAACACGAAGTTCATTACATCAGAGAATGTTGACAGCCTATCTAAATGTATTTGCCAAATAAGAGACTTCTCTATTGTAAGCCATCCAAAAATATCCTCATGGCTAGGATTCTTGTAACTAAAAACATTCTGATGTAGCAAAATGATTTAGAGTAACAATTAAACTGATGTAAGCAAAAATACATAGGAAACAATACTAATCCTATCCCAAAAGATTGTGCTATCCAAAGGGATCTAGAATATTAATTAGTAAGTTGTTGCAAACCTATAAAAAACCATCCCATAATTACTCTGAAAAAAGTTGCAATTTCAAAGCTACGCTGCAGAATAGCATACTGGATTAATTATGCCAGACTGCAGCAATAACCTTGAATTAAAGCTGCAACCTTCTATTTTTAAGAAACAATTGCCTTTCTGGTTGATGAAACCTGTCGTCCCATCAGGTAACAGACGTGACCAGGAAAGAGAAAAGCGATAATGAGTCAATCCAAGCTGTTTGATACATTTCAAATCTTCCTCCCACAGAGTGTAGCTGCCACAAGCTACATCACCAGTCTGGTTCTTGAAAACTCGATCTCCTCCCTGATGGGTGAATGTGTCCCAGACATTAAGGCCACTTCCATCTGTATTCCAGCCTTCTGCTTGAAAAACAAAACTTGGTTGTTACACTTTTGACATCAAAAAGCATATGTCGAATGTAAATATTTATCACAAAGTAGGCACAAGAACCTCAGAATCCAAAGAGAAAAGCAAGTGGTATTCCCTTCCCCCTCCTCATATCATTTAAAGTAGCTAGGAACTTTCAAGCATTAGTATATATTTTCATCAGGTTTTGCATTTATTCATATTTTTGCTTGCTGCTAATTATTTGAAAATCCTGTTTCTGAAAGCACTTGGAGTTCTGACACACTTCATATTTCCTTAGCCAAAAATCTGATGTTTGCAACTCTGGAGATATTACAGGTTTTCACAGAGGGCATTTTCTAACACAGCTTCCATCCATAAATGTAGAAGATCAGTCCATATCAAAGAAAGCCTTTAGGGTATGAGAAGTACATCCAACAAATAGGCACTTATGGCTTTCTAGATGTCCTTTGAAAATCCTGACAGTCTGTTAAAAAGAAAGGAATGCCATTATGAGCTATTGCCCTAGGCATATACAAGCTGAATTAATAACACAGCTCTGCAAAACTTCTGCTTTTTGCCTAGCCAAACGTTCACAGAAATGAATTTTAAATGTTCAAAATCCCTGCACCATTTCCTTCACTCTCACAGACTGGGGAAATTTCTTTTCAATTCCAGAACAGAGGCAGTGAGATTATCTTTAAAATATTCAAAATCCCAATGTAGTTTGAGATCACGTATTCTTAACATTACATACTATTGAAGCCAAACAGATGTACCTTCCTTCCTGACGAGCTTCTTTGTCTTTCCAGAGCAATGCTGTAGAAGAGGTAAACATTCCATTTTTAAAATGGAGAGCTCTGTAAAACTCCTGCAAAGTGTGATTTTATCATGAAATTCCAAATGACCCCAAAATGGCCAAGCACATTTACCAGCAAGATTTTTCAGAGCTCCAGTAAATGCACTGTTACAGGGTTACTCTCTAAAAACTAAAATGACATTGTGTGTTAGAATCACGTATAAATTAAATATCAGTTGGGTTGTAAGATTAATAACTATATAATAGCTACATATCAATCCTCAATAAAAGCGTTTTAATAATCAATTAGTATCATAGAAATTAGAGATGGAGGAGAACTATTAGGAGGTCATTGAGTCCATCCCCTGCCAACGCAAGATTGCTCCCTTAAGTATATTCAGTACTTAATACACATCTGTCTTATTAAATCTAAGTTTAATGCAAGGTTAAGCATATTGAAGACACTTAATTTAAAGCATTACTAAAATTTGTAATATCCCTTTTGTAACCTAGCTTTTCAAAGATCATTGTCACATTTCATGTTCTTTACAGAATTTTATTGCAGCACATGAACACTGGTACATCCACGTTTGGTTGGTCAGTCAATTAAACTCTTATGTGGGACAACCTTCAAAGTAGGTCAAATTTTAGATCCAGGCAGCTCGAGTTTCTCTTAATCTCAGACTTTATAATAGATCTTGTGCTCTGTGTGCATGCTCCTCAGAAAAATGCCATACTACAAGTTTTTCTGTCCTGCTTTTGATTTTAAATGTGCTTATAAAAATAAATTTCAGAGGAGTTCATGTAATAACAATTAGTAGTAGTTCTTTCGTGGTACTTAGAATTTGGAAGCCCTTAAGAAGCCCTTCCTGCACCATATCAATGTGCTACAGCTCCTTTTCACCACGGTGGGGTGAAGGGAAGCCAAAAGCTCCCAGACTGGGCAGCGAAGACACTGCAGCTAGTACAAATGCTGCACCATTGCTTTCCTGCCTGCCTTCCTCCAGCAAAGGAGATGGGTGGGAGGGGAAAAGCACTTGATTTCTAGCAGCCTGCCAGTACTTCTCTGGTGGTCTTTAGCTGCTATAAAGCCCTGACTGGGGCTGTGGCAAACCAACCCACTTTTAATTATCCCTCATCTTGTTCACTGAGCCTCTCTGTACAGTGCGGAGAACTCAAGCTAGCTAAATAAAGTGCAGGAAGAAATCTAGCCCAGGCAACAGAGAGCTCAACACACACTAAGGTATCCTGCTGAGCCACAATTAGCCTGCACAGAGCTCGGCTCTGCTTCAGCTAGCTTCAATGAACTGAGCCTGCTCCTCTAAGCTTGCTCAGAAGCCTTAATGCTGTGCTGCAGCTCTTACTGTAGACATATACTGAGTTTTAGTGAGCTTGGGGCCAGGAAAAACACTGATAGGGAACTGATTTTACATTTCAACAGGGGAGGCTTAGTTACCAGATCATTATGTATTTGTATAATATGTCAACAGGTGATAAACACGATGACAAATGTGATGAAATGTGATGCATGTTCCCCATTCTCTGCAATTATTACAAGGGAATAAGAGAAAATTATTTTCCTTTTGAGTGGAGCAGGGCTCTTCCTGATCAGATTATTTGAGTTTTCATATACTTTGCAAGTTTGCTCTTTCCCTAATTCAACTGTGTTTTCATCTTTCGGTGTGAAATTTTCTTGGCTTTTTCTCTTCCCAAAAGTTAAATTTTTGTTTGAATTAATGTATCTCAAGTATTTGGCATATGAAAGAAGTGAAGAAAACCCCTTTTACCATTACAGGAATTTTTTAAAACTTTTCCCTTTTTAAAAAATAAAATAAAATAAAAATAATAATAATAAAAAAATAATCAAGCAGAGAGTTGAAATTTAGCATAGAAATGGCCCTCAGTAAGAAGAAGTGCCTTTGAGTGTTCTGGTGCAAATTGATTTTGATTTGACTGAGTCATGAACCTCTGAAATCTGCACTTTGAGCATGCAGAGTACAATTGGTATGATTTTTTAACACTTTGAAATATGCAGAGCCAATAAGGTTGTGCTGTGCATAAATACATAGCTGACAGTAAAAAAAAAAAAAAAAGTAAAGTAGCCTATCAGCCTTTGCCTCATCCACTGTGGATCTCGTGATACATACAGCAATCGAGTTTGGACTCTACAAGAACTATTGCTTCAATCACGCTGCCTTGAAGTCAAAAGCTGCACAGCTTCCACAGCTTTTAGGAGGAGGAATTCCCTGTTGAGTTTCTTACTTCAGTGGGAAAGGGGTCATTTAAGTAGTGTCTAGACCACATTATAGATTTTTTTTTTTAACATCTCTCCCACTCAGAAGCCTTAGGAAAGCTCATTAAAAATACATTAAGAGAACATTACAGTTGCACTTCCAGCCACTCAAAAGGCAGGAAATTATAATGTCCTTCTGTATGCACACACAATTCACATTTTAAGAATTAGTTAGCAAAGCTCTGTGCGTTGCTGGACTCGAGTTAGGATTTGGCCCAGAATATTGATTCCCAGGGAAGAGCGGGCTGTTCAGGCCATTAGGTGAAATGAGCAGAGCTTGTTAAAAGGTTCCAGGCATTGGTAAGTATTCTCACTTTCAGCAATAAGCAAGAACTAAAGGCTACATCCTCAAAGACAATTTTAGATCTACAACTCCCATTTAGGCA
Organism: Excalfactoria chinensis; assembly: GCF_039878825.1. Classification (NCBI taxonomy): domain Eukaryota; kingdom Metazoa; phylum Chordata; class Aves; order Galliformes; family Phasianidae; genus Excalfactoria; species Excalfactoria chinensis. Next base: position 16,133,003 of record NC_092828.1, on the reverse strand, counting down.
CTGAAATCAATGGGAGCTGAGTGCCAGTATGCTGCAGGGTATAATATGAGAAAATCAGATCTATATGTATTTTAGTGGTCTCTAAGCACACATTTATGAAGAGAGAAAGGTTGGGGGCTTACAGCTGTCAGTGTCCCTGTACCTTATGGGTTTGCATTCCCTACTCTGCCACACAGATTTTTAACGTGCTGGGCAAACTGCTTTATCGGCGCCACCATTCAGTTTGGAATATGACATGTGCTTGGGGGTCTCAGTAAGTCCCAGCTCTCTGTTTTTCACATTGCTTGAAGATGAATTTCTCACTAAGAACCCCCATGCCTGACTAGGTAGTTCTCCTGTTTTGTTTTGGAATAATGGGAATATTATTTATTTCTTCCTTCCCCCTTTTCCCTTCCCCCCTTATTTCTTCTTTTCTTTTTTTTCCCTTCACTCACAGTTGGTATTGGAAGGTTCCTCCCCATTTCCAATTCCTAGCCATATGTTTCTGAGATCTGTAAAATCTTTTACCCTCCTCGTACTGCTTGGGCAAGAAACATTTAAATGGAAGTGCTACATGTATTTGCATTAGATATAGCATCTGTGCAATGAAGGAAAGATCTCTACTTCCTGGATCCTGACTTCTTGTTCACTGGAAACTTCCATAACAGTTTGGCATTTAAAAATTGACACCTTCAATTTGATATGCTGCTGTAACTGCACCCCAAGCAAATCCAGCTGGAAAAGCAATATCCTCTGTCAGCAGCTGCAGAGGACAGGCGAATACACAGCATTATGTGATGGTATGGAGATGCAGGCTTCATTTGCAGACAACAGCTTCTTGCTCGATGACTCTTCCACTTGTTACAAGCAGATTCTATACTGAAGACAGAAATAAACCCTGTGCAGCTTCACAGGCTGAAGGGTAAGCTATGTACTTTGCATATCACAGGATTAGAGCAAAGAGGTTCAGTCACTAACAGTGGAAGTGAAGAAGGCAGCAGTGGAAAAGCCTACAGTGGTCACGGTGAAAGGGCTTCACCAGCACACAGCATGAGCACGCAGAGCAAGTGCCTCTTCACTTCCCCCTCTTCCCCCATTGCCAGAGGGCTTTGTGGACCCTTAATATAACATATATCCATCAGATAACAGGTAAAGGCTCATTTCCATTCTTTCCTAGCTTCAAGAAACAGCAGCTTCTCTGCTCTTCTCGCATCAAATGCATATTTTTTTTTCTCTCCCCACACCAAACAATTGGCCTGTCCATGCTGCAGTGGATGAGAAAGGCTGTTTTAGCCACTACGTGTTTAGCAATGGAAATCACTGAGTAGAAGAGGAGTGTTTATGTAGGAGTACCAGCAGAAGAGCTATATTTTTCCTTCCTTAAAGTCTTGTGGATACTCATTTTTTTTATAGAGCAGCAATGACAACCTTATGGCCTGTGTGCCAGGACAAATACCTGCAGGGCAGCCCCTGGGCCCTCTCCTCTGCTTTGTGTCATTGCTGTACCTGCCACCCTGTCACAGGCTGAGTGGGAAGCAGTCACAGGAGAGCTGGCTGAGCAGTAACAAGTGGGATGGGCTGAAAGGAGCCGAGTGTCCCTTTCCAACAAACTGCAACACCTGGCACACTAGATGGCACTACTGCAATTTTTTTTTATTATTATTATTTATCTTCATTATTATTATTTTGAGTTAGAGGACTTTTCTTCCCATTAATTATGCTACTAAAGCTATACTGCTTTTACCAAGGTCAATATTTGCACTAATTTGACTGTCAGATGATAATGCACACACTTCTGAGAAATACACGCAACTTAAGAGTCAACTTATTAGGAAAATGAAAACCTTTGCAGAGAAGCTGATTTAAATCCAAAGTGCGTATTACAGACAGTGCAGATGCAGGGCAATATGAATCCGACTTTCACAGCAGGCATGTGCTTCCTCAAGTGTCATTCAAAGGAAAGGTAAAAGCACCATGAATATAAAGGAACAAGGAGGGAAATGTAGCACAGCATACAAACTTATTCCCAAAACACACAGTGATGCGTGCTGTAGGCAGACATACCCCTTACACATTTCAGAGAGATGACTGAAAACTGGTGCAATTAATGGGTTAACGTTCTCTGTTGGAATCAGCCTCCTCAGGCTTTCATATGCAAGCAGGTAACCATTGGACAGCTAACTGTAAAACACACTGGGGACATCTTAAACCATGATTAATAGGTATTAATGAACCAGAGTAATTACGCATGTTTTTTACATCATTAAATGTTATTGGTAGGTACTTTTTAAAACCTAAGTGACATTAAATAATTTTCCCAGAAAATCATTTAATTCAATTTCACAAGAGATATGATAAATATGTAACTCAGTAATATGGGGGAAGGGACAGGCAGGAGATTGTAGCAATAAAAACCCAATAAAAAGTTTTATAAAAATGTTTAACCATAAAAACAAAGCTAAAAAGTGTCACTGACGATTCCCAGGCAGGAATCAACAGAGACAGAGATGGGTTTTAGGAGAGATTGAGTGGGTGGAACATATTCCATAAGCAGTTTGGTCAGGGGAAGAGTAAACAAAATTTGCCTCAGAGGTTATGGTGGGTTCAGAGTAATGAGATAGCAGACTATGGCAGATAAGTAGGCAGATACTGAAAGATACACAGCTTCAAAATTCAGAGAAACTGAGTTTATAGCAGCTAATCTCCATCTCTTCTGGCAACCCAATTCCTGTATTTGTGACCTCATTTTGGGTTGTATTTCTGGACTCCTGAATCCATTTCCTGTTGCAGATGTGGGACTTGAAGTCGTATCTCCATTAGATCCACTTCGCGTCATGGCTCTTAGGATGCACACTGGGCTTCTCAATGACATTTCTCTGGCAATTTTTATAGTAAGCAGTCTCACCTCACCCTAAAATTCAGTGGTTCACTGCTCCATTGTTTTTTCTAACACCTGCAAACACAAAACTATAAGAGAAGTCAGTAATACCTAGATGTAATTTTTTCAATACAAGATTTAGTTTAGTGTAGTGTTTTAGGTTGGATTTTTTTGGTTGTTTGTTTTTATTTAACATTGCACTGACTCAGACTATACGTAATTTTAAAAGCTCAATTAAGGCGTTCCTAGGAAAAACGGAGTAGTTCTTGGACATCAAAATACACTTGGATAAAGACAGTTTAGGCAAGTCAATAAAAATCAAGAGTAATTGGGTCTGATGCTAAGAGCTGGCAATCCATCTTTACAAAATACTAGGTGTTATAACAAGGTGAATGGTGAACAGGTTTTTGTGCTGGCCCCTTAACACCCATCGGATTCATTATTGTCAGAGTATGTTATCAAGATGGGTTCTTCCTGACTGAATCTCTGTTTCCTATCTACTTATTATAAATATGTTTATTAATATTTACTGTGCAATTTAGAAATTAATCTTTGGAGAGGATGTGAAAATTAAAGTCTCTCTCTTGAAACAGTACACTGTGTAGGAACAGAAGGATATAGTTACTTTGGAAGTGCACTTCTCAGAAAGAGTTGAAGATACAAGTTCACGTATTTCACAAGTCGTCTCTGAAAATGCTACTCATAAATTCAGCTTCCATCCCTGGCAAAATAATGGAACAGCTATTGAGGAAAAACATTTACTAAAACACTTTGAAGTCCACCAGACAAAGCTGATTTTTTACATAGTAATACAAAACTAATGAATGGGCAGCAGAAGTTATACTATCATGTGTCTGAATAGTAGCAGTGCACAGTTTTCTTCAGGACATTTTAGCATCAACTTGGCTGTTCTAAATTACAGTACAGAGACTATTTCCACCTTGCACTGTTGCTGCAGCAGAGGACTTCTTACTTTGATCATCTAAACAGAGCCTTAATTAAAACCCTCTACTGGACTGTTGATTAGCCTTTCTTCCCCCGTCTCCAGTGTGTCAAAATACAGTTCCCAAGCTTAAATCAAATTGGAAATGAACTCTCATGTTGACTGAAATGAAGGGTGATGACAAACAATGAAGGGTAATGATAAACAATAATTTTGAAGGGAGGCATTTAGTGCAGTACACAGAGATTAGTATTACTTCTGATCTCATTTAATAGCTTCAATAATGAGCTAGAAGAGGGAGTAAATGGTACATTAATGAAATCTGAAGATCTATTAAACTAGGAGGAGCTGAGCATACTGCTGAAAATGGAGAAATAATACAAGGGGTCATGGCAAGATTAAAAACACAGGCAGAATATTGTAATGAGATTCAGCTTAGAAAATAGAAGAGTAATATTTGGGTAAAAAAGATCAGCAGGCCGGTATAGACCTGACATTTGGGCAGAACTGGTAAAGACTAAGCAGCAGTAACTACACTTTAAGCTTCAATGTACTACTTCAATGTAAACGGTTCTACCATCAGCTCTCCTCAGCATTGAATCTGAGCACTGACAACACAGACTATCAGTCAGATATTGAGAGGTTTTGCAGCTACATTTTTTTCCATGAAGAAAACTTAGAAGCAAGCCATCCATTTAACAAACAGAGCATTGTCCTTCATGGAGTGAATGACATAACTGCAAACCACTGGCTAAAAAATGGTAAAAGCATGAGACTGAAGAAATAAAATATGATCCCACTGCTTCTGGTAATTGTATCATGTAGCTTGACTTTTTATATAAATATTGCTTAGGAAACTGCCAGTGTAATGCTGTCTGCTATGAACTTTCCAATACCAGATATATGTGCACAATATCTTGGAGAGCTGAAGCTAGTAGTGAGCAAGTTAATTCCACTTGAAGAGCTCCCAGAAATTATTCTTGCAGGGAATCACAGTATGCAAGTTACAGTGGAGTGCCAAGCTAATGTTATATCACTGCCTGCACCAGAGAGAGTTTCGGCAATTCAGCATGGCACAGCATTAGGATGTAGAGTATGTATGTGAAGTGATAGTCCATATGGGCCATCAGTCATCAAAAGTCCTTGGTAGTTCTTGGCTGCTGACAGAATCGTCCTTTATTGCTGAGTGCCTCCACACAGAAATTTTAACTGGGCTGGGCCACTCAGGAGTTTGTCACTGTCACAACATTACAACCCAGGACTACATGTGCAAGGAGCAAGGCGTTGATCCACAGCTCCTAATTTGCACACTCCAGTAGAAAAATTGGCAGAAGCCTTCTCATGTAAAACCATGCTCCATTCATCTGTATTTCTGCATGCCCTGCCATTCCACATTCCTGGATTACATACCTCCCTAGGAAATAGGTTGAAAACCAATGAACCATCATGTAACATCATGTACACAGAGGGGTAGCCTGACAGAATGGCATCTGACTTGGAAGTGTGGATGAAACAAAGGTGTGTCACTGAAAAATGTGTCCCACTGACATTCATTAATGCTTGCTGAACATCTATGGAGAACAAAGAGTAGATGTGAGCACAGTGAAGCAGTGGATGATACATTTTAGCATTGGCAGCAGCAGCATGAAAGATGAGTCATATTCTGGATAAGCCATACAGATTTGTATGAGCACAGCAAGCAGGCTCCTCTTCATCACTGGCAAAAATACAGCTAATGGTGGTGACTGTTAAAAAGTAGTGTTTTGTAGCTGAGAATTTGTACTAGCAATAACCTGCTATAGTGCTCTTTGCATCTCTTGTAATTTCCATGGAAACACATAGGAGGCATTACTTTTGGAGTGACCTACATCTGTAAAAGACAACAAAAAATACAGTATGTATGTATACACATGAGAAAGATCCCTTGAGAATGAAACTTCTTTGTTTCATTCTTTGTTGTTGTTCCAGGGAGAGCTGTCTTAAGTTTTCCAGATATCCAGTTTCAAGAAATTTGTTGAAACTGCCTACTGGCACTGATGTGATTTTGCCAGGAAAATACCTGCTATGGCTAATCAGAGTGGTTGCAATTGGTTAGGATGATATTGGGATGTTTTGAAACTAAGCTTGTTAACATTTTTAAAAAAGAAAGCCCAGAAGTCTTAGATACATGTGAAAGCAGTGCAGTTTCCTTGTTGAAGTCACAGATTCACAGGCTAATTCCTCGCAGAGCTGAATATGCAAAATCACACACATATCATCTTAATTGCTCACACCAAGTTCTGTTGTTCTGTTTTAAAACCATTATGACCCATTTTTTTCCCCCCACTGCATACACTTTGAAAGCCCAGCACCTTATTCAAGTTTTGCCTGACTTTGGAACATTATCCAGGTGTCCATAGGAATACAAATGTGGAGGTTGAATGTGACTCTCTTGAAAATATCAGCTTAGAACCCAGCTGTTTTGATGCTTCCTCCATGATGCTGCCACTGTGCCCCAAGAGGGAGAGATGAGAGCTCCAGCCACTGCACACAGTGTGAAAATCACAGATATCCAAGATCCTACATGAATGATGCAGCAATGTCCTTAATAGTCTAACAACTGATCTCCATGGAAATCACTTTCCAGATTCAACTGAATTTGATGGAAAAAAATAACATTTTTGAGAATACACAGCTAAATAAGTTTTTTGTACTGGTCTTCCAACTGACGGATAGCCTGAAAAGTATGTTCAATTATATTGATATTTATATACACACACACACACACACACATATATATAAAATGCCCTATTATGATAGGCATCAGAGAATACTCGTAGGAGAGATATTTATGAGTGCTAATACTTGGAAAATGCTTCAAGCAAGATGTATGAAACCACAAAAAAACAAAACAAACAAACAAACAAAAAGCAAAAATCCAAATTCTCATAAATCTCTTGGTTTTACAAATTTGAACGTCACATAACTGTTTTTATTTTTTTCAGTTCATTGAAGATTGTTTTGCTGAGGTACTAGTAACCCAGAAAAATTATTTGGTATTTTTTTAAACCTTTTAGATATTTATGTATTTATTTATTTTAACACATGCCTAGAATAAGGTAGATAGGATTCTGTCCTGATTGATTTTGTACTGGGGATATACTGAGTAAACTCAGTGATTTCATCATTCATTATGTATATTAAGTCCTGTAAAGTCCCACATTTTGTTTTCAGAGTTAGCCAGAAATAGCGAGACTAGGTTTTATGGCAGTGAAACTGTATCTTTCATTTTCTTTTCTATAGAAATGCTGTTTCTAATGTCACTGACTATGACTAATGACATTGACTATGACTTTAGCAAATATGCTTGAAAAGCTTCTTCCACCAGTCAGGATTAAGAAATCCCATTATACTAGTGCATTTACATAAAATCCACTTCTCTATATCAGCAATATGAAACTATCTACTATTAAGCAGCAGCACAGTATGAGAGACAGTAGCTGATATTACTTTTCAAAAGATTTGTGCTGTGCCATTATGCTGTAAATATTTTTTTCCTTTTGCAAGATATACCATCCATTGTACTCTTCATTTTTATCCTGAAAAATATTAGTGAATACTACTGCTTGCACCTGGAAAATGAGATAAGTAGCAGAGCAGTACTTTAATTTGACAAAGTAATCCAAGTACCTATTTGGAGTTCAGTAAATACAGGTCATTTTTCAGACAACTCATGCTTTATACATATTTTTTGGTCTTCCAAACAGTGTCACAGATGTGCAGTGATGTCTGAGGATGATGTTATTCTGGAAATATCACAAAACACACACCTGACCCTGAATCAAAACTAATAGAATCAAAAGAAAATCAAAATTCAATATAACTGTTTAACATGGCTGCCTTCTGTTTGATTTAAACATACAAATAATAAAAATATATATATTAAAGGATATGGCAGGTTTAATGGTACAAAATTGACAACTTTATTTATTTATTTATTATCACAGAGGTTGTCTACTTAGCAAAGAAGTCACACAGATGAACACAGTATCTCATTCAATTTAAGTTCTTTAATCTTTCCCCATATTTAAGCTTTGCTCAGAGAATGTTAAACATTCACACAGTGTAGACAGAATCATGTACATTTTTCCCTCTTCTGATTAAATACTAAATAATTTCATAAACATCACGCAAGGAAAAAAATGTGGAGTTTATGGGTAAGCAAGTCTGTTTTTCTATCCACCTCCTCAGTATCTCTTCATTACCTTTTTCAAATCAAACTGGAGAACGGATCTAGTAATGTTTGCTGTTTTAAAGCTTTTGGCTGTGAAGTGATCAGTTTCCAGTAGGAGGCAATAAGTAACGATGTGCAGATGGGAAGGCTGGCTGAATGCACATACTGAGCTCTTTACAGTCTGGCTCTTTACATTTCCATGGAGGCCTGTGGAAAAGTAGTGGGTGTTTGTGTAATTAAAGGACTATGTCACGATCAGATTGATACAGACTGGGAGGGGGGAAAGACAATCTATTATTTTCAAGCCTTTGAAAAGCAGATGTTGTAAATTACCATTCTGTTAGCAGAATGCATACAGCACTTTATTAACTGTACTTAAAATACAGCCACTTGTGGTGCTGATCCTCACACCACTTTCCTCTCTTCATCTAAGCCAAGGCAAGAACCTGTAGCAACAGAAAGCTGTTACCCTTTATGTGGACTTTTACTACAGCCTGTCACTGGTTCCAGTTATTTGTTTTCTTGCCAACGACTGAGGAACTTTACGTTGGGTTCCAAGTTCTGCAGCAGAGTGTGCTCTACTGATTATAAATTATTTTTATACTCTGTTTCTGGCCCAAATTCCTGATCTTAGTGCCTGTTAGTTTTTTTGAAACAACCTTTGGCAGCAGTAGGAAAATGAAAGGGAATGTTTTGCTTGGCCTCTGAACTCCAGAATGGGGCCTGTTCAGCCTCTGCACGAATGGCCGAATCCAGGTAATTCAAAGATGCTGTGAAAGACTGAAGCATTCTCAAAGGAGACTGAATCTTTGGAAAACTGAACAGCCAAACTCTAACAAGTCCTCCACTGGGCTTATGCAAAGAGCTTTTCTTCCAGGGCTTATATTGGGTCCAAATTTTAATGAATCATGCCAGATATGGCAAGAAACTAATTCAAATGCTAACACACATTTGGCATTTCTGTCCAAATTTCAGTTTGTTCCTTCGTTGTCTGTAGATGCTAAAGCTAACCTTGTTTTCCCTGCAAAAATCTTATGTTTCAAACAACTCTGATCCGACCAGGGCAAATCTGAGACCAGAAAGAGAAAGAAAAGAAAAACAATTGTGGTTCAAAGCAACATGGAGTATAAGCAAACTAGAGGAGTGAGCTGAAATATTTGCAAAAAAAGAATCAAGTTCTTACTTTGCAGCAGTCGGGTTGGAACATTAACTATATGAGTGCCCTAAGCAGCACATGCTGCCTAACTCAACATTGAAATTATTCCCATCCTCCTCTAAATTCTCACAAAATATCTTAGCTCTAGCAGTTCCAACAATCAAAACAAATATATAAGAAGTCATAATCATCACTACATTTAAAAATCTTTCTACTTTTACATTTTTCTTCCTTTTAAATGAACTATTGTGGAATTCCTTACAGTGCAGTCAAACGTAAATTCAATCATGGTTCTAACAAATACATTACCAAAAAAATCCCACTTCAGACTCCATGGATAGAAACAACTTATGTGATCAAAATCAGCTCAACCTTTCCATTAAAGTCATTGGAAGTTAGGTCAGACCTTAGTTATCTATCTATCTATCTATCTATCTATCTATCTATCTATCTATATGCACATATATACATACTTAGTCAATCTAAATGAAAGTAGAGGAAAATATGACAGGTGAATGGTACCATTTTTTCTCCCTCCAACATGACATCTTTTTCTTTTTCATAACTGTAACTGATGTTTTAAAAGCTACTTTCTCAGACTTCTATTAACACAATTGCAATTCTACTGTTGCAACAGGATGTTAAATGGTTATTGCAAAAAAGGACTGGAATTTTCATTCTATCCTGATCAAGATTAACCAACTCCTAGCTAACATGGGCTACAGATAAGATTTCTAAGGGTCTTCTAAAGACTGTAGGTTACGGATACTAAAAATATCTGCATTTCTCTTGCAGTTACAGCATAGAGTCTTGGACTGACGCCTAGAACAGACCCAAGATGTGTATCTCAGCATGCTCTGTCATGTGCAGTTGGTTACAAAGCTTGCAATTGTTATACAGCTCGCATAGTGCCTTAAGCATACCTTTGCCTTTCAAGGAGAAGGTTCAAACAAAACAAAACTTTTGTCCTCCCAGAAAAGTGTGGCGAGAATGTCAGCAAGGCAAAGCAAGACTGGAATATTTTCTTAAGAGAAGTTATTGTGATGACTATAAATTTTATTTATAGTAATATCTATCTATTTGCATAGGATACTTTACAGCAGCCATTTATTTATCTATTTATTTATCTTACTCCTAAATTTGTTTTTTGATTTTTAAAAAAGGTGTGATATTCATTTCTGAACTTTTTTCTTACATGCAATGAGTTTTCTAATGAGAAGTTTCCAGATGGAACAGCAGAAAGACAGCAAAATAAGCACGGAATAACAGTGTCAAGTGTGCAAGATGAAGAATCCTTAAAAACAACAGCAACCCCCACAGCTGATACCAAATGTCTACAGTATAGTAAATAGATTACAGCACAAAAAGATTCCAGTGTTGTTAAGCTTAGATCCTCTTTCTCTGTTCCCAAAAAGATACTATGAAGGAGAAGAGAATCTGTGGAGGAAAGATAAATTATTTCTTAAAAGCCACAAGAAAGGTCAATATCAGGATTAGGAAGACATTTAGATCTCTCAACAGGCTAATGTCCTTTTCAGGATAACATCTATCTATACCTTCTGCAATGTCTGTAAAATTATCATCTGTAACTGAATTTCTGTAGAGTTTGAAAAACATGCAGAGGGGTATTTTGTTCTACTGCATGCAATTAGAAAAACAAAAATGTAGTAGAAGATTTTTGTTAGATTTATTTTAAATAAGTTACTGGGCTGATTTGTCCTGGAAAGCATATGCAGAAAAAAAATGCTCAATGGAAATAATGGACTCAACTAGTCCTTCAAAAACTGACATTAACAGAACTTCATAACTCAGATGTTAAAGTGTCAGAAAAAAAGTCTTTAAACTCTAAATCATGCATCTTAGCTCAGGCCATCTGAACATTTTGTATGCAGTAACTTCTATGTGCTACTGAGTGGATACTAAAAATGTATCTTTTCATTCATAACTTTGCAATGGCAAGTTTCCTGTACTAGATTTCCTTTGCATTTTAAGTAAAAAAGTTGAATGATTGCCTATTAAAGTAAATACTACAATATCTCAGACCCTGTGGAGAAGTAAATCTTAAATGTTTGCATTCACCATACAACCAATTCTAACATCATTTACAGAATTCATGTTTGAGATTACCTTTTTATCATTCAAATTTCTCCTGTGAATCTGTCAGAGAAAGAGGTGGTTTTGTAAAATAAATAATTGGAATTGCTGTTTAAGCAAGCTGTGATCGCAATCTCATCAGAGGATGGATAAGTATTTGATGGAAGAATTGGAACTTTAAAAGATGTGGCAAATCTATCTGCAAACAATAGCTTTTTTCATTGGACAGCATTACAGCATTACTGCTACGCTTTTCTGTTGTGGTTTATCTTTGCTGTTGTCCACACATCACTTTAAAATTTATCCTCTTAGCAATCATTAAAACTAGAATGCAAACTCTTCTCAAACTGTGTTTGTGTTCATATAGATATTCATCACTATGATAAATGAAGGGAAGTTTCTGTGATGGCTGGAAATACCCTGAAAGACTGTTAGCTACCTGAGCCTAACTCAGGGAAATCTATGGAGTAAAGCTGTTACCCTGTTCACAGCATCCCACACCTGCAGCCCCCCATGAGTTCACTTGTGCCACTCACTTTTTTAGACACAATGTCTCTTGATGATACTGTGACTTACTTAGACCATTGTGGAGTCTCTCCTAGCTGCTAGATTCCTAAGTGAAGCCACTACATCTTTTAGTGAGAGAATTGCTTGCATGTACTTATTCTGAAACACAAACCTCTCCAAGGGGAGAAGAAATAATTCAGGTTTCTAAATATTGGCAACCTCATAATTTTCATTTGATTTTTTTGAAGTTCTACACCTTTCCACACACAGCCAACATCACTGAAAAATATAGTTTGAGCAATCCGTATGACTGTACCAAATAGGAATAGACTGTTAATACAGTACTGAAAAGGATGCCTATACTAAATGCTTTCCAAACTAAATTTCTAAGTCTTCAATTATAGGTGTTACATAAACCTCAACAAGAAAAAAGATAATCACAATGCATTATGAGGGAAAAAAAAAAATAAAAAATACAAACTTACATGACTGTGTTTTGCTGAAATGTAAAACAGTAAGTGAACTTTGGCCGGTGATCACATCTGACAACTTTCAGCTATGAAGGTAAAAACTTTGCAGTCATAACTGAAAAGGACAGAAAGAAAACATTAAAGAAATTATAGATGTCACTGTACTCTCTGTCTGAAACACCACTGCTAGTTGCAATATAGTAAAGACAACAAAGCAAGGTGATCTATGAAGCAACAATTGGTTACTAACAGAGGAAAAACGCTAGAAAGACTGCAGTTGAGATCATGGATCATTCAGAAGACCACCCACTGAAAAAAAGAAGAGAAAAATAAAATTCTATTTAGCTAACTTCAGTGCTTTGCTGAACTGACCCTTGAACCACTAAATCATCAGTTTCTAAATATCCAGCTTTACTAGCCAATTACTCAGCAGAACTTGACACAATCAATGATCTGAAAGTTTTCAGTTGCTTGTATTGATCAAATATAAACACAAAACACAACTGTCAGCTGCTCTGAGTTCGTCTGATGAAGTGATGTTTAAAATAATTAATGAATAATTGGTTGAACATGGAAGAAAAAAGCCTAAGTGATATAAAAGAGTAAAGATGTGTATTGCTCACTTAATTAATAATTTGTTTTATAATTGATTTTTGAATCATTTGACTGGCAAAAGAAAGGTGTGAAGCATAATTACAGGCTTCCTATATTATTCATTTTTTGATTTTAGCATTTTTAAAGTGAAGAAAGCAGGATCTCTGTGCCTGCCACGCTCTCTTCCATCTCAGACAGTGCCAGTTATTACAAAATGTGATGGTTGATTACTTTTTGTACAAAAAGGCAGAGGAGAAATGCTGTGGTATGCAAAGGTAGGGCTTGGACACACAAAGGAATTATTGTAAACTAATGAGCTTCCAGGTGTCAGCTGAGCTTGGGTAACTAACAACATTTGTACTCTTTGCCTGAAGCAAATCTGAAGCAAAACATGTTAGATTAATCTTCAGGGATAGCATCCATCCTCTGTTAGCAGGACCAGCCCCAAACAATGTTTGCGGTGGCACGCCACAAAGAGCAATCTGACTCCCCCTTGTACTGATTTGAGAATGAGAGCAATTCTAACTTTTAATTCAGGAATTTATTTTATCTTCTACATCAATAGAACAATTCAAGATTAAGTTCTACCACACCTTTTGAGAGGATGCTGTAAAACAATGGCTACTTTAAAAAAGAGACTCCAAATCAAATTCCATACTGGTTTCACTGGAAAACTGAATGTATGTCCTGCTTGGCCAGTTAAAACAACAGTCTAGCTGTTAGAAAATGAATACCTCAGTCCTTAGGGAGAGGGAGAGAAAATACAATGAAAAGAATGCTGTTTAAATGAAGGGTAAAAGATGAGGGATTAGCTAACTGTTACTCTAGTTCTATCTGTCATAAATATATTTTAAAATTCTTTAGACCAACGTTCTTCTGATCTATGGCTGTTGCCATTATTTCTTTGGATTTAAAATGCCTGTTTTGTTCGGCAAGTGGATGCTAGAAATCTTGGGCTATTAAAAGATGTTGCCAATGTTAACCAGTATACAAAGGATTAAATCTTAAATAAGTAGTATTAAAAAGTGACTCTATAAACCCTTATGTTATTGGTAATTCCAAGGTTTTTCAAATAAAAGAAGACCAATATGAGGGATTAATAGTTAAGGTTATGCAAAATCCACTTAATCAGCATGGCTAATTTTAGCTTAAAGTAAAGCTTCTGGCAACTACGTGCATTTTGCTTTGGGGCTTTACTTTTGAAGAGGGTGATGAATGCATTTTTGAGGTAAATTTATCTTAACTGAGACTCTACCTAATGCTCTTTAGTTGCTGAAAAGGTGATTTTAATACCATTTGCATGTAGGAAAGGAAAGAGGTCTTCAGCTGTGCATCTGTAAGACCCTAAAATAAGCATTTTATTTTCACATTTGTATAATATACTGCTTGACTGTACATTAGGTGGGGTTCATAAACAATACAGTCATCAACACGGGCATTGATTATGAAGGCAGAATTGTTCCCCTGATACTGCATAACCTATTTAGAAAAAAAGACTAAGAAAATTGGAGCTCACTCTGAAGGTATGAATACAATGACTTGCCAGACTATCTGGAGCACAAATGCTGAGAATAAGGGTGTTTCACTGGTAAATGCAGCCTAAGCAAGGCAGATGTACAGAATGTCAGTTCAAGCACCCCAGGCATTTTAAGCCGGAAATATAAACTTGCTATGACTTACAGCTCTTTGACCCAGCTCCAAAATCACAAAGGATTAGATCATTCCATGTGAAGTGAAAAAGACATAGTTATGCTCTAAGTCAAAATAAAATGATGACCAGCAAGAGTTAGGTAAAATCTCGCTGCATATCAGATTGGTGGGGCAAGATGTGGGGAAAGCAAGGGTCAGGTGTTTGGTCAATTCAGCTTTCTTAAAACTATGAAAATCTTGAGGGATAAGCTTCCTCCACACAAGAAAATTAAGGACAATTGTTACCATTCCACAGTGGATTATGAATGATTTTTCCAGTGACAAATGCAAGGCTAGGTTGGCAAAATAAGACTATTGGTTTATAATGACATTATTCCAATTGGAGGCATGAGTGAAATTTGGGTGTATACCTTCATTAGCTCATTGCTATTATTTACACAAAGTAATGCTATGGTAAAATGCATGTCTAAATCCTAGTATACCCACATAGGATAATTTATCACAAGTGGAAGTCCTTTTAGGCACCTTCAGTACAACTTTTTTTCCCTGTGATATGAATACATTAATTGTAATTTATGCAGCTTTGCCTCCCTGTGCCTGCTGTCAAGCCCTGAGAAGGTCATCCCAACATTCCATGGTTCTTAGGGTTTTCTCTATTATTTTTTTCACTGAAATCTGTTTAAAAGTTAGGAGCATAAAGGGTGATATACTAGACTGGAGCCAATATGTCCACCTATGCAAATATTGTGTGTGTGGAAAATGTTTCAGAAGATGCCCCAGAAGACATGAACTCACACTGGAACTAATGAACTTTCTCTTGGTCTGTACACATGGTTGAAGAAGGCTGAGGCCCTGCGGGGTCTCTTCATGCTTAGTGAAATTAGGAAAAGTCAGTAACTGAACCAGAAGCCCCTTGAAAGAAACATAATCTCAAGAGCAAGTCAGAAGTAATACTTTTCCTTCTTGCGCTAAATTTGTTCTGTAATGAACCCTGTGAGTAGCTCTGTGCATTTACAGAGGTTAGAGTTTCAGCTAACTAGCTTAAGTGCTGATAGTTGTGATACTGTGCAGCAATTAAGCTTAGTAATCTACTAATTCTGAAATTTGTCTAAATACTAAGATGGCAAGCCTGCACTAGTCATGGTGTTGGCTGTTCAGCCAAGAGTTTTTGATTGTTTGGGTTTTTTTTTCAGTGCAACGTAGAAGTTTTGAGAGTCTTTCATTACTTGAATAATATGTACGTATGCAAGTCCCACAATAGGATTAAAATATATCTAGATTAGAAAGACCTTCTTCCAGATTGCAAATTGAAATTAGATTGATTATGTTAAATGAAGCTGAGGTAATATGTATGGTACTACTTCACTTTGGTAAATATCATCCAGTAATTAAATTTTGTCTGTTTAAAATCCTTTTGTTCCTGTCACCTGGTCTGAGTTACAGTCTTCGATTTTTGGTTTAGAACACTGTTTAATTGATCATTGTATGGTAGTCTTTACTACAACAGCCCAGAAGAATCTGTATTTCTTTGATGGACAAGTTTGTTAGTAGAGATTTGTGTAGAGATTATATGTCTTTAAATATAAATTATGCTAATAGTTCACTTAAAAATCTTCAGTTTTTGGAGTCTCTGTTTCTCACTATAGAATGGCAATGAGAGAATAGTAATTATCAGTAATGAGAATTTGAACTCAAAATTTCTTATACTGTATTATTATTATTATTATTATTATTATTTGGGGGGGGTCATTCATAAAGTATATATCTATAATTATCTTAACATTTGTTTTATATACTTGCATATGTACACATGCCAAATGCATTTCTATGGGGTAGATCTGAAATACTATTTAAAATTCTTAGAGAACTCTTTACGTGTGTTTGCATACATGCATGCATGTACTAAAGTATCTCATTTAAAAACAGGAAAAATCTACCCTTCCAAATCTTCTTGGAAACATTCCTTAATGTATTTCAAGCTATAAGCTCTGTTCAGACCTTCCTAAATGAGATGTTGTACGGTTCCTATAAGTGAAAATACTGTTACTTATGAATAACTAGGTATATACCTATATAGGTATATATGTCTAGGTATGCTATAACAGATGATTTTCTAGAGTAGAAAGTCAAGTATTTGCATCCATTATAACTTACACAGAAGAATGTTAAAACTTAGATACTTTGTAAACCTTTGCACTCTTCCCTGCATTTGTTACTTCAAAACACCGGTTTTTAAAACAAGCTGCTGATTTGCTGGCATTGAAGAAGGGAGACACTTGTTAGGGCTAAATCTTCCTAGAGGCTTTTGTAAAAGGTTCCTGACACATCACTTTCCCAGAAGTGCATGTGGGATTCCTAAGTGGCAGAGTATTCAAATGTCTTGGTAGTCTCTGACTTGGAATCTGAAGTCTTAGAAAGTCTGCTGCTTGGTGCAACACATTAATGTATCTCATGGCTTCTGTTTCTACATTGCAGCATCAACTCCAGCCCTATGTGTTTCCAGTAACAGCAGTTCCACAGTCATTCTTATTTACTGTCTAGTATACTCGCTGTAAACAAAATTTCCCCTTTGTAATTTCATATTTGTTTTCAGCAAGCAGTACTTGCAACCTAATTAATGTACATATGTATCTGTAGGCTATTATGCTTTGCTTCCATTTTTTTCTATGAAATGAATTTGCCTATGAATTACTGAGAAATTGAGTTATCAAGAAAAAAATAGGAACTAAATCAATTCATTTTTATTACAAGTTTTTGACTTTTAAATTAATTTTAGGATAACATTGTGATTGTGCTATTATGCACATTAATTATGGAGGGTAACAGAGTTACCTTATTTTTTGTATCTTTACATGCCATACTTCTACTGCAGAAACCCAATGCAGTACTTTTCTATTATTTTAAATATAAGCACCCGATCTTGTAACCTCAAGCTATTTAGTGATGTTTTATCCCTGCCCTTTAAAAAAAATAATTATTCAAGTCATCTGGTACTTTGCTGAAATTAGAAGGCACAGCATTTATGAGTGCAAAGCCATTCCTGATGAAGTCAAAAGTAATTCTGCATTTACTTTAATACAACATGGGCTATATTAAGGGTACAGAAATTACTGTGACAAAATCTTTACTGACTAGGATTTTATTTGTTGCCTGTATCTTATTGGTTCTATTCATTAGATATTAAAATAAGCATTGCAGCAGTCCGTATGGACAGACATAAAATCAGCTCTCCATCATTTAATGGTATTTGCTTTTTCTTCTGTAAAAGCCTTTGTTCATTGCATCTCCATATTGTCTGTGCACTGGATTTATGTCTTTTCTACAACTGCTGCCTCCTTTCAACACTGGATTTTTACTCTAATATCTAAAATACATTTGTTGTCTTTTATTATCAGATTTGATCAGTGCACACTGCTCAGTTTTGTGCTACCCCCTTTATTTGGGAAGATTGTTCCGTAAGAATCTAAAACCTATTTTAAACTTCTAAAAAATATATTTTCCTCTAATAGCTACGAAAAATCTTGACAATGGTGAGGAAGCTGATGTGCTTGCTACAGTTATCTATAATGCTTACCAAAAAAATCTCATTGATATCTCCCTTCTCTATCAGCTGTTGTTTCTTGGTCTCTTATCATATCACAGCTTTTGGGACAAGAACAAGTTTTTGTTCTCTTTTCCAAAATGTTCTCTGAGTTGTCAAAGTGAGTAGATGGCCATGACTGCCAATAATGTGCTCTTCTATTATGGTAAAACAAATGAACAAACATAAGAAGCTTTATTATCTTTTATAAAGAAAGCAGAGCAAAAGTTCTTGGAGACATGATGCCCCTAGACATCCTTTTTCACTCAGTCACAACAAAAAGGCACAAACATTTCATGAATCGTGACATTTTTAGATGAATGGACAGAAATATCAGTCAACAGAAGCAACGTCAATAAATAAATTCGAGATAATCCTGAAGTAATCGAGGCTCTATTTAGACATGCTTTGGAGTATTTAATATGTCTAAATAAAGAAACTCAGCTGTGTAGCAGAAAAACGATGCTGATCTAAACTATTCCGGTGCTGGCATGGAACCAAAATGGATGACATTTTTGCTATTCTGCTTGGTTTCTTTATTTAGGTGCTTCTGCTGCTTTATTGCAGGATCGTTTTGTTTGGGTTGTTTTGGTGTTGGTTTTTTTTTTTTTTCCAACCAAATCCCCCTTCACATCAAAATCAATCTATGTAAGTTGTCAGATAATCTAAAATAGTTTTGATCTCTTCCCAGCTATCAGCTCAACAGTTCATAAAGTTTCTCAGTGTTTGATTTATTTACCTGCATATTCATTTTTTGCTGATTCCATCTAATCTGATTTTATCTGATTTTTTCTGAGAACGCTATGCGCAACCACTATCAGTGTCTTATTAAGAAGTTCTGCATCTACCACTTTACCTGTACTCATTCATTATTCTATCAAAGAAACCAATTAGTTTGGTTTCACTTCATTTGTGCTTTTTACAAATGTACTACCAATTTATCACTGCATTTTCTTCAAGCTGTTTATATACTGATTACTCTTGCTTTTCTAATTCTTCTAGTTGTTTGTCAGGTATTGAAGTTAAATTTAGTGGCCTATAATTCTTCATCTTTCCTCACTCCTCACTTATTCTCTTCTTTAAAATTTTAATATAATTTAAACTCCAATCCATTTTGGTTTCCAGAAACATATAAATAAATGGAGGCAGATTTTGAACTAAGCACTAAACTGTAACATTTGACTAATATAATCAAGTTTGAGTAATAAATGACTTCAGTGAGCAAAGGAGAAAGTTCTACTCAAACTGTACAAGAGAAGCAGACTCCACCTTTGTCTCACAAGGCCATACCTTCTCTTGTTGCCTGTATTTTTTGTTTTCTGCAAGCATGTGTTCAGTTCAGCAAAGTAAAATGTTGACGCTGCTTTTTGCTTATTATTTTTGGACCATGAATCAACTGAAATTGAAAATCACTGCTCTAGCCAAAGTAGAGTTGGAACTACAACATTAGAGTTACAGCAGAACAGTAAGAAATAGCATGCCAAGAGCCAGAAATGATGTAATCTTTGGCTTCATGTAAGAGAAAAATTAAGTCCTATCAAGACAAAGAATATGGGCACTGTTTTGAAAGGGCAGAGTAATATAAAATATTTGGTTCTTAAGTAGCTGAGGATTGATCCACAAAGACATTTATTACTTAAATCTCATCAGCTTGTGGGATATTGGCCTTAAACTCAATGCTCAGCTGCAAACAGCTAAACAATTTACAGGGTGGTAAATCAGTCTATATTACTCCTTTAGCTAACACAGTTTAACTCTTTTTAAACACTCCCTGTTCCCACAGACTGGACAAGATTAGGAAGCTCATACTCTTTCAAGGCAGTTACTATCATTAGCTCCCTCAATATCTGCTTTCATTGGAAAGAGCACACAGGCTGATCGTAACCCTAGAAGGAACTGTGGAAGAGCTCTCACTAACACTGTTTTATTCCTGCAGAAAATATAGATCTTATTCTATGCATCAAACCTGAAGCTAGCCACACAGCTCAATGCCAACCGGCATTCCAGGAATGGGCTTTTTACAACAATCCCTCCTGCTCACCTCATGCCAGCTTCCATCCTGCTTTGTGACTTTATCTGCCAGCAACAGGTAGTTAGTTGATACACCTGGCATACACTGAGAGGAAAACCTACAACAAGGCATCACAAACTTAAAATGAATACAGCCCAGATGTAAAATGCTGGAAA
The DNA here is from genome assembly GCF_039878825.1 of Excalfactoria chinensis. Classification (NCBI taxonomy): domain Eukaryota; kingdom Metazoa; phylum Chordata; class Aves; order Galliformes; family Phasianidae; genus Excalfactoria; species Excalfactoria chinensis. The sequence goes on along the minus strand of NC_092828.1, from coordinate 16,112,752 downwards.
CAGGAACTAATGGACAAAAATAACAGGCCTGCACAGGAATGGGGAAAATGCAGTTCAAAACTACATATTTCATATTTGGAAGTCTTGTGAAAATAACACACTTGTTTTTAACTCATCACTGTGACCAAGAAGAATGTCATACATCTATAAAGCATATATATATATATATATATATATACACATATATATTTGCAATGTTCAATTATCTTGCAGCTGAGATTCCAAGGAGAGACTGCTAAGCATAGTTCTTACTCAGAGAAGTACACTTTAATATGTCTTTCAAAGCTGAACAAATTTCAGAGAACAGATGCAGTATTACTATTGTGGAAGTATTCAAAGCATTATGACCTATGCAAACTTTTAATCTGGAAAAGCATAGCAAAAGTCAACACGCAATTTAATTGTTCAACAGGAAAAAAAAATCTAAATTAACATCTGCCATTTTCTAAGTACACCTCCTAAGTGCATTTGAGCTCATTCTTTCTTGACACGAAGTTTGAATGATTGAGTCAACTTCAGAGATATAATTTCTCTCAGAGTGCTGTAACACCTTACCAAACATAATTCTGATCTAAAAGAAATTTGGGCTACATATTAACATTAGGATACATGTTATTTGGGTTAAGTCTTCAATAAATAATACACCTAAAATTTCCTTGTGTTAAGATCTTTCTAGTGTCTCTTATGAGAGACTTCATTCTGGAAAATTCCATAATATTTTCATTTTAAGCTGGGAAATAAATAATGGGGCATGATGTGATGGATAAGAAGTTCAGAGTAACAATTTGGATCTCTTAAGATTATAGCACAGCCACTTGCATGGAACTTGGATAAGAACTTGTACAGAACTAGCTAATGTCCAGAGCAACCTAAAGGGAATACTTTTCCAAGAGAAGCAATGAATTTTCCAGATCTGGGTCTTCTGAAAAATATTTTTCAGAGAGCTTCCATTGGATACAATTTATTGAGGTCAATAAAGACGATTAATAGTTTCCTGTAGTATATGTTAGACTACATGACACAACAACTAACATTAATTGCAATTAATCTTGTTCTTTTCTCCAATGAAACATCTTGGTCCACAGATCAGAACTCTGACACCAGTTTTTGCTCACTGCTATGCAGTCTTTTAGCAAAAAGCAAAATCTAATCAAATTTGTTATTTGGTAGTCTGCAAGGGAAAAAGTTACTATCAGATCAATTCTGTGGTGATCCTGGTTCATTTAGAGGGGAAAAATATTCTGTAAATTTTTAGTCATATCTCATTCTCAGAGACGGTCATTTCTTAAATTCACAATATGCATATCTCACAGTAAAACTTTGACTCAGTGATTGTGACAGTCTGATGGATGTCAGTTCCTTCAGTCAAAAGGAACTAACTTTCCTACACAAATATGTGATGTTTTGTTATCTCCAGGTACTGCTAATGATGATGGAAGGAAATGGGAGAGAAGCTCTAATACTGCTGTTAGCAGAGGAGTTTGGCAGACCATGATTCACAGCAGTAAGTAACTATTCTAAATGAAACAAATTTACTCAGTCTTTAACACTAATTTTAATGAAAAAATATGAAACAAAGATCAGATCTGCTGGGAAAATAGGTAACCTTTTAAACTGATGTTCCCTGAGCCGCAATTAATTTAGATTTAATAGGACAGTTAATGCATGTTATTTGAATACTGATTATTAAATATTCACAAAGGATTAAAAGTTATGTAATAGATTCATAATTGTGAATGTGATATGGACCCATTGCATAGCCACAGTACTCTGCAAATATGTTTAAGTGTGTAGTTTGTAGTTGCTATTTATTTTAGATATTTTAACAGTTTTATGAAGTCTAAATTAAATACTTAAATCTCAATTGAAAAAGTTTCACAGAAATGCAAAGCAGAACATGGGATGTGTTTATTTTGCTGTGTTTATCACGATAAAATCCAGCAGTTTCAAACCAACAAAAATGTGGATAGTCTGTGAGGTCTGCTTGAGTAAAAAGTTTTCACTGGATGATTTCACTGGTAAAATTCCTATGAAAGTAAATGGGTGTCAGGATGATGAAGTATCCAAAAGCAGGATCCAGAAATTTTGCTGTTGACATCAAAACGCGTTTTTCCCCATTTCCATCCTCCTTAGAAGAAAACTTGTAATGATGCATTAATTGCTATTTATTATGCTTTCTATTGCTTCATTTTTATGACCTGTGATTGCTTACCAGAAATAAAAGAAATCCTGCAGATAAAATGTACTTGGATAAAAGACCCCTATGAGCCTTGCTGCAGATTTTTCAGACAATGTTTTTATTGTAATTGAGGCTGGCACAAAGAACACTTCTTTGATGACAGGAGCGGTAGCTCTGAGATCAGACAGGCATGCTATAACCTCTGCTGTGGCTCCACCTGCTGAAAGGTACAGGTTTGAGTTCAGGAGTATCATTGTTAAGACACATCCTATCCACCTCTGCTTTTTTCACATTTCTGTGTGATACTAGCTGTGCTACATGTCTTTATAGCATATAGGGTGTACATGCATCTTGGTTACTTGGCAACAAGAATCAAGCTTCTGTCTAAAGGACAACATGGTACTAGTTGCCATCAACATGCCAGTAGTTCCTGCTCCATCATCTGGGAGTAGGTATACCTCTGATCCTAGATGTGCTTCTCATCATCCTCCCATTTTGCTTTTTTTCCCTTTCTCTTTTTCTATCTATGGCCTGGCATGGTTCTGTAGGACACTGAGCTACAGTCAATGTGGTACCCAAGGCTGTTTGTCTCTGGCCAATGTAGCCTTTTTTTTATTTTAACAACCACATTAGCCTTTCACCTTTTTACTTTTTTCCCTTCAGGGTTTTCTGCCTCAATCTTAGGTATTTGCAATGGAAAAGAAATAGAATCTCTTGTTTCAGGCATCATTATGCAGCCAATAAAATTTGGACTTTTCTAGAGTTAGTGTACTGTAAAATCTAAGGTAATAAGAATTGGGAGTGAAGGGAATTCTTCAAAGTATTAATGTTAAGGAAGTTTAACTTCTGAACCATTCAAATGCTTAAGCATCAGACAGCTTTTCTTTCATGTGTTGTTCACACAACAGTGCAAATCCCCATCTATCTGGCTAGACATAATCACCTTCATCTTGGAATACCATTTCCTAGTTTTCAGCAATAAGCACTGATGTGTTAGTAACTAAGTAGTTCAGCTAGTGTTTTTCCTGCTAGTTTTAACCCCACATCTGTGTGCTTGGATTCTTTGTCCAATATCTATTAGAATATTTATTAAAGTATAACAAGGAATAGGAGGAAAATTCTTTTATTTCCATTTTTATTAGTAGCTTAGTGCTTAGAAGCCTCTAAGCTCATTAATGCTGAGTAATGTGCCCTTGCAGCCCCAAAAGCCAACCATATCCTGAGCTGCATCAAAGGCATGGCCAGCAGAGCAAGGGAGGTGATCCTGCCCCTCTGCTCTGTGCTGAAAAGGACTCACCTGGAGTACTGCATCCAGATATGGAGTCCTCAGTACAGGTGAGACATGGACCTGTTGGAGTGCATCCAAAGGAGGGCCACAGAAATGATCCAAAAGATGGATTGACTATGAGGATTGACTTAGAGAGCTGTGGCTGTTCATCCTGGAGAACAGAAGGCTCTGAAGTGACCTGATAGTGGCTTTTCAGCATCTAAAGGGAACCTACAAGAAAGAAGGAGATAGATAAACTCTTTAGCAGGTCCGTGGTGACAGAATAAGAGGAAGTGGCACAATATATTTTACATGTTTCTGTGCAGCACATACTGTTTTGAAAACTTTAGCAATGAGACGGAATTCCACAGCCAGTGTTTGAACTACAATCGTAGACTAGAAACAGCAGAGGAGGAATGAAGTCCCTGTATGAATTGACAGATATGGTTTGTTTGTTTTTTTCCTTCACTGAAGGCAAAGAAAATATAGAAAATTGAGCATGAAACTCTTCAGGGCCTAGCTGTTTGTTGCTGTTGTTGTTTTTCTGCAGAATTGCATATGGTGATATTTCAGGTTTTAACATATAAAATTTCACTATGTAATTGTGGCTTAACTTGGGATTTATTGCAAACCAAAACCAGAGACTTCTAAGTAAACAACTTCGAGAGTAGTCTCCTTTTATGCAGTTCCAAAAAGTTTTCCATAAGAAGTTTGCAAACAAGCCAACTAACATTTGGGGTTCCGCCAAAGCATTCTTGAAATACTCAAGTCTACTTAAAGGAACAACTAGGTAAAGTAAAAGGAAGATAGTTTTCCTTTGAATTTCTCAACCGAGTCTACAAACTATACTTCATCCTGTAGAATTACTGATGCTGAAGATCTCTAACCCCTGATCAGAGCAGTGTCCAGTTTTTTTTGTATCCAACACATCAAAACAGATACATGCCTGGGAATGCCTGTATTTGTCACAAGCAGAGTTTGGTCTAACCAAGTGAACCAACAGAGGCAGGAATGTAATAATACAACCTGCAGGTATGTAAGAAGTACTTGCTGTATAAAGACTACTCTGTGCCTGCTGGATTTAGTGGTTAATAGCAAGCCAGCATTTGCCAGCAGTTATCATCACCTCTGTCTATTTGGAATAATAAATAACCACAGTATTGCAGACATAGCTAAGGGCAACCAAATGCTTCCTTTTCCTTGGCGATTGCTGTAGCTAACAAAACATAACTGATGATATCCCAATCCATTAAGGAAAGAGATGAAATGTGGTAGGTTGTTTATTTTTTTTTCCATAGCAATCACTACATAATGAACAGAGGGAAAATTAATTTTCAAAACAAAACGTATTAGCGGTAATTTAATGAAGGTGAGGAAAGCAACAGAAAAGCACAGAAAGTACTTGTTCACAATCTGGAAGCAAAACACGTTCAAAAAAGTTTAAATGTCACCTCAAGTAAAGCACTGCCAGTAACAACAGGATTACCAACACTGACAGGAAATTATGAGATTGAGGGAAAGAAAGTTGAGGGTTTACTTCAATTCAGTTTATGAAAAATAATCAAAAATTGCAGAAAGATACGGTATTTTCTGAGTAGTTGCTATTTCGGCTATATTCTGTGAGTTTGGGGTACTGTTTGCCTTCTCTTTTTGCACATATATCAGCTCCTATAATAAAAGATATTGCCTAAAAATTAACAGAAAACACCTCAAGGCTTTTACAGCACCATATTAAACAGATGCATTATTTTAAGTGGTAGGGGCTTTGCCACTGCAATCCACACTTACAGATGTTAGTAGGGGTGATCTATGTGGAACAGTAAGCACAGAGCAGATGAGAAAATCAAAGGCAAGTAACATGTTTATTTATAAATCAAAAAGAATGGGAACAGCCATCACATTAATATGAAAAGCAGTGGTGAGAACCTGCCTCCATGCTGATCTTCACATGTGCTTCACCCAGCGCAGATATTTTACGTAGCTGTGTAGAATACCACACCATGGAACTGACATACCTGAATTTTAGTAGAAGAAAGTAGAAAAGAGGAAGAGCAGTTTAACCCAGCGCTATCTCTGAGGAGAAACATGACATGGTTTTAATAGAGCATATCCCATTTTAAAACTCCTGGTGCTAGACCAAAAGTGATGGGGTTCTATGATGCAAAGTGCTGATCCAATAGAATTTCACATTGCAGTTTGAATTTGTTTAAAACAAAGGCCTAAGCTGAAGAATTAACTTTATACTGCTGATCTATACGCTAAACAGATATATATTTTCTTATAGTCGGCACAATAGCAACATAAGAGCTGAATATTGTCAATTTTATATTCTGTGCTCTGACCTAATTCAGCTCAAGTTTAATGTTGGCGTGGCATTTCAATTCAGATCAGGTCAGTCTTGCTGTGTGACTCTGTGACTAATGCTAATGCTCAAGAAGCCATAGCCTGTGTACGCTGGTCAACAACTTCATTAAGTGGGACAGGCTCCATTTTAATTTGTGAGAGAGGCCAGACAAATGAGAAAACACAAAGGTAGGTAAAGTGCACGGTAGCTAAAGAGTATCTACGACATGCCCAAGTAATGGTGATGCTGTTATTGAAGCCTTGTTCCACCTGTCCAATCCACAATTCCAATTCTTTGCCTGTATCTTTTATTAGGCTGCATTTAAAACCAAGGCTGCAATCAGAGGTGTTCCAAGTCAATCAAAGAAACTGTACGTTAAAGATTTTGTTAGCCTCATTTTGGCAGCTGTTATGGCCAACATAGAGTACTGTATTTCTGTGGCGTAGTGGGTATTCTGAAGGCTGCTAGACAAACTGCACTGCTCCACAAGGAGAACATGGGCCACGAAGCATCACCGTCCCGCAGAGAACTGGGAACACGAAGGCGGACAGAAACGGAGTCATCGCCCATGCAGCAAACTACACCGTTTGCCGACAGAGCACCCACCGAGGCACAACCCCCAGCTCACGAGGCCGCACCCATCACCCCCTCCTCCAGGGAGCGGCAACTCTCTCCCTTGCCCCCTCAGCCCGCGACGCGCAGGCGCAGTGAGGACGGCCACGGCGGCGGCGCTTGCGCAGCGAGGCCGGGGCCCAGCGGGCGCGCAAGCCGTGGGGATCTCAGAGCGGCGGAAGGCGGCGCTGCTGGCGCTGCGCGGGGCCCGCTCGGCCCCGACACAAAGACGAGGGCGGGTACGGCGGTGGCAGCTCCGGCCCGCCGCCCCCCGGCACCACATGGCGGCGGAGCTGCGGCCGCGCCTAGCGCCGCCCCCGCGGAGCTAAGTGAGGGCCCGCGAGCCGCGCTCCCTCCTCGCTCCTCTCCACCTCCTCATCCGGCACCTCCAGGAGGAACGGGGCCGGGCCCCGAGCGCCATGCTGCCCCCGTTCCGTCGCGCTCCGTGCCGCCCACTTCGCCCCCGTACCCGCCGCCCTGCGCGCCTCCTGGCCGCGCTCCTTCTGCTGGCGGCCCTGAGGGGCGGCGGCACCGCGCTGCCCCCGGGCTGTAAGTACGACGGGCGCCCCAAAAGCTCCGGCAAAGCGGCGGCTGGCGGCCCGCTGGAGGTGAAGGTGGTGTGCAGCAACCTGGAGCTCGCTCATGTCCTGCCTCCCGAGGCGCTGCCCAACCGGACGGTCACGCTGTGAGTACGGTACCGGGGGTGGTGATTTTGGGATGGGGGGGGGGGGGGGGGGAAGGGAAGCGGTTCGTGAAGCGCTGTGCGGGCGGCTGCGCGGGGTGGTCCCGCCCCACCGTGCATCGTCCCCGTGCTCCCAGCTCCGACCTAACTTCGGCTTATGTTAAGGCGTGCTCTTCTTACGTGGACTTGATCTGAGCTCAGCCATTTGAATAACAAGTTTCAAGCAGGATGTGCAGCATTTTCCAAACTAAGTAATGTACTTCTCTTCACAGGGAGGGTTTATGAGTTGTTTTTCTTTTCTTCCTGAGACACTAACCGAAGCTGTGCAGTAACACTGAATTTCATCAGTGATGGCCCAAAAACTTGTGATCTTATTTTAGGGAGTCTGTACTTCTGTGGGACATTCGAGCGTGATTGAGTCGCATGCAGGAAAGTTGATGGAAAGTGACTGTAGCATAGGGTCTGGCTTAATATGCTTACTTATTTTGCTGGAATGAGTGTCTCCAGCAATGAGACATCCACCACATCTCTGGGCAGCCCGTTACACTGTCTCGTCACTCTCCTTGTAAACAGCGTTTTCTTTCTACCCAGTCTAAATCTCTCTTCGTTTGAAACCATTTCCCCATGTCCCATCATCACAGACCCTGCTGCAGAGTCTGTACCTTTCTTTCTTGTAGGTTCCCTTTAGATACTGAAAAGCTGCTGTCAGGTCACTTTAGAGTCTTCTCTAGGCTGAACAGCCCCAGATCTCCCAGGCTGTCCTCATAAGAGAGGTGTTCCATCACTTGGATCATTTTTGTGGCCCTCCTCTGGACATGCTCTGAATATATGTACTTTTGTTCTGAGAACAACAGTTTGACTGTTGCCTTTGCAAACTTTGACAGCACTTAAGCCTGATGGAGGGGCTTCTTTGAGAGGTTAGAGTGTACTCCAGTAAGGGCCTGTCAGTGGAAAGGGGAACACCAAAAAAGAGGGGTCTGTGTTGTCCTCAGCTTGTCAGTATGCAAGGGGTCGGAATATTTCTCAATGACCTGTCAGAAATGACCAGAAATATTCACGTGTGAAGTTCCTGAAGTAGAAAGGAAAGCAAAAAGTGAAAGGTGACAGCTCTTTGATCAATGAATTGATTTTGGTTTTTGTTAGCTTTAAGTGCTGTGCAGCTGATTAGCTGTTAAAAATACAGTATTATCCACACACAAAAATAAAGAAGAGAAGAAAAAAAGTATGTGTTAGTCTGGGTGATAAGCTGAAGTTGACAGTGGGGGTCCTTTGATACAAAAAGCTTGGAGTCACAGCCATGATTGCTGTGAAAGACAAGCAGATATCAAATATAGCATCCTTGCTGTGAATGGACCTTTGTTCATAATTGCAGTGACAGAAGAATTTGGAAGAATTCATTTCATTTTGATTCTTCATACTCCTTTGTTATCTGGAGCATATCTTCATACAGTAATTAGTTGCTTTCATTTCTAACCAGCCCTTGAAGTGCATGACTACTTCTGACACAGATTTTCCCTTCAGTACTCCTAACTTTGTAAATGACTTAACCAGAAAACACATTGTTTCTTACTGTTTTCTCTAGTGACTATCATAGCAGTGTTGATAGAGTCAATGTGAATGCACACTTTGAAATTTTACTTAAATTTCAGACAAAGACTATTAAACTGATGCGTCTGATTTTTCTGAGTGGCCACAGTGCTTGTTGTGGTTTGGAATCTTTCAGGTTTCCTCATTTCTGAGCTATAGCTTTCCATATCTGAGATTGTTTTACTGAGTCAGCATTAACCTGGTTAGAAGATGTTGGTGATTTATGAGTTGGGTCGCCATGTGCCATTATGTGCAATTTCACTAACATGTTCTTTAATAGTGGCTGAGTTATTTTGGAGAAAGATTAGATAACAGTTCACTTTTTTTTGTTGTTTGATTTTTCTCTCCAAGCTGATACTTGGAACTGCAGTGGTTGGTGGGGAGTGGAAAGTTTTCTGATTAGAGTCAAGCTGCCCTGAATTATCTTGAATCTTGATTCTTGTGGGATTCTTCTATTAAGATAAGACCTGCTTCTATTATAGCTTTTTGGATTAGTGGATCACTACAGAGATAAGCAGCTGAAAATAGATCACTGTTGTGTAAATCAGCTATGTTTTAATTCAGCTAATTTTGTTAGGAAATGGCTTGCTTTTGTTTGCCACAGAACCTTTCTTTGCGCTAGTAACTTAGGTTACTACTGGTTACGGTTACTAAGAATCTGTAGTTACTATTTAGGAGAAAAAAACCCTAACAATTTCAATTAATAAAGTAAGTTTGCTTTGTGATTGAAGGAGGGAAACAAACACTGAAATAAGTGCTTTAACGTATAGAGAGATGTGTACGGGAGACTAAGTAATGTTTAGGATTTAGGACTGTAAATTGAGATTCCTTTAGATTCTGATTAGAATTAGCTAGTGCTGTACTTAGCAGTTACTCACATTCATCTTAAAATATGACCTTTAGATACGGCCAAGGAAGGGACTTGTAGCCTTATATAATAAAAAGTGATTGGGATGCAAATGAAGGGTGTACCTACATGCACATTCGCAGATTGCGTTGACCTTTGTAGTTTAACCGGCCAGATGAGATGTTTTTGGTGTGGAGATAATATAACTGGATGAATGTAACTTCATTCTTTGTCTACTATATTTCATTAGATACTGAAGTCACTGCCATGATTCATGTTTAAGTAAGGAGTAGGAGCATGCTATATACCTCTTGCAGTAGAAGTTTGAGATAAGATAACCACTGCTGCTGTTTCATTTATGCAAGCTCAACTGATGATTTCACAACTTTTTCTGTTGAACAAAGTGCTGTCCCACTGAAGACAAGCCAATGAAGTTAAAATCCTTGTTAAGAATTTTAGTCGCTGATTTACATAAGTTATAGGAATGTAAATGAATGGAGGAAATGTATGTATATTCAGTGAAGAACCATGTTTCTGAAACAGGAGCTTTACTGACCTACAAACAGCTTTGCATATCCACACATTCTGAAAGGAACATATGAATATCAGTGTTTGCACTTGCAAGTGTCAGCATTTACAAGCCATTACATTAGCCGGGATTTGTATTCACAACTGTTTAAAGCTACAGTTAACTGGATTGCTGCTGAGGAACATCTAAAAACAACACATTTTACCTGGTTCCCAAATATGAGTATCAAGCTCCATCCATTAAGCAACTTAAGGGCATATTTATTTGGCCTTTCAAGTACTTTGAAAGCTTTTCTATTTTTTTATTTTTTTTAACTCGAATTCCTAAATTCCCAGCTTTTCATAGCAAAAGGTCACTCACATCACAAGGAATCAGTCCTATCACAGCATGTGATTGCACTTTAATTACAGTTACTGTAGTTACATGAGTAATTTTTTCCTACTTGCAGTAAATGGATCTTCAAGTTCTAAAAATAAAGCATATTGTTATTATACAGTGACTTATGGTTATTAATACTCTTCCTTTTTTAAGGCGTCATCTGTTGCTTTGCTGAACTATTTTGATTAATTTGTTTTCCTTTGTAGAGCTTTTATTATGTGTTAGAAAAAGCGTCCTTTATTAAAAAAAAATGTCAAACAGGAAAAACGGGCACAGTAAATGTATTCAGTGGGAAGTTTCCCTCTTCTTTCTTTTCAAGTGCATTTCCATTATTAACTTGAATGGTACTCTTGACAGCTAATCCCTTTTTTGTTAATGTAGTCTATCTGAGACTGTTGTAAGTGCTCTGTACTAATAACTTCAACAGTGATAACATTTTTTGAAGACTCAAAGGGCTAATAACTCCCATTAAAACATATCTTAAAATTTTCTTCAGTTATTGGATACGTGAACTGTGCAAAATATGTGTTTCTCAAGAACACACGGAAATACGGAGGCAGTGCAGTACTTGAGAATCATCACACCCACGATTTACCAGTGACGTCCAACCTGCAAGAACTGGTGGTGGTGTTTCATTTTCTGTTATTCTTGTGGACCTATACAGTATATGCTTATCATTTGTGTACATTTTTTTGCCTCATTGAGAAAATATACAATGTTTTACTTTATATCTTATTCAAGCACTGATACATCATTGTGGATGGGGTTGTTATCACGCTACTTTGAGTTTGTACAATGTTCTTTTATAAATATGTATGCTCCCATATATATTTGAGGATCACAAGGAAACTTAGGTCACAAATTGACCAGCATTTTCTTCTAATTTGTAGTATTCTGTTCTATCTAAATAATTACTATAATTCTGTTATTTATTATGCGTGCATTGGGGCACTCAAATTTGTGTAATGTTCTGCTGTTTCTTGCAATGTTGTAGTAATCTCTTTAATATATATAGTGAATATATGGCAATATATACTTATATGGTGAACAGATATGAACATATATGGTGATTGTCATTGGTAATATCTCCATGCAATAATGATGGCATCAATATATACTAATATTTCTTGGCATTCTTCCATAAAGATTTGTTTGAATTGTTGTAAGTCCCTTCTGAAAAGGTTGTACTTCTATCAGTACATGACATAGTTAAATGTGGCTTTTATCATGGGTACCACTGTAGGCAGTAGTTGCACATGAGAGGCTTTTAGGCTTAGAGTGGGAGCTGCATGTTGATTACTAATAAGTAGAAAGCAGGACAGAAGTAAACTCTGCAAAATTCTCGAGGACAAATGTAAAATGAGGCATAATTGAATTTCTTAATTTTTGGAGCTAAGATATAGAATTGCCCAAAACCTTTTATTCACCATGAAGATAGCCATAGATGCAGTGCCCTCTATACATACATTTCAATATGTTGTTCACTGTTTAGCCTCAAGAACTGGTATTTTCAACTTCAGTACTAACACTTCTCTTGCATGTCTGGGATGCTGGAGCTTTGTTGGGTGAGCAGAAACTATGACTGGCAGCTGGGGAGGGGTAAAGAAAAGGGGAGCTTTTTTGCATGCACTTGTTGGTAATGGAGGTGGGAGATCAGTAGGCCTCTGGAAGCAGCAAAAGTAGAGTAAATAAGGTGCTGAAGGGGTGCAACTGATTTAGTGAGAGGTGAGCAAGAGTCCTTGGAAATAGAGCTGGTACCCAGGAAATCCTTGTACATTTAGGAACTGCTTGCTATGAGGAAATGGATCATCCAGCAATACCTTGGAAAACTGTTCTGTTCTTGTCTGTGTGATGTGGTATTGCCAAATGAGGAGATGCGCAAGACTTCTCTGTCAGATTAAAAAGCTAATTTGTTATGAGTTAAACCATGTTGTTACAGAAGAGATTTAACCCTGAAACTCAGCAATTGGCAGAATGTGCTCAGATTTCTGAAATCATCCCGTCAGAAAGAGCCTAACCTATCTACTGCCTCAGAGTTGTGTTTCAGGGCGACAGCAGCACTCAAAAAGGAACCCTCATGACAGTGTTGATGGTCTCATTAATCTTACCCCTTTCTGTGGTTGGCAGTGAGTAGATGTGTTGCAGTTCTGTGCTGGAGAATGAAGCACCTTCCTCTTGCCCTCCCTGCTTCTGATGCAGCAATGGTCTGGAGCAAGGAGCAGGAGAGTCTCCCCGCTGACAGCAGAAAGTGACATCCATGTTAGCTGGCTGAAATGCTGCAGCCCGAGCAGGCATGCCAGGCATGCACCTTTACCTCCGGGCTCTGGCTCTGTGGGTGGCTTACTCTTGCTTCTCTGTATGTCTCCACATGCAGTCAGTCCAAGGAACTAAACTATTCCAAACCTGTTAACTTTAATAGGGCTGGGATATAAATTATTGTGCAAGTGTGTCTGCATGTTAGCAGTTGACAGGAAGTACCTGCAAACATGTCTAGACAAATCATGTCTAGACAAAGTACTTTCTTATCGGGTAATGTACTCACTGGAAATATAAATACATGAGACTGTGGGTTTGACAGCATATGCTATAATTAATACTTCTATGATAGGACTTAGAGAATGTATTGGCTGTAGCAGCTTAAGTTAAGAGGGTCTGGCTAGATGTGTGTGCCATATCTTCTGTAAAGTGAGCTATTCTGCTTTGTGTATATATGGGGGTTGGAGGAGTAGGGTAGTCTTGTGTCCTAAAAATTGTGCGTCTGTTGGGCAAGAGAAAGCCAGGAAGGAGCAGAAGAAAGGGGGTAAGGTTTGCAGCAGAAGTCAATCACACTGATGCAGATGTTACAGATATAGAGGGGTTGAAAGAGAACATGGAGAAAGTCTCTGAGGATGTCATGGTCACAGGGGTTAGACTGCCAGTGCTTTTGGTTAGCTTTAGGACCAGCAACCCAGTGTGGGAAAAGGCTGGATGCTCCTTTTAACTCCTCGTTTTCTGTCCTAGGTAGGCTTTCCAGCCTAGGCTGAGTACTAGAAAGAGAGGTTTGGTTGTGAAGCGTGTAATTTCTTACCATGCTGCTATCTTTTTCAGCAGCACTGCTATTCATTGTTGCCTTCTGCTTTGTCTATTTTTCCAAGATGTTTTTCATGTAGCTTTTTTGTTTGTTTGTTTGTTTTGTTCCATACTCCAGTGATGTGCATTGTATTTCACTAGAAATCTTGATTTCTGTCCTTAAATTTAATAAATAAAGCATGTAGCCATATGTTGAATAGCAACATGCAGAATGTATGTTATCTTTATAAATTAAAGACACTGGAATTATACAGGAAAAATAAAGGTTAGTCATTACTTCATATGAAGTTAATACATTTTCATTTAAAAAATGGAAAGATAAAAATAGACACAGACTTAATTTGGTAACTTCATTACTTCTTTGTGTTTTAGCTCATAATCTTTAATATTACCTAGTGTGCATAATGATAATATAGCATAGAAGATTCTTATCTGTTGTGAACATCGATTTTGGAAATGCTTCCTTGTTAAGCTTCCCTAATTGTATTGTTATTGTTGCCCTTTAGTAGGGACTTTGGAAAGATTCATAATTCTTTTTCTGTATAATAGCTTGTAGATTGCTTAAAAGTAAACCTTGAAATGAAAACAAGTGCTGTTTGTGGTCTGCTCAGTACATTACTTGATCATAGAATCGTAGAATGGCCTGGGTAGAAAACTTGATCTGCTTTTAAGTGATCTGTTTTGCATAGTAGCAGTTGGGCATCTGTTGCTAAAGATCTTGCCAATTAATGAGTCAAAGGTAAGTTTCTTTGCAGAGTTTTACTAAGCTCTGGAGTACGGTGAAAGCAAGATTTTCCAAACCAAGCTATAATTGATGAAGGAAAACTTCAGCACTGTTTATCAGATAAGGGAAAAGTTGGGGTAGCCTTTCTGTTTTATTTTCTATGGGAAGAGGATTGTTCCTGTGTTGCGTTGTTTCAGGTTACCTCTTTGCAGCTATTCCATTCTGAGGAAAAGGGAAATATTATAAGATGGCTTTGAGACTTTCTCCAGAACCTGCTTTTCAGCTGCATTTTTCTCTTAATGCTGTGGTATATTTGTATGTGGTAGTTCCACATCCCAGTTTGTGTTCTTACATGGAGATGGGTAGTGGGTAAGCAAAATGCATTTGATTCAAGCAGGTTTTCTTGCTCTTAAAAACATAACAGGAAAAAAGAAGAAAGCAAGAACAGCCAATATCTGATCTGCAGCTTAAAAGACATACAGTGTATCGGTGATGCTTGGCTGTGGGAACCTCTTCACTGAATTCTCCAGATGCATCATTTCTTTTAGGTCACTTGTTACAGAAGAGTTGAACAGGATAAGAATGAGTGAAATTTCTCTATGATTTTTCCCTTCAACCTTCTTAATGATGGAAAAGTTCAGGTATTTTCAGAATCACTTTCCTCTTAGGAAGAATTATGTTCTTAAACTGATAAAATTATTGTTCACAAATAATTGTCTTTATCTAAGTAGTGCATAGTAGTTCATCACTTTGCCATACATTAATACACAGGAATTGTAAAATTGGGTATAAAATGTCTACTTTTAAGCGAGTCTTTTATGGTGTTTTCTCATGTTATGCCACATCCCTAAACACTTCTAATAATGTATAGACTAAGTACATTAATAGCAAGTTTTAAACTACATTTTTTAAAGATTACACTTACAGCATTAAGTATGATGAAATGTCTTAGGTTATATGGAGTGTTGTAAAATGTATCATTTATTGTACTAAACCGTTATGGTTGAGCAACTAACAGCTTCCACAGAAAATACTAAATCAGGCTGACTATAATTTGTACATCACACTCCAGAGACAAATATACCTAGTGCTCAGATAGTCAAAGGCTTCTACTTGAGGCCTATTATTTATAGGTGATGTCAGAAAGCTGAGGTGTTTTTTTGTGTGTTTGTTTTTGTTTTTTTTTTTTTAATTTATTTTAAGAGAGTCGTACTTCTAATTTAGTTCAAATTTAGTTCATTCAGTTGCTGCTACTTTTGAAGTGGTTTCTGTTCCATCTTAAATAGCCGTTTGTTCATTTTTCTGGAAAATGTGCTAATAAATTCATTAAATTATGAACTAAAGTCAATTACAACTAAAATACAAAAGACTTTTGTGCCTCCTAAGACTGTAGTGCGTTTGCTTTTGTTGACTTGGGTATTCTCTAACTCTCATGGTTTTGTTGTTTTTTTTCTTTTTAACCATAGACCTAAATTGGATTTGTTTTGTTTTGTTTTTGCTGCTGTTTTGCCTTATATTCTGTTTGCATTAAGTAATACTGAAGGGTTTTTTTTTTTTATAAGCTTCATTTATTTTTTATTCCTTTTCTTTCTGTGTGTGTTTCTGGAACCAGGAAAGATGTGGAAATAAATGTGTACTTGGCTCAGATTGGCTTAGGCTGCAAAATGAGTCCTGTAACTACCTTCTATTTCTTCTTTCTGCCTAGATTGAAACTTTTCTCATAGTAAAAGTAAAAGTAGCTTCAAACTTCATGGTGTACTAATTTTAACACTTCAGTTAAGTATTAATAGTATTTCAGGCATTCCATGCCAAAGATTAGTTTTCTTTTTAATTTTTTTCTCTTTTACTATCAAAATATCAGCATTCAGCCTTGCCAAACTTCAGTCTCAGAAATATGTATTTTGATTCTGCTCTGTTCTGGGTCTTCCTTGATACAGGGAGATCACCCATGAGTTTTTGATTTGTATTTCTGTCTTTAAAACTTGCAGTGTGTGTGTGTGTGTGTGTGTTACTTGTTGACTCATTTAGGTTATTACAGAAGCAGATGAGAGGCTATTTTAGCAAATATTCTTCTTAGTTTGACACTTTGGTGGATGTTACAGGTATTATTGGCAAACTTTAAAGCAAATTTTGTGGTACACTTTAAGAAAAATGCTTATTTTTAACACTTCTACCTTTCCATCCATTACTGTGATCAGTTTTCACCCAGGACTGACTGGCTGTTTGGAGTACTGCGATGATCGTGCTTATGCAGTAGATGTGTAAATTAATGTCTTCAGAGATGCTTGAGTATTTCTGCCGTTTAACATTGCTTGTGGAGCACTGGGCACCAGAGATGACTTGAGATTAGCTGCAGAAATATGTGATGTAACTGGCAGAGAAGGAGAAAAGATAGGATCTCTTTTAAGCATCAGAACTGTTACCTTGCTTGACTGATTCAGTTTTAACTTCAAGAATTTTCAAACCTCCTGCCTGTCAAAATGAAAGATTCTTATAGAATTTCACAAAAATTGTTCAGCTGTCTAGATCCTGTGTATGTGTGTGTGATTAAGAGACACTGACTCAAAGCCAGAGCTTTGAGACAAAAAAAAACTGCTTGCATTGTTTGTTGAAACCATAGATGCTTGTGGCAATCTGTGTTTTCTTCTCCAGATTTCTCAGCGTAATATACGGCTATGTCAAAGTGATGCTGTTTTCATAGAAGATATCTCTGTGTTTTTTAGTTTCATCTCATTCTTGATGTGCGTAGAAGTACTAAACCTTGTCATCAGATAATAAATTTTATGAGTTGGAGGAAAGGTGTGTTTGTTTTTATTGCTACTGTAAAGGATATCTGAAATATGTAGCAGAGTGGAGAAAATCTCCTAGTGGCAGTTGTTAGTGCTGAAGCAGTCTGATCCAGCCTGAGGATGTAACTGGTGCAAGTGAAGAAGAGAACAGACTTGCTGGATCTGCAGGACACATTTGATAGAGAATCTGTCAGAAACTGAAGTGACTGTTGCTGAAGTTATGGAACAGATTGACAGAGTGAATAAATTTTACAGGATGAGGTGGTGCTCACTGGAGAGCTTTTTAGAAGAACTCAGGGATGGAAAGTCAAATGATGGATGGCTGAAGTCCCACTTAGGATGAAGTAACATATCTTGTGGGAAGTTCTTCCCTCCCAAAACTATGGAGTTCTTCACAATCAGCAAAATATTGACAAAGATGATCTTGTAGATGGAGTAAGACATAGGAGATTTTCTGAAAGGCATCTTGCAGTCCCTTGCCAAAGGATTTTGAAGAAAAATGTCAGCACAAAATGAGAAAACATTGTAACAATAGCTAAATTGCTAAAAGATAAGAGCAATCCTGGAAGTAAATGGTCAGTCTTCTCAATGGAATAGACTCTTCCAGACCTGAAATGTATAATGTATTTGTTAGTGACCTGTAGAATTGGGCTGTTGGGGTGACAATTTGAGTTACCTAATAAGGATGAGGATAAATTGATGGATTTCAGAGGTTTATGAAGCCAATAACTGGGCAGCAAAATGGCAGAAGCAGCACATTGGGGAAGCAGAAAATTTTATTGGTAATAACAACAGTTTTGCCTTCATATGTGAGATGGCAGGCACTGGGCTGACCACCATGCTTCAGTTTTCAGTAAAGGCAGACCAGATGTTAAGAGTCCCTAGGAAAACAATAGGGAACAAAATAAAACATTGTTACATCACTATGTAGGTTTGTAACTTTTCCAAGCCTTGAGTGCTATTTCATTTTTTGTAGTCTTGTCTCAAATTTTGAGTGTAATAAAACTGGAAAAAGCTCAGAAACGAGTAAGAAAGTACAAAATGACTTTTGTGTGTGAGAAGTAATTAAGGAAAATATGCATCTTCCCATCTGGCAAGAGGCAGTCTGGAACAATATAAAATTGTGTGTGGTAAAGAGAGGATAGATACAGATTGATCACTGCTTCAGTGCTACAAGGGAGAGGTGCTGAAGGAAACTGATAGAAGCCATGATGAAAACAAAGGAAATAAGGTGTTTTGTTCAAGTCCTGCAATGTGAAACCTTTTGCTAAGGAGTGTTTTTAATGCCAGAATGGTATTTAAAAATGGTTTCAGAAGGAAAATAGGAAAAAATGCACTAGAAAGTGCAACCTGCGAAGTAAGGAGGCATCCATGAGATTTCATATCTTGAGAATAGTTTGCATTTGCAAATGACTGTGTTTGAAACAGGCTACCGTATGGAAGAAGAAACCTGCAGTTACGTGTGGTCCTTCAAAAAGCAAGAAGTAATGGATAGAAGGACAACTCAGCTTATTTAGTAAATAACATAGCAAATCATTTTGTTATTCAATTTGTAATATAGTGTTCTTTTCTGTTCTTATTTACAGGATTCTGAGCAACAATAAAATAACAGAGCTGAAGAATTGTTCCTTCTCTGGATTAAACCTTCTTGAGAGATTGTAAGTGCTTCTTAAAAATATATTTCACTTCAAAATAAGAGTTATGTTCTGTTTATTTCATTCATAACTTTGGTATCAAGGTGTTTCTGTTTTATTTGAATGTAGCTTTTTGTGATTGCAGAGTTAATATATTTTAAGATTTCATGAAAATGAGTTTTACATAACAGCAAAAAGGGTACTTAGCGAAAGCTGCAGCCATGAAACCAGGTGTAAATGAAAAAAATGTATAAATAAATAAATAAAAAATCCAAACAAACCAATTGACCAACCAAAGAAACCCCCACCTGCATAAATCAAACCAAACAAGAATGACAATGGCCAGCAAACCCCAAAAATTCATCAGTGGCAATGACAGTGGGATTGGGTGCTACCTCAGCAATATTATAGGTGACACCAAACGGTGTGTTGCAGTCAACATGCCTGAGAGATGTTTTGCCACCCACAGAGGACTAGGCAGGTTTGAGCAGTGAAGCTCATGGGGTTTGAAAAATACAAGATCTTGCACCTTGGTCATGGCAGCCCTCACTATTAATGCAACCTGGGGAGCTAAAGGATAGAGCATAGCCCTGCCTACATGAACTTGGGGGTACTGGTGGATGGCAAGCTGGACATGAGCCAGCAGTGTACCTTTGCAGCTCAGAAAGCCAACCGTATCCCGGGCTACATCAAAAGAAGAATGATCATCTTTTCAGTTGAGAAAGGTGATCCTGACCCTCTACTCTGTTTTGGTGAGACCTCAGCTGGAGTATTAAGTCGGGATATGGAGTTCCCAGCACAGAAGAGACATGGACCTGTTGGAGTGTATCCAGAGGAGGACCACAGCAATTATTAAAGTGATAGAACACCTCCCCTACAAAGACAAGTTGAGAGAGCTGGGGTGGTTCAGCCTGGAAAAGAGGCCTTGTATATCAGGCCTCTGAGGAGGCCTGATAGTGAACTTTATATATCTAAAGGGGGGACTATAGGAAAGAAGGGGATGGAATCTTTATCAGGGTCTGTTGTGATAGGATGTGGAGAAATGGTTTCAAATTAAAAAAGAGGAGATGTTTATTGGAAATAAGAAAAAGGGTTTTTTAAAATAAGTGTGGTGAGACACTGGAATGGATTGCCTAGAGATGTGGTGGATGTCCTGTCCTTGGAGACATTCAAGGTTGGGCTGGATGGGACTCTGAGCAGCCTGATATAGCTGTAGGTGTCCTTGTTCATTGAAGGGGAGTTAGACTAGATTACCTTCCTGTACCTGAAGCGGGCCTATGGAAAGCTGGACAGCGGCTTTTTATAAGGGCATGTAGCAACAGGAAAAGGGAAAATGATTTTAGACTGGAAGAGGGTAGATTTAGACAATATATTAGGAAGAAATTCTTTACTGTGAGGGTGGTGAGACTCTGGAACAGGTTGTCCAGTGAGTTTCTGGATGCTCCCTTCTCTGGAAGCATTCAAGGCCAGGCTGGATGGGGCTTCGAACAGCTTGGTCAAGTGGGAGGTGTCCCTGCCTGTAGAAGGGAGGCTAGAACTAGACAGTCTTAAATGTCCCTTCCAACTCAAACCATTCTATGACCTTTAAACTCTGGTGATTCTATGACTTTTCTAGAGAAAGCAAGTGTATTATAACTTCAAAAAGAGGGTATATGCAACGCAATGTCCATTTGTTATTGGCATATATGTTAATGGTTATTCTTGTTATTTTACAATCCTTGTATATATCATATGTATGGGAAAAATGGGAGTGAGCCCAATGGGAGTAGCCTCTTTAACTTCTCTTGATTCCTGTTTTCACTTTCTCTTTCAGATGATATATTGCCTGTGGGACAGGAAGCATTGTAGCTTCTGTTATAGTCAGCTTTTTTTCTGGCTGATAGAAGGTCAGGATTGGCAGGTTGATCTACCTGGGAGCAAGCAGGAACTTTAGAGATAAGGATTTTTCTAGGCCATTTGACTGGGAAAGTAGCCAATTTTGTAATCATCTTGCAACATCTAGGAAGAGTTCCAAAGTCTTTTGGCTTCAGGGGATTAAAAGTATTTTATTCATCCTCTGAAACCTGAAGTCTGCAATCCCTGTCACCTGGCCTCAATAAATTCAGATGCTTCTATCATTCCACTTCCCATGTGCTAGGAGAAAAAGATACGTCTCCTACACTGACAGATGAGCTTTATTGTAGAAATAAGCTTTTGTGCCAGAGAGGCAAGATTATCAGCAGGGACAGCATTCTAGATCTTCACACATTATTTTGGCATCGCTGCACTGGGTAATAAAAGCATCTGCTGACAATTGTTAGTTTTTGCCACTCATTACAATTTTCAGACAGGAAATACTTGAAACTTGAATTAGAGGTGATCATTTGCATTTGTTCCATGAATCTAAGTCTTAATTGTGTTTAATACAATCAGAAACTAGAGTTCTTCCATTTGATACTGGTCACTTGTATGTGGTTTTAGGTCATTTTTATATCTCCTGTCAAGAAAAGGAAAATAAAGTAGTAAGTAATCTGTCATGCATTCTACCTTTAAAGAGATCTGAACCAGGCAGCTTTTCAGATGATACGGTGCTTTAATTTGAATGAGATAACATACTTTGTGTGTGCTGGTGTAAGCCGTAACAAATTATTATTGAGAGTTAGGTGTCTTCATCATGAAGGAAGGAATAACTGGTGTGACATACTAAAGACCATTTTTTCTTTTTTAGTTTTCTGCCTTAAATGTTCTTAAGACCTGTTTGTGTAACTTTAGGACGGAGGGTAATCATGTAATAAAAATATTTTATAAAACAGAGTTGAATAGTCATTCCCTTGATTCATTTTCTGGGGGAACTGAATCTGATAGGGTACCCTTACCCAGGGAAACCCTGACTGCTTTCTTGTGTTGAATACGCTGCTGTCTGTTAGGGGAAATATTTCATCATGATTTTCAATAGTCTGGACAAGAGTACCGTACTGCAGCTGGTATTAAACAGAATTTGAAATTACACCTTATCTCTGAATTTTTCAACTTGAAAATTTAGCACCTGCTGCATAGTAGGAGGGTATCAAGACTTCATTAAGTAGCCTTAGTTATTAATCCTTGAATTCTGCCTTGATTTTTGTCTTTCAGAGCTAGACAAAATAATTCCTTACATGTAAGCTGCACTGTGAAAAGTTGTCACAAACAGCTTGAGAAAAGCTGTCTGTATGTTTGTTTGTATATATTCTGCAGCCCAGTATATGCATACATAGATTTAGAGGTGGTTGATGGAAAATTAACGTACTGTGTCTCTCATAAGTCTCACTGTGCCTTTTAAGTGTGCAAAATGGAAGATACGGCAGAAGCTAAAATAATTTTTTACCTTTTTTTTTTTTTTCTACCCAATATGTTTTAAATGCAAAACATTTACCTCTATTAATCATGTGCTTGGAAAAATATGTTGGCTAAATTTCACCCCTATATCATATTTCCTTCTTCACTGGAAGGATCTCTTTTGTGTATGTGACATTTTGTGTTATTTTTGATGTTGTCACTTTCCTACTTATGAAAACAATCCTTCTCTTCAAAACCTTTGGTTTTTATATCAGTGTTGGCCAATTCTCCGTAAAACACAGGTTGTTTTGTTTTCCCCTTCAAGAAAATGTAAAGATAATATGGTTTAATAGTATATATACAATATTATAATATTCATGCATTACCTTATTACTGGAAACTTCCTAAAATGTGGGAATTGTAACTGGGAATAGCTAGAAAAGAACTGTGGATGTTCCTGTGAAAGAGAATATTTAATCCATGGTAGAACTGTGAAATAGGTACTGTTTCCTTCAAATATCTCCTGTTAAATGATTACGTCAGTAGTAACAGAGCTCTGATGTGTGTGTCTGTGGGAGGTAAAGCGAAGGGAAAAAGGTGCTGAAATTTGACTTTTTCTGCCTATGTGCTTATTGCCTTCAAAACGGGGAGTACGTGTGCAGAATGGTTTCTGGCCTTCAACACTGCTGGCAAAAGCTGGAGTGCTCAAGTGTCTGCTCTTTCAGACATAACAGAAACACCCTCCCAATTCTCCAACAGTGCGTCTCTATTCAAACCTCAAAGCTGTTCTCAGTGCTGTTGTTCTCTCTGAAGAAATCATGGGTTTGTTTTCCTGCTGCATTCTTTCCCTCTTAATACAAAGAAGTTTAGAATTAGATATGAAGGAAACTTCATTCAGTGACCTAGAAAGAGTAGAAACAAAGAAGAAATATTTACTTTTACTACTAAAGTCTTTGTAATTTTGAAAGGAGAACATAATTACATATATGCCAGTTTGCTGGGGTAATCCACAATGCACTAAGTACTGAGAAAATTTCCAGATGCGTTTATTTTAATTTTCCAGTTTGTGTCAGTCTGTGTGTGTAGTCATTGGCATTAACATGTTATCTATTGATGCAACTACTAATTTACCAATTAACTATCATTTATAATTTTAAGCATTTTAAGTCATTTCTTCTCACCTCCCAGTGAGGGAATTGCCATTTTTATGAAGACTGCTGTATGAAAAAGATAAAATTTCATGAAAAGCTTGTTACAAGACTAAGTAAATTTTGGTTTTTTCCCAAAATGATTTTTGAGTAGTGGAGGGCAGACTATGGAAACAGTTCTGATTTATTTTAATTTTATATTTTATACAGCTTAAGGAAACCTTGCTTATATCAGGTTTGAGGAATTTCATGCTCATCTCATTAATTCAGAGTGGTGCCTTTAAAAGCAAAGAATGCTTACAGCTGGCTGCTGAAACTTCCTTACCATAA
Organism: Excalfactoria chinensis; assembly: GCF_039878825.1. Taxonomy (NCBI): domain Eukaryota; kingdom Metazoa; phylum Chordata; class Aves; order Galliformes; family Phasianidae; genus Excalfactoria; species Excalfactoria chinensis. The sequence continues at coordinate 16,089,339 of NC_092828.1, read as the reverse complement.
ATAGGAATTCTGACTCTGTTTGTAGTTTTGTGCTCGTCTCTTAATTTATGAAAATGTAGAATTCAGAAATCCCTTATTTTGTAAACAGGTTGGTAGCAGGATCAAAATAAGAGCTTTTGTTTAACTGGAGGATGGAATGTTTGTTTATTACAGTAGAAAATGATTATACTGTGTATACATCTACTCTGGTAGGGAGAAATCAATGGCTGAGTAAGAGTAAAGAGGTCCAAGATTTTACTAGTAACCAGTGTCTGTTCCAAAAGATATTCACTGCTGTAATTTTCAGTGACTTTGCTAATGTTGTGTATTGTTATGATCTCCTGCCATGTAGTTGTAGAAATTACTTCTTGCACAAACCTGTAGCAGAGAATTTTTCATCATGTAGGTTCTTTACCTTATATAGCATTATCCAAAGTCTGTCAGCTTAACTGATGCAGTCTGTTGATCTTTGCATGGATAAGGAAGATTAGTTAATCTTTCTCTGAAGTGCCATTTGTCCTTATACATGAGGGGAGAGAGCAGGAAGAGACAGATGTGGATTTCAGTTAAATATGTAGATACCAGAAGAATTGGATATTCATTAAACTGTGAATAACAACAGAGGTTTGCCAATTATTATTTAGAATTTACTACTATACCTTGGAAAATATGCAGTCTTTTTTCACCTCATTAGTACTGATCCACATATATACGTGTGTGTGTGTGTGTGTATATATATATATATATGTAATAAACATAAACATAAAAATAATTTAAAAAGACAAATAGTTTATCAGGCAGTGGCAGTTTCTGATTTTAGTTTCTGTTGTGATGGTGTTGCAGAATGTGGACTTTGCGTTCTGCTGTTGCTGGAATTTTTTGGAAATCTTTATGAGTGATTGGAGAGTGTCAGTATTTCTTGTTTGAGTGTTACTGAACAGAGAAAATGGTGTTATAGGTATTCATGAACTTGTTTTCTACTTGAACTTTAGTTCTGGAAGCTCTGAGAGATGAGTTAGACAGGAATATTTTTCTTCAGTGTCTGCTGAGCAGTCTGTGCTGTGAAACTGAGTAGCTCAAACTATTCTGGACTGTTGGAAATACTGTAGACACTTAGTGAAGGGAAAAATTAGGGTTTCTGGTCTGGGCTGTAGCTTTTCTGTATTCCCCATAGAGCTGTGGGAGGGAGAGGTTGGATTTTTATAATGATTAGTGTATTTTTGTAGTAATTTCTTACTTTCTTTATGTCCTTCCTGAAAAGGCACGTTTTATACATTAAGAGTCCCTGATAGCTAATGTGCTCTTCCTTCATTCAGAAAGAAGGGATATTTCATTGGTACTTGAGAGCTAAATACTTTTTATGTTCCAGTAGTTATGTATATGTGTCATTCCTGTCTCCAGGATGCTTTAGGATTAACTTAAACAATCTATATTATCTTGAGACAGAAAAAGATAAGCTGTAAATAATGTGTATTCTTAACTAATATATGCATGCACTCTTAATTGCAGACAACTGGATGCAGAAACATACAGTTTTAAATTATAATGAAATAATATTGTTTTTTTAACGTGGTAAACCATAGGTAAACATAAGTATTCTTTCATTGATTTTGTTTGTTTGTTTTTCATTTGAACCAAGTAATTTTAGGGTTGGTTGTCAGACATTCAGTGTCTTTTGTCTTGTGAGGAGTTGCAGTTTGCTAATCACAGATTTGAGGAGAGGGTTTTTTTCAACTGGGCATAAGAAAATCCTTCATAATGAGAATGGTTAAGTAATGGAAGAGGTTGCACAGTTACACAGTAAAATCTCCATTCTTTGAGGTTGTTGCACTTGACTGGATGTAACAGTGGAGCAGCTGATCTGACTTAGTTGTGCTATGAGATGGAGTTGGACCATATGACCTCAACAAATCCACAACTGAAGCCCTTTTAATGGATTTCTGTTTGTTTAAATAAACTTTTATTTGGACAAATAGATAACTATATCCTGTTGGTTAAGGTTTGCCAGAGAAAAATGATTAAAATCAGTGAATAAGATGATTAAATCCCAATTGCTAAAAACCAGTAGTTCTGTTGGCACGTATTTAGAAGCAGTAAAAATAGAACAGAAATCTCCAAGCCAAACACAACTTTCTAATAAGATTGTCTTCCCCACCCCTTTTATGAGACTCTGACTAATTCAACTACAGCTGCCGTTTCTTCTAGAAGCACTCCCAGTTCCTGGAGTCCTGGCAGTTGCACCCGCTTGTGCATCAACATCTCGTACTATTTCTGAAGAGCTGCCAGACATGTCAGCGCTGCCATAATTTTTGTGCTCTTTCGATGTCTTTTACGCTTCACAGTTTTCATGTTTTAATGCCTTTGAGAGATGAACACACGAGTTGTCTTCCAAATGACTGCAGCGGGGAGGGGAATGAATCCCTGATCCCAGCAGACTGTTGTTGTTGCAAGTTGAGAAGAAGCTAACAGTTGTCACATTCAAGGTTCTGGGCTGCTTGTTTGTGTTAAGTTACTTTAATGCTTTGCTGTCTTGATACAAAACATTGTACAACTATTGTGAAAAGATGACAATTGTGTTGGCATTTCTTTTTTAAAAAAGATGTTAATTCGTGTTTCAGGACCCCTCTGGAACTGGTTTTAAGACCTATTAAGGCAAGACAAAAGGCAAAGTGTTACGTAAAAGCTGGACTAGTCACAATAAACTCATCCAAAGTGGATTTCTGTCATAGTGAAACTCTCACTTTTAATTTTGAAAGTGTGTTGTTTTTCTTTTTCCACTTAAGTGTTAAATGGAAGTAACAGATGCATCTGTGAGTTACGATTTGAATTAAAGAAATTAAAGATCACTGATAATCGTAACTACTGGATTTCCAAGGCATGCTGCCAAGACTTTTTTTCTCCCCAAGTGGGAGTTGCATGGCTTTTAAATTAAAGCTTTAAATATGAACAGTATCATTTTTCCTCCTTGCCCCAAAGACTGATGGCAAATAAGCGATGACCAACATTACATATTCTTGGATCTGTCACAGTGTCAGGACTGGATTTCACAGCCTTCTGAAAGAGCTTTAAAAATGTTCACTTTTCAGATTCCCTCTGCTGCAGTTCCTGCTCCATATGGGGCAATAAAACAACACTGTGATAAGAGATTGGTGTATATACCATAGCTTTGTTTAATTTTAATTTTCAGTGCTGCAAGGTAAATGTCAAGTGTTTCAACTATTGAAAACATGTATTAGGCATGGCATTGAGGCATGAAACATGCACCATTGTCTCTTGTACCCTATCTGACTCATCTGGCTGCAGGAGATGCTGTTGTGAAATCTTGCGGTGAACTTGTGTTTTCATTCATGTCTATTTGTGTAGTGGTACATACTATCCTCATGTACTGGGTTTTTGTTTTTGCCAGAATTGTTAATGTTGCAGTAGATTTAAGTATTTTTTTCTATTCCAACTTGCTAAAACAGTGCTTTTAATTGGATTCACTAATTCGCTTTCAACTGTGAAGGTTTCCTATATTACCAAAGGAATTAAAACTTTTTCTCGTCATAATGTCTGAGAAGTTTTGAATAATAATACAGTGCAAATATTGGATGGGTAAGGAGGCAGAAATATTTTTAGCAGTGATAGAGTTTGTTCAGAACTGCTAACGCTGATGGATGCTTTCTGTGATCTTTGAAGCTACACTGTATCTGCAGAACATCTGAAGTTAGGAACTGCAACTCCTGTGTCACTTAACAGTTAATAAAGCAAATTAATAACTATGGTCTCCTGTTCTGAAAATGGAAGATCTGAAAATCTGTGCTCCAAGTTTTCACCGTCTTTTATTTGGGATTTTCAGCAGGGGCTTTGTTGTTTTTTTTTCCAGTCATGTTGATGGAAACTTTCAGTTGTCTGCTGTATTTTTAGGATCTTGTTTTGCTGCTTTTGGTAGACATTGGAGAAGTATTAAAATGTGACTGAACATTATGACATGAAGTTAAAGTGCATGGTACTTTATAATGAGCAAATGTAAAATGAGCAGCTGTAGTCTATTTGGATACTATGGTAAAAATGTCTTCAACTGTACCCTTACTGTGCTGCAAACTGATAGGATATTTCAAGTAACACGTTTGCTGTTCATATTCCTCTTTCTGGTTAAAATATTGATTTGCAATTTTTGAAAGATAGGATTATATCAGAAAAATGAGAAATGCATTGTATGGTGTTTTAGGGCAGTCTGAAAATTATCTGAGACAATTTCGATGTAATCTTGAATCATGTATGTATATACTTAATGGGTATTTTGTGATTAAAGTAATGTCTTAATTTTTCTCTGCAGGGACCTTAAGAACAACCTTATAAGTACAATAGATCCAGGAGCTTTTCTGGGGCTTTCATCTCTGAAAAGACTGTAAGTAGTGTATCTGGCCTATCAGTTTAAAAAATAGACAACAAAATAACTCAGAGAGTAAAGTCTTAAGTAAATACCTCTCTATTAAAAAGTATATATATATATGCTTTAAAATGGAACGTGTATATATTGAGAGTTTTTCTGTCTAAATATATACACATTTACATCTATATGTAAATAGAAGAACGAAGTTCTTGATCTGACAGAAGATCATCTGCTGTTTGTGGCTTGGTAGTCTCACTTGATCTTATTGGTAGTCTCTCTTGTGTTATTATTCCTCTCTTTTTGTATTTCTGTGACTTCAGACATCACTGGGTAAATGTTCAGTCAGATCTTTGATGCCATCAAGTGTTGCTTTGTTGAATGTTAAATCTCTCATGGTTTTGTTTTTTTACTTCAAAAGGTCATAGTGGAACACTGAGTCCCTTGCTATTAATATTACACTGTAGCAACAGTGCTGCTAATGCTGCATTATTGAAGGTTGTGCCAATGTTTCCATTAACACATTTCTGGAGGATTTATACCTTGGATGTAAAACCTGTTTCAGATGAAACTTGAAAAACAGGATGTCAGCACGACAGCTTTTCTTAGACTTCCAATTTTCCAAATATCTGGAACAGCTTTTACAGCATGGAAGTCTTAGTGATTTTTATTTTTTAATTTTGCCATTTTCCCTCTTATATTTTCGTCACGTGTGTTTGTTGTTGTTGTTGTTGTCTAGGTGGTCTGGTGAGATTTGTTTGTAATTGCTTTTCTAATAACCTCAGAAATAAAACTGAAGGACTGACTATGGTCTTCTTGAAGCTTAAGTTTTGTTCAAGAGCTATTGGCAATTTTAAGATCTACATTATAAATAATGTCATATATATTAATATAAATATAGACATCACATCTGTGTGTCTTAAAAGAACTGATATAAATATTTTGGCATGTCAAACAATTAACTGAAGTAGCACGTGAATATACTGTACAAATGCAAAAATATGCTTTGTTGTGAAACAAGCAAAGTTTTTTAAGTAAGAAGAGACTTAAAAGCTCTCTTAGCTCCATTTGAGCAAACCGTTACTGCTTTAGAAATGGGGTAAAGATGGGGTCTGCATGTGTCTGCATTTGTACATCCATACACCTGTGCCTTTTGATTTTTTGCTGGAAAAGCCTGATTGTGTATATGGTACATTCCATTATTCATGAATTTTAGGTAGAAGAATTCGGTTTGTAGACTGTATGGCATCTTGAAAGTAGTTTATTCTCATGCTTTACATTCTTCTTATTTGTAGAGACTTAACTAATAACAGAATAGGCTGCCTGAATGCAGACGTATTTAAAGGACTTGTAAATCTTATTAGACTGTGAGTATAATTTTGTTGTATATTATTTCATATAAGCGTTTTTCTCCTGCAAGTTCAACCTCTGTTTCAGTGGGACTCATGTGTTTTAAGTGAGTGACTGAAAGACATGGAGCCTGAGATATATAATATAGTTTTCACTTAAGTTTTGCTATGACAAACGTTATGTTATTACAACATGTTAGTTATAATCTTCACTGTGAACAGTGAAATTATCCTTGAACTTGAAATGTATAATGAACGTAGAATGTCCTGGGTTGAAAAGGACTATAATTATCATCTAGTTTCAGGCCCCTGTTATGTGCAGTGTCACCAGCCACCAGACCAGGATGCCCAGAGCCACATCCAGCCTGGCCTTTAATGCACCCAGGGCTGAACGTTTGTTGGTTGTTGCTTTAGTAAAGTACTTGCTATCAAATCTTGCTTCCTTCCAGTCTTAAAATTCTTGAGCTAAAAATCTATTCGGAAACAATTTTTTTAGTGATTATTATTATTATTATTTTTTTTTTTTTGCAAGACTGTGAAATTTTAATTGATTCTTAATCGTGTGAACTACAGCACCGTGCTATAATAGTATCATGTATGTTTTAAAAATAATGCTGTGTTGAGGAGGGAATTTTTATACATGTAAATTTCAAATGTCAATCTCTGGAATGTGAGTTGAAATAATTTTACTTCTATTTCTTAGAAATCTTTCTGGAAATCTGTTTTCTACACTTACGCAGGGAACATTTGATCATCTTGGTTCGCTAAAGTCTCTGTAAGTACTTACTGCATCTGATTTTAAAATGTGTGATCATTTTTTCTCCAAAAAAAAAACCCTTATTGTATTCATGAAGCATGCTTGTATTTTCTTGGAATTGCCCTTTGTTTGAACCAAAAATAGCTGAAATGAATTACATAATATTACAGATTTTGAATGAGAGATTTTCACACTATATGAGTACTCTCACTAGCAAAATATATATACTTTCTGTGTAAGTGCATGGAAAATGTACATACAAATGTTTGGCTATTTAACTACCTTCCAGAAATGCACAATATTTCTTATATCGGGGTAAGAGAAGAGATTTATACCAACTTCAGAGCTTGAGGAAGTTTCACTTTGTGTAACTTATTACTTTTGTCTTAAATTACATCATACACTGTTTTTTTTAATCAAGAGAACAAATATTTCTAAGGAAAATCTTAGTCTTACCTTGAAGCATGGTAGTTTTGTTACACATACTGGTGGCTACATCTCAACCTCACTCATTATTTTTCTCTTCTTTAATTTTGAGTTCTGTGTAAGAAAGGAAGTTTAAAATGTTGTCAGTGCTTATGATTAGCTTGCATTTTTTCCTGATAATCATTTACTCATCCACTGTACTCAGATTCCTGGCTTTGATACTGAGGAAATTTATTGTATATAAAAATGAATGTTTCCTTTCTTCCTCCTGCTCCTTTTAATTGTTAACAAGCTGTTACTACTGATTTTCCTTCTAAATTGTATACAAAAAGAGTGTTATCCAAGAACATCACGGATTTGGTAAGACAATCTGAAAATAACTGTTGCTATTAAAATTGTATTTCTGGTGGAATTCCTGTGAACAAAGACTAAATATAGTTTCACATGGATGCTGATTTAATATTTCAAGGGCTCTGCCTGTGATGTTCTTGTTCTCCAGACCTTTGCAAAAATAAAAATTAGACTTTAAATAGAGATAAAAACAGTGTAGACAAAATGGTCCATTTTAGTGCATTTTGACTGTTTCTAAACAGGTGGACTGTTAATGCTCTCTTTGAATTTAGCTGACTGCAACAGCCACTAATGGAAGGTTTGTTTGATGCTTTTAATAGGAAATATTAAGCAACATGTAGAAGATTGTATTAATCAGTGAAAAACCTTATATGATTTGCATGTAGAGCAGAATAATCTTTAAGGCTGTGTGAGTAGTGCCTTGTAAGAGAAATAAGCGAGAGGCTATTATTGTATTTTTGTTGAATTTTAATGTTAAAGCATCAGATTGCTATAATAGCCTTTTGCCATTGAAGTGTGCATATTCAAGGAGTTCCTTGTTAGGTTTGCTAAATAATGTAAACTCCCTCAGCTGAAGAAATTACTAGAAATTTCATACACAGGCATGGCATATTATCTGTATGGGGGCGATTACTTTCCTGGGGGGCATGTGCTTTTGTGTTGACACCACAGCTTGCAAAGTGTTAGAACAGCTACCGCACATAGTAGCAGGCCATGCAGCTGTGTTCTGGGGTTTGGTTGTCTGCTGCCTGCACGTCTGCGACTATGTTAGGCCATCTGCAGCTGTTCCTGTAAAGCTTTCAGACATCTGAGTGTTCCATTTCATCACTGTGAATACTCATTTTGCATTGCAGAGAATTTCAGACTGATTATCTTCTTTGTGATTGTAACATACTCTGGATGCATCAATGGCTAAGGGAAAGAAATATAACTGTTCGTGAGACTAAGTGTGCCTATCCCAAGTCACTTCAGTCGCAGACAGTGACTGGTGTTAAGCAAGAGCTTCTAACCTGTGGTAAGCACTTCTGACAACTGGTCCTTGTTTTCTGATTCATTCCCTATTCTGTTAATGTTTTGCTGACTTTATTTATCTGAAATTCAGATAATGAAATTATTATACTTTTCCAAGGACTCATCTTTATTCCTCTTCCAGTCTTGCTTGCTTTCATAAATAAGTCTGTGATTCTGCCGTGTATGTATGCCTACCTATAATGTTCAATTCTAATTCTATGAAATTATGAAGAAATACATAGGCATATTTTTCACTGTTTTGTATTCATTCTTCTAAATGTGGACTATGAAAATATTTCTGAATTTAAAGGAATATATATTTTGAGAAAGAATGTGATGAGTTTGAATTTCTGATGCATCAAACATCAGCTTACTGTGTGATTATATCAATAGTACAGAATTGATTAATGTTTTTACTCTTCTGAAAAATGCTTACGTGACATATTTCTGGTTATTAATTGTTCTTTTATTTCTTGAATTTTAGAACCTCCTCTTGAATTACCGTCTTTCTATATGACTCCATCTCACCGCCAGGTTGTTTTTGAAGGAGACAGTCTGCCTTTCCAATGTATGGCTTCATATATTGATCAGGACATGCAAGTCTTATGGTATCAAGATGGAAAAATTGTGGAAACAGATGAGTCCCAGGGTATTTTTGTTGAAAAAAATATGATTCATAACTGCTCACTGATTGCCAGGTAAAAGTCTGCAGAGGAATTTTATTTCTTCAGTCTTGTTCCTTGCTCTGATTTGGTGACTATTACAAGGACTAGTAAGGCCCACAAAGACTAAACATGTGTAGGCAGAAACTTTCCCCATCAGGTACATAGTCTGTAACTATCTAATCTTACATTAACGACTAATTAATTAACTACTAATCTTATAGTAACTGTTTTGGTCATTGTTACTACCTATTAAGGAGGGAACTCTAGAGATCATGCAGTTGAAACCCCCCCCTACCTAGCCCTGTTTGAAACAGTTAGAGTTGATTATCCAGGGCTGTTGCAATTGTATTTTGAGAAACTATAAAGATTTCCTAATGCAGTTAATATTAAATAATAGTTTGTGGTAGGACATATTTGTTGTCTTAATATGTTAAAATCACAAAAACAAGTCTTTTAAGTAAACACATGGAATTCTTCCATCTTCTTTATGACTACACCACATTTGGTAATACAGAAGTTCTCCAACAGACACTTAGATATGTATAAGTATTATTTATTCCACTTAAAGCAAATTTTTAACTCTTTCATCATTTACAGAGTGATTATGTATCTAGTAAATGTATTAGTAAATTAGAGTTTTATCACAAATTATGCACTTAGGTAATTATCTTAGTTTGACATTTCTGCAGCAGCTCTTAAGAGCAGTGGTAATTGGGACTTCCTATCTCTTTGTTCAGAAATTGAGAAGCATTTTCTTGTAGCTTTTCTTTTTCTCTCCTGCCTTAGCATAAATGAGAGCTAGAAGAATAGCAAATATTTCTTTGTTAATTACAGTGCAGTTGTTCATGGGTAACTTTCAGGATCCCAGTTTTATATAACTAGTTGCTTTTTCCATTGTGTATCTGTGCTTTATTTGTTTTGATGAAAAATTAAGTAAATTGTTGCAAGATTGTTGATATTTGTTTGCTTATTCTGTCTTTCCAGTGCACTGACAATCTCAAACATTCAGGCTGGCTCCACAGGGAATTGGGGCTGCCACGTACAAACCAGACGTGGAAATAATACGAGGACAGTAGACATTGTGGTATTAGAAAGTTCTGCACAGTACTGCCCTCCAGAGAGAGTTGTGAACAATAAAGGAGATTTCAGGTTGGTATTTAATTGAACTGTTTTGCCTTAAAGACACATACCTGGATGTTCATTTGTAAATTATATGTAATAGATTTCTAGCTATTCTAGATTATTATATGTTGAAGTGCACACAACTGAATTAGTAAATTCTGATCTTGTTAACTTGAGTCTTTGGAATAGATGGAAAGTAAACTATGATATTCTGATATATATAAACTCTTGGAATAAAACTTTTTAGAAGAGCTGCTAATTGGAGTATGTACTGATGGGGGTGAATTTTCCACCAAGTTGTCTCTTTATTTTGAAAATACTTCTGCTCCCATACAACAAAATAACTATGTAAGAAACATGTAATATTAGAAAATGTGAATGCTGCTTCCTTTTTACGACTTTTGGAACTGCAGAGCTAGCTCTGATATTCCATTGTGCTGGATATTGCAGAGTATTTTGTCTTTTGTTCTTACCTCTTCACCTGTTTTCCCTTTTCTGATCTTTCTGCTGCTGGTCACTCTTAACAACACGTTACTCCTGGAGGTGCCAGGTAGCTTCTGTATAGATTCTCTGTATGTAAGGTAATTCCCTTTATAATACTCTGTGTTGTACCTCCCTACAGTAGTTTCGACACATAATTGGTTTGTCACAACTTAATTTGTTACTACTATTTGTAAGATTTCTTAACTATAATGCAACTGCTTTTCATTTGTGTTTGTTTATGTTGCTTGCCTATGCTAATCTTCTGTCTGATCTTCCATGTATATTTACAAACTTTTGTTCCTTTCTCTATGTACATTAGAGTTCTTCAAAGTCGTCATCTTTCTATAGAAATAAGATATTTTAAGGAATGAAAAGCAAGTTAAAGCATATTACTGGGACATAGTTTATAGGGGGAAAAAAGGAGAAGTTTTCAAGTGCAGAAGGCCTTCTCCAGTTGTAGCAAAAATTCAGATGAAGAACTAACTCAGAATATTTGTGTTGAGTTCATCTTGTTCATCATATGGATGATTTTGAGAAGAGAAGTAGTGGGTTTCTGGGTACTAAGGAAGTGTTATTAAGGGAAGAAACTTTTAAGTATACTTGCCACACAAAAGCAATTTGAAATTACTGAAGAGTTTTGCTTTCACATTGTAATGAATTATTTATTTAGGAAACGCTGAACATCCTCATTTTACACTGTGTTGGCTCATACTGAGGGGATGAGCACTGCGTTAGCAAATGAGAACTTCCTGCTTAAGATAAAAGGTGAAGAAAGTCAAGAGGTGGATGCTGTATTCATCAAAGGGCATATGCATCTATTTAAATCACTTATGCATTTTTTTTTTATGATGCAAGTGTGAATTGTTCTTCTTTGATTTGCCATTAGAGGTGAAAACAGATGGTAAGAGCCTGTTTCAAAGTGTTTTCCATTAAATTAACCTGTGCTGTTTGGTGACTGTTCAGTGTAATAGGCTTTACCCCCTCTAGAATTCAGTGGAAAGAAATAAGATTTCAGGAAATGTTCAGCTTATCGAAAGCTTCACTCTGTCTGGGTTTACTATAACGGTCTTCTGTTTGTAGTTTAGGTAGTGTAATAATAAAGGGTAATTTTTTACTTTTGAGGCCATATGGAAATAAGACTTTGACTAGCGAGAAAATGGTTCTGAGCAGATGGTTGTAAATGATTGTAGGTGAATGTGATGTTATAGTTTTTTAGTTGGAACTGGGAAGTCATTTTAGCTTGGAAGCAGCTTCAGAACTGGCAGCTAGATTTTTATCCTTTAGAAATGAGACAGCATATAGTAGCGATGGAGACATTTTTGTCTTCAGTGTCTTTGGTGCAGTAATAATAGTTCAGCGTAAGTTCATACAGATTGGGGGAAAACAGTGTTTATCATGGGAATGTTTTCTTCTGTTGTTTATTTGTTTTGTTTTTTTTTCTTATGTTCATCCTTTTAGGCTTTAGCTGAAATATGTTACAGTCTATGAATGAATAGACAATAGAATTTACATGTTAAAATATAACCTATTGCTTCTGCTTCAGTAAATCCTTCAACTGTGGTGTGTAGTGTAAGTTTACTCTAGTAGTTGATAGAAGTCTGTCAGAAATGTAATTATTATCCTTTTGAAAACCGTTAGTGGGCTTAATGTTAAAATTGTAATAGTCATGTTGAAGTTAGAGAATTACCATGATGTGATAATTAAAAAAGATCACCTGTAAGCTAATGAAGTTATGATAACAAAACACGTTATTACAAAAAGTTACTGCTTAAAGAAATAAATGGTTTCAAAATAGAATTAACATGCATGAAAGAAAGAATGCTTCTGTAACCTCATTGTCTATCTTTTTCTCCTGAAATGAAATTACAGTACTTAAATGCTAACGAATCATATTTTCTCCCACAGATATCTACTTTCATGTGTATATGATAAATTTTGAGCACCTAATTATATACAGTGATAAAATAAGAGAGTTAATACAATCCAAATCTGCAGTTCTGCTAGCAGTTGGTTGAAGTGTGAAAGATGTTGATGGCTCACAAGAAATGGTGAACACTGCCAGGCTTGCTTAGGTGCCTCACCTCGTGGATGTACTGGAGTGGAGCAGTTCATGTCTGAGAATGGTTCAGGTTAACATTCACTATGGAAAAACAGGGAATTAGGGAAGCATAATTGGAGCTGGAATCAGTTCCCACTGCTAGGCTGTGCCTGTACATAGGATGCTCTGAATGAAACAATAAGGGCCTTGGTGTCCCATCGTGTGCTCCCAGTGACTGTTCTTAATTGCATTGATCTGTATGTGTGAACTTAAGGCGGGAAGCATGGAAGCTTTAATTGTCCCTCCATTCATATCCAGTTTATCATAGAAACATAAAATGGCTTATGTTGGAAGGGGCCTGCTTTGCAGGGGGACTGGACTCTAGCTTAGCAATGACGCTTAGAAATATAATAGCAAAATGTAGTAATTAAAACTATTTCTGAAAGACTTTATTTGAGTTAATGTTTTTTTACTTTGTTTTTTCCTCATTTCTAATGTTTTAGCACTAAGTGTGAGTAGTTATGAAAGGATTTGAATATATTATTTTTTTCATTGAAAATATTTTTCCAGTTTTAAAGGATGTGTCATACAACATGTGACAGGATTGGGAGTAATGCTGTGTATTCAGTCAAAACTGAGATAGCTGTGCTTCAACTTAAAAGACTTTGGAAAAATACAGCTCTTAGAAAACTATATTTTTTTTTTTTAGAGAAATGGTTGTTTTTTGAATCTTCACGTCAGTGTATCTGGAGAACATACTCTTGGTGTGCTGGAAGTTGAGTCTTGGCTGTATTTGAGATATTGGTGGGCCTGTGTTGTCTAGTTGTTAGTAGCTGCACCAGCTCAGTAATCACTTGTCTTTTTTTTTTTTTTTTGTGGGTTTGGTTTTTTTTTGGTTTTTTGTTTTGTTTTGTTTTTCCTTCATTCCCTGTGAGCTTTTTTTGATCCTTTAACTTGTACTTTCTCCCAGATGTACTACTGCACTATGCTTTGGTTTGTCCACACAGCAATTTCAGAGACTTTTCAGAGACTTCAGACATGTTTACATGTTCTGGCTAACTTGCATGTTATTCTCTTTTCTATTCCTCACTTCCCACCAGATCCATGATTTGTTCAGTCTGTAAACAGTTGGCCAGACATAATCCAATAGTGTTATTGTATTGCAGTTTAATTTCCTGTATTTATTCTTATATTTACTTAAATAAAAATAAGCATCTACAGATAAAAGACACAATGAAATTACAGAAGAAAAATGGAGAATATTAAAGCTTCCTTAAAATACTTAGTTCTATGTCGTGTTAGTAAAAGGAGTCCTTTACAAATTTCTTAACACTGAGAGCACTTGATTCTCACATGAATTTCTAACTGCTAAGTGTTTGGCTGGGATATGAGTTGGTGGTTGTACTACTACCACTGTTTCTTTATCACTTTGAATGTAGTCCTCTGTTCATCTGCAGTTTAGCATTAGTATGAATGCAGTATATGCAAACAGGACAAATAGAATGTGTGCAGGACTTGCTACTGTATATAACAATTATGTAGATGGTACTTTTTTTTCATTAAGTAGGCTAGTTTTATTTAAAAGAAAAACAAAAACAAAAAAAACCAACACATAATGACAGCAAAAACCACTTGTAAACTGTTGCTAGTAGTTAGCAATTTACTCTTTCTATCAATACAAGCTCTGGGACTAAAGGATAGAGCACAGCCCTACAAAAAAGAACTTGGGGGTACTGGTGGGTGACAAGCTGGACACGAGCCAGCAGTGTGCCCTAGGCTGCAACAAAAGGAGCATGGCCAGCAGGGTGAGGGAGGTCCTGCACTTCTCTGTGCTGGTGAGACCTCACCTGGGGTTCTGCATTTGGATGTGGAGCCCTAAGTGCAAGAGAGGCCTGTTTGAGGAGGGCCACAAATATGATCCAAGGGATGGGACATCATCATGGAGAAGAGAAGGCTTGGGGGAGACCTGATAGCAACCTTTCGGTATTTATAGGAGGACTGCAAGAAATAAGAGGACAGGCTCTTGATCCCCTGTGACTAGGACAAGGGGAAATGGTTTCAAATGAAAAGAAGGGGATATTTGGATTGTATATAAGAAAAAAAGTTTATTGTAATAAAGAGCGGTGAGTCACTTGCGCAGGTTGCCCAGAGATGTGGTGGATGCACCATCCTTGGAGAGGTGTTCAGTCAGGCTGAATGGGACTCTGAACAGTGTGATCTAGCTGTGTGACATCCCTGTTCATTGCAAGGGAGTTGGACTAGATGACTTGTAAAGGTCCCCTCCAATTCAAACGACTGTATGATTTTTTGAGCACCTTTTTCACATCATCTGCAAACTCAAGAAAGTATGAAAAAAATATGCTAGCATTAGTACTCATTTTGTTAATAGTGCTCAAATATGAACAGCTTGAAAATACTGAAGGTGGGCCAAGGTGGCCCTTTAAGTAGTTTAGTGATACTTAATTTTGAGTGTCTCTTTATTTCATGTTGTAGTGCTTAATCCTTTTATTTACTTGTCATGTAAATTTCCTTTTCTTTTTTTATTTGTATTTTTTGCTTTTGACTCCCCAGGTGGCCTCGAACATTGGCAGGCATCACAGCATACCTGCTGTGTACACGTTACTCTGCTGGCAGTGGGATATATCCTGGCAATTCGCAAGATGAGAGAAGAGCTTGGCGCAGATGTGACAGAGGAGGATACTGGGCAGAGGAGGATTATTCTAGGTGCCAATATGCAAATGATGTGACTCGAGTTCTTTACATGTTCAATCAGGTAATCTGCATTTCTATAATATCAAATTTTTGATGAAAATAAAGACTTTGAAGCCTGTCTTTTCTTTTAAACATGTAGTGGACTAGCTGATTTATGATAAATGGGTGTCTTCTGAGTACAGTGGAACCTGTAGATTTATGTCAAGAGTGATTTATTTTGGGTGCCCTCAGATTAAACGCATGAGGAAAAGTGTATTCTTGTGTGTTTGTGTAAAGCATAGAGAGAATTGAATGGTACATGTCTATATTCTACAAAAAACATTTTTATTTTTAACAGAGAAAAGTTTTTGTAATTATATTACTACAGTGCGGACAATTTCTGCTCAGCCTCTGGCACTGTGTACAGTCAACAAAGTACAGTTGGAAAGAGTAATGTAGTGAGATAACAATGGTACAAACAGAGAAGGAATGCTCACCTGTATCTGAAAATGTAGGCTTGCAATGAAAAGCTTCACAAAGGAGGGATCTCCAGAAAGAGATATTTCCTCAGTGGCAGTCAGCCCTTCAGTGGGGTCCAGGAGAGGTGCAGCCAGGCTCCACCCCTTCCAGTCACACAGGTGAATTGCCTTCACCTGTGCTCCCATGGCTGACTCAGTCCTTGCCTCAGGTGATCAATCCGTGTTTCAGGCTGTGACTCAGTGGTTCCCATACACACAGTAAACCTATAATTGTTTTTGTGCATAATGGGAGTTAACTAGGGAAATTAACAAGACTTCTCTAATCTGATAGAACTTATCAAAATAAAGTTGTTTTGTTGTTTTTTTTTTAGCATAGTTATGAAATATTTCCATTTCAAACTCTTTTTGAGACTTATCTCTAGTTTATGCATGCTTTTGTTACATCACTGCAAAACAGTGTACATAAGTGTTCCATGTATAGGCACTGTATTGTATAATATTCCATAAACCCTTGAGCCCTCTGGTTTAAGCCTGATGTTCTCTGGTGTGTTGTGTCATATCACCAACACCTGTGAAATGGATGTAAGGAGATCTGAGAATGTTTTGTTACGATCTACACTGTAGAAGGTTGCTGCTGACTTCCTCCCTCTCTGCTTACCACTTGGTAGCTTTTAACTTGCTCCCTCTCTACTTACCACTGCAGACTTGATAGTTTTTACTTTCCCACCATGGTTCAGAGGATCAGTGAACAGTGATGTGAGATGTGCAGGAGGAGGAAAAAGGGAGAAAGCTGCATATTTCAGCTTAGGGAGTTTGTGACAAGGTCAGGGTGAGCCTCTTCACCCACCTAACAAGCCATAAAACTAGAGGGAGTGGTCTCAAGTTGGATATTAGGGAAAATTCCCTCTCTGAAAGAGTAGTCGTGCTGGAATAGACTGCCCAGGGACACTTGAAGGTATTCAAGAAGCTTTGAATATGTGTATAGTACTGTTGTACTAACAGGCAATGTTAGTAAATGGTATGATTTAGTGAGGAAATACTGATGGTAGGTGATGATTGGACTTGTATGATCTTGCAGGTCTTTTCCAGCCTTGGTGATTCTGTGATTCTATTAACTGTTCGTGCAGTGCAGCTTTGCATTCTTTGCACTTGGAGGTGCATCCTTTGGCTGTCACATGAAAATATCAGCATTGAAATGTGAAGTCGTGGTGGTGCTCTGTGTATGATTTTTTTCAAGTTATAGAAGAATTTGCCATTTTTGTCTTAAGAAATTTAAAATGTGGGTATCAGAATGGTATTCTGGCTTCTTAAAAGCATAATTATAATTTCTATGTTTGGAATTGGTAACTTTCTATCATCTGCTTAAAAAGTACAGGGACAGTTGTATACGTCAGTGAAACAGAAATTTCCATTTTTTCCTTAAAGGGAGAAGAGTGGCGTGTTTTCATTTTGGAGGTTTATTTTTACTCATTAGAGCCTTTCTCTTTTTATCTGTAGTAGATTTCGGCAGTCTTTATAGCACAAAAGTTTATCACTACTTTGAGACATATTACAAGTATTAATGATATTATAAGCATCGTTAGAGTCTTTGAACACAATGATAGTTGGTGAGCTCTTTTGAATGTTAGAACTCTGCCAGGTAATTTAAATCTACATTTAAAATGGAAAAAAATCTTTGTAGCTTAGGTTTATATTTCACTGTTGTTGTTTTTCTTTCATTCAGATATAATTCTGGGTGAAGAGAAATGATACAAAATACCTGAACTTGAAAGTTTATATTGTTCAATGTGCATTATGACTTGGAACTTTGAGTCACGTATTTAAATTGTAAATAGTGTTTTGGAAAGAATAATCTTCCATTAATTGCATTCAAATCTATGTAAATGGGATAAGACCTGCAGGGACTGATGTACAGCTATCCTTATGTGGCAGATTACAAATTCAGTAGGACAGACTGAGTATTTGTATACCAGAAAATGGAGAGGCAAGATGCTTCTAGTTTGGATTATAATGGGTAAACAGCAACTGAACATGAGCTGATAGCATTTGCACAGCATTCTACTGTACTGTATGAAATATGATGGTTTTGGTCCCTGCTAACTCGGGCATTTTGGAGTTAGGTACTGTTTAGTGGTATAGAGTTTTTCAGCCTGGTACTTGTTTCAGGAATGAAGCCATGAGCTTTGTCATAGAAATAATCTATCTTGGGTTTGATTTCTGTGCTTGTTCCATTATAAACACTTCCAGTAATTACAGAGTCAAGAGTGAATGCAACAGCAGTGGTGTGTTGGAATTTCTTTTGGCTTCTTTTGCTATGAAACACCATATTTTAGGAGTTTCTCATTACTCAAGCTGTCATGCAAAACAAAATAAGCACTGTCTTTTTTGCTCTTTGTGGTACAACATCTTTCTTCCTTCTAAGACAATAAGACAAAATAAAATGTAAGGCTGCAAGTTTTGGTTCTTTGACGTGTTACAAAACGTGTTGCCAGCAGATAGGGTGGTAGTTTATAGCAACTTTAACTGAACTCTCCTGTGATCCCTGTGGGGTTTGTTATCCTTTTTGGAAAATGCTGGTTTGTGAATTGCTGAAGTGTTTCCTTTATCTTGTACTTAAGCATTTTAAAAAAAGTGAACATTGTTTCTTCTTTGTGCAGATGCCGCTCAACCTCACTAACGCATTGGCAACAGCAAGACAGCTCTTGGCTTACACTGTTGAAGCAGCAAATTTTTCTGATAAGATGGATGTCATTTTTGTGGCTGAAATGATAGAGAAATTTGGAAGATTTGCAGAAAAATATAAAGAGGTAACTGGATAACTTGCTGCTGCTTTAAAAATAACCAAAGTGTCCTGAAGTATTCTGAGCAGTGAAGCCTTCTCAACAACAGATTCAGGCATCGAGTTAGTGGTTTATCAGATTCTGTTCCATGTTTTTGTTTGTTTAGTAGGTCCCTGAAGTTGCTGACCCATGGTCACAGGCTTTGCATTCGCGCTGAGAGCATCCAGCATTCACTGGACCTGTAATGTGAGTAACACCTCTGGTCAGCACTGGAGCAGGGAGATAGGTACAGTAAGTCTGTTTTTATTTAATATGGAGTGGGTCACACAGGTTTTCATTGGTTTTTTATTCTTATCTAAAAAGATGAATAATGAAAGCCTCAGAGATCCTCTCAATAATGAATAAAACAAGACTTACATTCTCCCCTCCCACCATGGTAGGATGTCTTTATTCAGTATTGAGCTGTATCTCTAAGGTTTTCAGAATTCCTACATTTTGAAGGATAAGACATTAAAATAAAATCTTAGAGAACGCTCATTGTTGGGGAGAAAAGTGTGAGTGATGAAATAGTCCCACTGATGGGCAGGAACTCTCTGTTTCACTGCTGAACAGAGGTTATATTGATCTCACTCTACAGTGCATGTTGGGCAGCTGTGGATTACAGTGCTTTGATTTTAAACTTTCACACACACAAAAAAAAAGCAGACAAATTTTCCTCTCTACCCCCCGGAAAACCATAAATGCTGGCTCTAAATTCTTCACAAAACTCTTTGGAGAATTTTCAGTCTACGATTCATTCTTACAATCATAGCTTGCAATTTTTTTGGTACATCTTGCAATTATACAAACAGTTCATTAAATGGCTGATTTTGTATCCAGCTGAAAGCAGAAATATTTTAGAATGCTGTGTGATTTGCTACATTATAAGGATACTCTTTTCTCAGCGGTGACTTACTGTCTATAGAGCTGCACAGTCTGGCACTGATTTGCCATGTTTGAAGTTAATAAATGATACAGAGAAGAAAAAGTTAAATTTGTTGGTAATTTCAGGCTTATCTTTTATGTTCTTTTATCTTAATTGGTTTGATTTTAAATCAGCCTTGTTTTAATCCGTTGGTGTGAGTGCAATTTTTTTTAATGCTCTACTAGTTAGGAAGACTGACATGTTTCTTGTTAGTGTCTCAGTCTGCAGAACTCTTTTTAACTGTGGGTGTGATATTATGGTCACTTCATTGTGCATTACTGTGGCTATTCTGAAATACAAATACTGTAAATGGTAAAGTGTTTCATTTTTTTCATGTGAAAAGAAGAAGCTGAAGACACTCAGAAGGTTCTCAATAGATTGTCATAAATTAGGTTGCAGCTTGAAAAACTTATGCATACGTAAAAGTGAAAGATTAATGTGCATTATTTAAAATATGATTTCAGGATCTTAATACTAATAATGTAAAACTACATCTGTAGATGTATAAAATATATGTAGATGTTTAAGGCATGGTATTGTAAAATAATAATGAGCATCTTCAATTAATTTAAGTTTGATCTATTATTGAGAATTCAACAAAAAGGGCTTCAGCCTGCAGATTTTGCTCAATGCTTTTTGTTAGTTTTTGAGTTTTTATGGTCTATACTGTCCCTAAAAACTCAGTTCCTAAACCAGTTAATATTTTAGCATTCTTGCCTTTATTTGTGAAGATTTTTAAAAAGGAAAACAATCTGCTATGTTCTTATCTTGCTAGCAATGTTCTTGAAAGTATAGATAGTAATTAAAAAAATAATAATAATAATTCTGGATGTAAGGGAGATTATTTCCCTACCCAACCTTGTATTCTTTATGTAGAAAATTACAGTGGCAAAGTGTAGTCTCTGAGAATGGCTTTTCATTCAATTCAGAGTACATGCATTTTCACTTCTGGTGCAGCATTTGTCACTTTCTAAAATGCTGTGAAAAATCTACTGTAGGCCAATTTAGATGCTTGGTAGTTGTTGTGTGAAGGAATGAAGGAATTCAGTCTGTTGGTTTGTATTTCATCACACAGAAGACCAGGTAAGATGTGTGGGCAACATTTGCCACCTCTCATGAATAGCTTTTGACCTAAAACTGTTCGTGTAAAATTAATGACAAGCAAGGAAGGAGTCAAAGAAAGGACAGGCATAGCCAAAGAGGAGACAAAGGATTGTGTGCAAGTTCTTCCTGTATTATTCTATTCTGTTTTTTTCTACCCAATGTGCAGACTCTAATATAGCCAACTCATGGTTATTTGTATTTATTTTAGCTTTAAATTTGATTGTAAATTGTTCTTTTAAACAGTTATCAGAGTAGAACATGGAGTATTATACCTTTTGAATCTTAATGACATACCTGCATTTTTCATGTGTTCTATAAGTGCAGTATAAATATGCAAATTGCATTGGTGTGTTATTTGAGTGCTGATGTTGAAAAGTAGCATTGCCTTTTCTGGTGATTATTCTCCTTGATGTATGTTATTGAAGATGCAAAATAACCCTATTTCTTTTCCTTGTTAGCTTGGCGATGTGATGGTGGACATAGCAAGTAACATTATGTTAGCTGATGAACGTGTTCTGTGGATGGCACAAAGGGAATCCAAGGCTTGCACTAGAATTGTACAGTGTCTACAAAAAATTGCTATGTATCGGCTTGCCAATGGAGCTCAAGTTTATTCCACTGTAAGTATAGGCTTGTTTAGAAAACATTGTGCTGATTATTTTTCCTTGCTTAATAGAACTTAATGTTATCTAAAATGTCTGCTGTTTTTATGTGGGGAAGAGAAGAAAAATATTCTGAATTCCCTTCCAGATACATAGGAATACAATTGCTGCTTTTTTTGCATGCTGTTACAGTTGAGAGTCTCTTAAGTATTATTTGTTATTTTTGTAATGCATACATTTTATTGTTAATTTTTTCTTGTTGTTACAGTATTCTCCAAATATTGCTCTTGAGGCTTATGTAATAAAGGCTGCTGGGTTCACTGGGATGACGTGCACCGTATTTCAGAAAGTGGCTACATCAGACCGTACAGGACTCAGTGATTATGGGAGAAGAGATCCAGATGGAAATCTAGATAAGCAACTAAGTTTTAAGTGCAATGTTTCAAATACACTGTCAAGCCTGGCTTTAAAGGTTGGATATTCATTGTTTTCACCCTGTCTTTGTAATGATATAATAAATATGAATCACTTCGAAAGTAATTTCTAATATTAAAGAAGCATTCTTATGTAATCCAGAATGAATGTGACAGAGGATAATTAAAACGCCAAGGGATAATGTAGTTTGATTTTGGAATAATTTCTTAATAAACATGCTTCTTAATGAGTAGGTGTGGTTTTCCTGTTTGAGACATGTTAAGTGAAAAGATTCTGTGTTTCAAAAGAAGGGAAATTGAAATTCTCTCTTGTTTTAATAGTTATTGTCTTTTATTTTGCTGTATTTTCTTCTCTATTACATATTATATTACATATCAATCAACTTAGTGTTAATCCAACTGGAAAATGGTACACGTGCATGGGCTTGAAAAGCTCATTTTATTAGTATGTTAAAAAAAAGAATAAATATATATTAATTTAGGCACATGTATTAATTTATTTTAGGTGTGCATTTTTGTGGGCATGTACACATCAGAATGACAGAATGCCTTGCACACCAATTTGCTATAATCACCTACTGTGTTTGAACATCACTACAGGATGCATATTTAAAATAGTTGTGTAATTCTGTGCAATTTACAGGCATGCTCCCTTACTGTAATTTATGTACAATGTAACAAAACCTTATTGGGTGGAGTGCATCATTTTCTATGACTGTGATGTGCAGTTACAGGAAATTGTGCTTTGCTGCATGTATGCGTTCCCACCTGGCACTGGTTACTGCTTCCAGTTGCCAAAAGTCTGGAAATTGTTGTACTAACTTGCTGACTTCCACTTAACTTTACTAGCTGTAACAATTAAGGCAATTATCTTAGCACTTTTGTTTTTCCTTTTAAAGAAAGGGATAAGACAATTAATACATTCAGGGCCTCTACAGTGTCTGATTTGGAAGACAAGTTTGTTGCAGTGCATTCACTTCTGATGGTGTTCAGGCAGAGGAGTTGTTTTTGTCTGTAAAGAAAATTTCATTTTCTCTTTTTACTTCTAGAATACAATCATAGAGGCTTCTATCCAGTTGCCAGCTTCCCTTTTCACCCAAAAGCAAAAACGAGAGATCAGACCAGCAGATGAGTCTGTCTACAAGCTTCAGCTTATTGCATTTCGTAATGGAAAGCTTTTTCCAGCAACAGGAAATTCAACAAACCTTGCTGATGATGGGAAACGTCGTACAGTTGTGACACCAGTCATCCTTACCAAGATAGGTTTGTTTTTTATTGTTACGTTTTTATGATCTTTGAGGCCCTTTTCTGGACTTATTTGCGTCAAGTTTGTGCATATTTAAAAAATGATAGTTTGGTTTTTTTTTAGCATTTGACCTGCTGAGAAACTTATGTGCAACTGCATTTATTTTGTAATAGATGGTTTGAACCCAGCCAGTCACCATGTTCCTATTAATGTGACACTGAGGCGCATTGCACATGGAGCAGATGCTGTTGCAGCTCAGTGGGACTTTGATCTACTGAACGGACAAGGGGGATGGAAGTCTGATGGCTGTCGCATTCTTCTGTCTGATGAAAACATTACTACCATTCAGTGCTACTCCCTCAGCAACTATGCAGTTTTGATGGTATGGTACTTAACATTACATGTTCTTTCTGGAACTTAGAAGTGATGGAACCACAATTGTTCCTTGTTCTTGCATTAAAGTAAGCATTCCCTTGTTCCTTTTCACAGAAAGCAAGACAGAAATCTTCAGTTGCTGTTTCTGTAAATATAAATTTTCATTCAAGATGAGGTTTAAGTGGAAAACTGTCAAAGTGGGATTAATTGCTGAGTATTTGAGATAAAAAACAAGTTCTAAAATGCAAGGATAGATAAATAAAAAGGGAGAGAGGCGCCTTCATTTCCTGCACTTCACTTAGGAAGTAGGATTTCTTCTCTGTTCCCAGAGCTCTTCAGTTTGGAATTTGGCCTAGGAAGCTTCCAGTTTACAGCCAGTTACTGTTGACGTGCTCTGTCATCACCATGTATAAAATGTGGTGCTATAAAAGTGGTAAACCAGTAAGAAACAGGGTGAAATTGTAAAAGCCTTAAGAAATAGCTGTTAACTTGCTACACTTGTCATCTTTAGAACTGAATTAAACTATATATTTAGGTATAGTATACATATAAACAGAAATTCTGCTTAAAACTGGTCACGTTTCTGCCATCTGGAGGAAGAAAAATGAAGGGCATACTTAATCTGCAGCTATAAGTGACTTTCTAAATTTACATATGCCACGATTGCATCAATATCTACGTATATTGTGAGACACACAGAACACTGCTGACAATTAGAAGTCAAAAAAGAGGATGAGGCAGTTTTCATCCTTTTCTGCTAGTGTCTGTCCTGTGTGTGCTCAGAACTGGTATTCCTTAAATATTATCTAACGCCCAAAGTGTTGAGCAGTAGAGACAGGAGAGGATAGGTGAAAGAGAAGGAAGACCAATTATCATCTGTTAAGCTGTTCCTTGTGTGTAGTTTAAAACACTGCAGAACTTCTGTCTCTCTAAGTAGCTGCTGAAGATGGTTTTCATTATGCCTGTGTATTATTTAACTGAAAATTTAAAAAGACCATGATAGCCTACTTTCTTAATAGACTCTCATAATGATAAATAAGCCTAGACTCAGATTGCTGGCTCATAGGAAGTTTTGGGGTTGTTTTTGTTTTTTTTTTGAAGTTTGGCTTCTAAATCAACAGTTACTGTTGACATCAAATACACAAATGAGGGTGGCAACCAGGGGTCTGAAAGCAGTATTCATCATCCTGGCTGCATGACTTCTGGCTAATAACTTATTTCATTATTTATTCTTCAGTACCTATTTAAAAGCAGATGTAATGTACTTGTATATCTGTACACATTTCAGAACATGGGGTAAAGTCCTTTCTGATAAGAAAGTTGTATTTTACTGCCAGGTTGTTTTTTCAAGTGATCTAGGAAGATAGAGCTATAAAAATTTCTGTGTTTTGAAACTGCTGCTTAATAATGGAATGGATAAGATTTCAGATGAGTCTCCTAGTTATTATTTTATATATATACTTCTCCTCCTGCAGTGAAGGGGAAAGTAAAAGCAGTGCTTCTTGAGAATAAACCCAGTGCTGCTCGGCTGTAAAAATTCTGTTGTTTTAATGTCATCTCTGCTGTTGTTTATTGACGTTTTATGAATGGATTATTATTTATGGCCTGTTTTGCTCAAAAATGACATACACTTCCTCACTCCTTTTAGTAGGTGTGATTAGTTAAACTCAATAATTAAGCTGTTCGCACTAGAGGTGGCTGAAACATCTGTATAGCTCAGCGTATGGGCCTCTGTAGTGGTATATGACTGTTAAGATAATGAGTGATGGGAATTACCTGATTGTCTCATGCAGCTTTGCCCACATGACAGCAAGAAGAAAAGGGAATCAATGGACATACTCTTCTGGCCTTGTGCCCTACCCAGGCCATACCAGGAATCTGAGCACTAGGATCCATGTTATACACTGGAACAGGTTGCCCAAGGAGGTTGTGGATGCGCCATCCCTGGGCGCATTCAAGACCAGGCTGGATATGCCTCTGGGCAGCCTAGTCTGGTGGTTGGCATCCCTGTCCATGGCAGGGGAGTTGAAACTGGATGATCATTGTGATCCTTTTCAATCCAGGCCATTCTATGATTCTGTGATTAAAAACTGACAGCGCAGTCAGTGAGAGTTCCATTGATCTAGTGAGTATTGGGTCAAGTTGAATTTTCTCAAACATTTTAGAAGTTTATTTTAAATTTTGTGATTTTGTAGCTTTTGTTCTCTATAAACTTATAACTCTATAAACAAATGATACATGACATCATGCTACCTGTCAGCAACTTGGAAGCAGCAACTAGAACTCTCCTGTGGTTTTTGTTCTCAGTTGTATGACAATACCTTCACTCATACATATCACAGCAATGTGCTCCTAGGGATCTCCAGGTGGATATTGGCTGGACCATGGGCAGCATTAGGTTCTGGCTGCCTGAGGTATAATGTCTTATGATCTTTTTCAAAGCATTTTCATCCAGTTGCTGGAGAAAAAAAAATAAAAATCAGGCAGTTTGATCAAATTAGTTTGGAGTAAGGTTGGTGAGTTACTTAGCAGTAACAAATTTATATTCTGATAAAAGAACAATTGAAGGAGTAATGAATACACTGCCAACTCTAATTTGATGGTAATTGTTGGTTCAAGAGTTCTTCTCCTGTCTGTAAAATCAGATTACCCATCTTAACCTTCAAAATAGATTGTATATCACTGATTTTTCTTGAAGCAAGTTGAACCTTCATCCTAATGTTCTGTTTTCTGTGGAGGCTGAATTAGTTCTTCTTTCCCTCAGCACAGATTTGAACTTCGCACAACTCTTGTTGAGTGACTCACTATTTGTAGCTAAGAAAAGCACTTCTGTATACAGTCTATTCTGAAAAGAAAGAATAGCTGTTTTTTCTCTGATAGTAGTTAGGCAAACATATTCTGTGTGAGAAGATACTGAAGCGTTTTTCAAATTTGTTACCATTAGGGAAACAATCCTAGCAAATTGTTTCAACCTCATCTGAAATGTACCCACTACAAAGAATTCCTATTTTTTAGGCTTTTGTAATAAGAAATCCATTACCTCTCAGTTTTCTCTGTTCGGCTCCAGAAAGTTTCACTTGGTCGTCTTTATACCATTTTGGTAGATAGTTCAGTATAATAATGAGATTTCTTAGTAGAATAACTAGTCCAATATAATAATATTGATTTTTTTTTTTGACCCATCTTTCTTCTCAGAGATCCAGCTTTTTCAGTCTCATTGTATGCTTTGCCTGTTGCACTATCCTGTGTGTCAGTGTCTTTCCTGTACTAGCAGGCCTCCAGCTGAATACAGTTCTGCACAGGTGGTTGCACAGTGCTAAGCAGAGGGGAATAATGACTTTAATTCATCTGTGTGTCATTTTCACTGGTACAATGAAGTATGGCCTTGGGCTGTAGTGTATGCTACTGACTTGTGTTCAAGTTCTGTCTACCAGCACCCTCAGGCTCTACTTTCCTTTCATTTTGTTCAGTCCAGCACCTATCCCATACTGTTGCATTCATGGGACTTATTTCATCCCAGAAGCAGAACATTCAGCTGTTCCTTTGATGAAATTCATGACATTTCCCAGCCCATTTCTTTGCCCTTCTGAATATCCTCCAGCCTGCTGATCTACTCCCGCACTTTAGCATCATCTGCAAACTTGATGAGGGTGGTTTCTCTTAAGTTGTCCAAGGTATTGCAGATGCTGATCTTGGAACACAGCATTATTCTACACCCTATGCAAACTTATATGTATTTTAAAAATAATAAAATTTCTTTTGTCAGGGCCACTAATTTGTCTCTGTATTCCTCCATATGTGTGCTTTAAAATATGACTGCATTTATAACATTCAGTTAGAACAGCAGGTGCTTGAGACCCTTAACTAACTGGGGGAGGCAGTGGGGACATAGTATTTTATCTGTAGGGTTCCTGTTAATTCTATGTACGTATTTTTCCTCTCTCCTTCCTACGGAATAAGGAGATGGACTAATATTACTTTTGGTTTTGTTGTCAGGACTTGACAGAAGCTGAATTATACACACAGCCAGCTGATCTTTTGCATCCAGTAATTTATGCCACTGCCATGGTTTTGTTAATGTGCCTCTTGATGATCATAGTCAGCTACATATACCATCACAGGTATGAATCAAAATAGACTAAACTGCTTTCTTAATACTTAGGACAGCCTTTTCTTTTTGTTTTGAACATGACACAGTAATCTGTATCCATATTTTCTTATAAAATTTGTTGATGTGAATAAACAATCGAGGAAGTGACTATTTCTTCGCTTTTTTCTTTTTTTTCTTTTTGGTGTGGTAGTTTCGATCTTGTAACAGCTTATTTCTTTAATTCTTCTCTTTTCCTTTGTGATGATGGCAATGACTACTCTCAAAAATGACAATGAAATTAAACAATGTTCTACTTTTTACATTTATGTTGACATGAAAGCTTGGATCCTGACGTTTTTTTTTTTTTAATCAAGCCCAAGGTAGTTGTATAAAGCTGGTTAATAGGAGGGGGTGTGTTAATTTCTTGTAATGAAGTCCAGAGCTTGTTTGATTGCAAAATGCATGGTAGTCAAAGACATTAACAGTAATTACATCTCATTTAACATGACTGTATCGTTCTTGTTTCTGAAAGATGATAGTGCAGCTATGCCCTGTTTTTATGTTATCTATTTTTTTAACAGCATGATCAGAATCAGTGTGAAAAGCTGGCATATGCTAGTTAACCTGAGTTTTCACATTTTCCTGACGTGTGTGATGTTCATTGGAGGCGTAACTCAGACCAGGAATGCCAGCATTTGCCAAGCAGTAAGTAAACACAGCAGCAAAAGAAAATGAATTGAAATTATTTCCAGAAAGTAATGTTAAGATTTTAACTCTCCCATCATTTTGCTAGGGAAAGTGAAGCTTTAATTATGAAAACTTGCTATTTTGAGGTTGATTTATTAACAGCGAAAATTTTGGAATTGTGCTTAATATCATGTGAAAAAATCAGGTTCATTTCATACCTCTATATGCATATAAACCCCTTTGCTTCTTACAAAACAGCATTGCTGTGCAGGCATTTTCATGGCATTTTCATCAGAATGCTAAATCTAGACGAAGAATCTTTTTTTTTTCTACCTCTTATCTGTTATTTGAAAACTGGAAAAATACTTCCTAAGAGCAGCAGAATTTTTCTTATAGCCAGAAATACTATCACAGTAGTTATTTCACCTTACCTTTTGTTTTTGAGACTTAAAGCTCTCTATAACAGTTCTGTAATAAGTATGTGACATTTACAGACCACATAAAAACTGATTTCTGCAAATAGAAACGTAATTATTTTTACTGCCCCAGGATAACTTAAAAGGAGGAAATGAGAAGTGTTTGAAGCCAAAGACCTGTACTTTCTCTAAACAAACAGCTTTTATCAGGACTCCTCTTTTGTGATTATTTGTTCTTCTGAGATTGAGCCATCTATCATTCAGTTGCCATGTCTCAGTGTTACACTGTTGATTTTTTTGGAGCAATGTCAGTGGAGATTTTTAAAGTGTTTTCCTGCAGTGACTCCTAAAAGTTTCTAATCCTTTACTCTAATGTTTCCTGATGCTTTTGATCGAATTTGCAATTGTTAGATTGAGGGTTGAAAACACTGTAGTAGCAAATTGTCTTTTCTTGAACTAAAATTTTGAAAATTCAAGCTTTATGCCAGTCATCCAGTAAATGGTAATTTTGTAGCTTGGTAAGCTGTAAATGCTTAGGGGTTTATTTTTATTTTTTAAGGTTGGGATAATTCTCCATTATTCCACTCTTGCAACAGTACTGTGGCTGGGAGTGACATCTCGTAATATTTACAAGCAAGTAACCAAAAAAGCAAAAAGATGTCAAGATACTGATGAGCCACCACCTCCACCCAGACCAATGCTGAGGTGAGCCCGTTGGTTGCTTGTGCAATGCTGTCTGCCTGATTTCCATGCTCATATTCTGACCAGAAATTACAAAGGCCAATACTGTTTTTTTTCCACATGCCATTCAAGTCTCTTCAAGATTTTTCTCTTTCCAAGAGATGTTAGTGAGAATGAGGTGAAGGATGTTTGGTCTTACCATGTTTCTCTTTCAGCATCGCTTCTGAGGCTTTGATTACAGCTTTAGGTTAGAACACTTTCCTTTAAATTGCCATGGGGAATGATTGTGAAGAATTGTGTTACCAGAAAATTAACAAACAGTAACATTCAAGGATAGTGTAATGCATTTTTTCCGAAAATGCCAGGCATTATCAAATAAAAGTAATGTTCTTTGTAAAGTGTTCCTCTTTAGAATATTTGTTACTGAAATCACTGAAATGGGGCAAATTAATTATCTGTAAAATGCCCCTTATGAAGTACTTCTCATAGAAAACATTAATGTAATTTGGACACAGAGCTCACTGAGCCTCAGATATTAATTAAAAACTGCTAAGCTCGAATTCTCCACAAGGTGGCAGACATTGATTAACTTTGATTGGTATTTAGAAAGCTTAATCTTGAAATACAGAAGCAGCAGGAAATTAGAACCACTTTTCTAAATATCAGCTAAAATGTGCAGTACAATGTACAAACATATAGAAATAAGGCACTTGTGAGCCAGAAGGTGAGCATTTATACCACTATGCGTTCCCATTGCGTTACTTAGTTTTGTCCATTATGTTAAGAAAAAGAGTCTGTTCCATTTATTGTAGGGTATCATGCATGCCTTCCAGCACAATACTGAATGGCCGTTTTAACATCTGTTGCAATTTTTTTTCCCATCCGTTATTACTATATGCCATTCTTTCTCTGGAAAATTTTCTAGTGACATTACCAGCCTCACAGGCTTGGCTCCGTGTAAACATAAACCTACACACACCTCTTCATATTTGGTCACCTCATCAGTAGCTCTGGAGAGAAGTACAAGTACAGGGCAAACATACTTAAGGTATTCTCAGATTCTTCTATCTCTGCAGACTAGGATTTCCTGAGTGTGTGTGTTTTTGAGTGTGTGATATTTTTGCTCAACAGCTGTGGAAGATTTTTTTTTCACTCCGTTGCCTATTAAATGTGTGCTCAAAATGAGCCTCCCTGGTTTTGTAGCAGAGGGCAAGGACTTCTGAGCAGGATTTTCTTGTTTGTATGGAACAAGTCACCTGTTATTTTAAGTCCTCCTGTTTCTTGAGTTGAAAGAAACAACTGATAGTTTCTGGATAGTGGTTTGGTTTTTTTGGAAAGCCATTTTAGGGGAGAGAAGAGAGGAGTTCAAGGCTTACTGTAAACATGGTCCTTCAGTACAGCAGACTGAACTACATCTGCAAACAATCCAAATTACTTCACTGCCTCACTAATAACATCTTGTCTTTGTAGAACCAGCTTTAACTGGCTGTTTGTTTGAATAGCGGTAGATGTTTGAAGCAGTGATTTAGTAATGTGTAATGATAGATGAGTGGAGTAAGGCCTGCCACAAATACGTGTTTTGTCTGTCTTTCTCCTGTTAACTATATCCTGATGCTGAATAAACAAGTGACAGAACATGATTCTTGTTGGACTGGGCAACTAAGTAATATATTTAGTCTACCTGGACATCCAGGGAAGACTTTTGATTATTTTAGACTGTTTTGTCTTTAGTTGAGGTGAAAGTAACTAGTAAATAGTTTGAAATGCAGTGGGCAAATTCAGGACTGCAGGAATAAATATTTGTTGTTGACAAAACAAGCTACCCATGTATGTACCACAAAAGTAGTTTTCAGTGTGTGTTGATCTGAATTTGATCTCGGTTTGGACAGGATTAACATAAAGTGCTCTACGGAGTTTCATTGATTGGAATGTTTGTTCGCAATTACTGATATCTACCACTAACAAATTCAACATGAATTCATGAAAATTGGAATTAAAAGTTAAAGCTAGATTCTCTGACATTATATACCCTCATCTTTAAGTGTGTATTTTTCATTAACACTGCCATGGAGAAGCAGGATGCTACAAGTTCAGTCCTTTTAAAACAAAAGAAATGACCCATTCTTGTGGCTGATCTTCAGAAAAGTACCCATAATATCAAGCAAATTCACCTTCAGGAACTATTTCTTTCTAAGCGTCCATATTCTTTGGTAATAATTTACAGCTTCTGACTGCCAGCTATTGCATCTCCCTTCTGACTTTATCTGCCTTGTAGGTTTAGTGCCTCAGAGGGAAGTTAGATGTTGAGGGAGTGGTGGACTTACATTGGGAGGGAAAAAATACAATGAAGTAGACTTAAAATTAATAAATAAACAGTTTTGCTGGAGCCCCAACCCAATTCATCTGATTTTTTTTTCTTAAAGAAATGACATATTTCTAGACTCCCAGAAAGCTCTTCCTCTTTTCTACTGAATAAAATAATGCCATTAAGCGGTCACTGATATATTAGTTTTACTTTTTAGGTTTTACCTCATTGGTGGAGGAATCCCTGTCATAGTCTGTGGAATAACAGCAGCAGCAAACATCCGAAATTATGGCAGCAGACCTAATGCACCTTAGTAAGTACCATATAACTGAAAGTTCTGTCATAGTGTTTCTGTCTTTCTTTTCTGAATAATTCTTGCAATTCTGAGCATTGAAGAAAACGTAATGCACCCAAGGTCATTTCAAAGTACCATTTTGAACCAATTAAGTATAAGTTGCTTATGAAAATGTGTTTGTCTTGACTTTTGTTTGTCTGTTTTTTCCAGTTGCTGGATGGCTTGGGAACCTAGCTTAGGAGCATTTTATGGACCAGCTAGCTTTATAATTTTCATAAACTGCATGTATTTTCTCAGCATATTCATACAACTAAAACGGCACCCTGAACGTAAATATGAGCTGAAGGAACCAGCTGAGGAACAGCAGCGTCTAGCTACCAACGAACATGGGGAACTCACTCATCAAGATTCTTTGTCAGTGTCGTTAGTGTCCACATCTGCATTAGAGAATGAGCACAGCTTTCAAGCGCAGCTTATGGGAGTGAGCCTTACTTTGCTTTTGTACATTGCTTTGTGGATTTTTGGAGCTTTGTCTGTTTCCCTGTATTATCCTATGGACCTGATTTTTAGCTGTTTTTTTGGGGCAACGTGTTTAAGCCTCAGTGCCTTTCTTATGGTGCACCACTGTGTTAACAGGGAAGATTTCAGGCACGCATGGATAACAACTTGCTGCCCTGGAAGGAGTACATACTCTGTGCAAGTGAATGTTCAACCCTCCAGTTCCAGTGGAACCAACGGAGAGACCCCCAAGTGTACCAACAGTAGTGCGGAATCTTCTTGTACAAATAAAAGTGCATCTAGCCTTAAAAATTCTTCTCAAGGTTGCAAACTAACTAATTTACAAGCTGCGGCAGCTCAGTGCCACTCTACTTCCTTACCATTAAACACAGGGCCTCAGCTTGATAACAGCCTCACTGAACATTCAGTGGATAATGATATCAAAATGCACGTAGCTCCATTAGAGGTTCAATTTCGGACAAATGGGCACCCAAGTCGACATCACAAGAACAGAAGCAAGGGGCACCGTGCTAGCAGGCTCGCTGTATTGAGGGAATACGCGTATGATGTTCCTACGAGTGTCGAAGGAAGTGTGCAAAATGGCGCACCTAAAAGCCGACCAAGCAACAGTGAAGGACATTCGAGGAGCCGGAGAGCCTATTTGGCGTACCGGGAACGTCAGTATAACCAGTCCCAACAAGACAGCAGTGATGCTTGCAGCACGCTTCCAAAAAGCAGCAGAAATACTGAAAAAACAATAGCTGCCAACAACAAAAAGGATATACTGAGGAAACCGATGGTGGTTGAACTTGAAAACCAGCAAAAATCTTATGGCCTAAATTTAGCCATTCAGAATGGACCACTTAAAAGCAGTGGACAGGATGGACCCTTGCTCACTGCAGACAGTACTGGTAATATTAGAACTGGGTTATGGAAACATGAGACTACTGTGTAGCATTATCTTTCAGTGTGAGACAAATCCATCTGAACTGTGATTACACATTCCTTAAAGCTATTAAATGCTTCTAAAGACTGTTTACAAATTGTAGGTACTTTATGCAGGGATGGAACAGAGATAATCTGCCAAGCAAAAGATTGTATGCATTATTATCTTTATTCTTCTTACAAGGATGAACTTTTGGTATTTTGTGATTTGTGTTTTGGGTTTTCTTTGTATTTTTTTTTATTTTGTAGCATCAATCTTCACAGAGCAGTGGAATCACAAAACTGAGGAAGTTGAAAGGGACCTCTGGAGATCAGCAAGTCTAGCCCCACTGCTACAGCAGGTTCCCTACAGTAGGTTAGAGGAACCACGTGAAACTAAGTTATTCCTGCATATCTAGTTACATAGAGAAGTATATTTCCACTTGCTTCTCTTAGCAGATGGATGTGAAAGGTGTCTAATAAAAAAATAATGTATTTGACTAGTGACTACAGCACAGATAGGATATTTAGGATGGAAAATTGACAGGGAAAAGGAATGCAGACACCACAGGCTTCAAATATAAAAGATAAAGCCTGTTAAATTAGGTTGGAATAATTTTAATAGTTGTTATGTCTGTATTTTTCCAAAGTGCTGACTTCTGCATGTACTTTGTGTGCAGCAGGAGTCTGATACATTAAAAAAAATATCTGTACAGGCACAAAAGACAGAAAGACAACAGAGCAAACTTTGCAGGTTAGGTTTTTTTTTTCCCCGCAAGTTTGCTTAACAAACTAACTCTGTTTAATTAAATTCTGACACATCCATATCAAACACTAATAACCCTCATTCTTTCTGTAGTAAAACAGTAGCTGACAAACTAAAAGGGTCAAATAAGCTCCATTAGCAGTAGAAAAGGTTCCTCCAGATTGAGCCAAATTAGCACAGCAATCACTTCCTTGAATAGAGTACTGATGTCTTCTGTTTCTATATCCCCTTACCAGTGTCTGGATTTTTACTGCATTTTTCAGCCTTCGCCTTTCTTCCACTTGCTTTTGCCTCTCCTGTGTGTGATGCAGGAGAGAAGCCTTGTTTTCATTCCTGCTCCCTCTTCTGAGAGACACCTTGAGCCTTCTTTTGAAATCCCCCTCTAAGCTAAACATGTTTACAGTTCATCCCATCTAGAGCAGAACCCAGACCCTGAAGCTGATGCTACCAGGGGTGTCCCAGTTGGCCAACCAAGGGCTGCATGGAGAGTCCAACTCCAGCCGGGTGGCTTCACTTCCCAGATCACTGCCGTTTCTGTCTGGTGGCTGAGTGTAGTGGGAGGGAGCAAAGGAGAGGCTGGCGGGGCTGCTGATGTGCACTGGGGGAGCAGCCAAATGAGTCTTGCAGAGCGATGCAGAACACAACTTTGTACATTTTTATTTTTCACCTGTAACTCTGAAGATGTGTCCACAATGCATTTCAAGTTTGTATTTAAATGTATAATAAATTGTATTTTCCCCAGCAGCCCAGTGTTGCCCTGATTTATTGGTTTTTAATGACATATTATGGCATTTAACGCCATCTTGAATTTACTTGATGTCTGAAAACTGTGTTGTTGGAAATAGACAATACAAATAGTTCTGTTAATTGAATCGGTGCTAGAGTTTGTTTGAAATGAAGTTATATTCTGTAGAGGTTTGTTGGTTTTTGAAGGCTACTTGTACAGTCTTTCACAATGAAGTGTATTTTGAAAGTTAAAGTCATCATAGTTACACTGCAATTCCATTTAAATTAGAACTTATCTATAAAATTAATCAAACTATGCTATTTAAAATGCAACATTATGAAATAGATTTTTTTTTTCAGCTATGATTATAGTTTATTTAAATTGCTGACTTAGTAGTATCAACAGAATCATGTTTTGTGTCACCCTAATGTTGTGACAAACATGAGGTTGTAGGCAATGTTTGGGGTTTTACTTGTTTTTTTTCTGAAACCCTTTGTATTAAGTAGCAAAAAAATGCTTATATATGACACTTTTGGACTGCATGTGCTTGTCTGCTTGGTTCCCCAATTCAAACTTGTCTCTTGCACTGTTCAGCATGCTCTCTGAATACAGGACTGGCTCTGACATTCTCAGTATTCAGATGTGTTGTTTCATAATGCAAGGACTCATCCAGTTACATTCTGTTATTGCTTACCAGCTCTACTACACCTCCCTACCAGTTGGTTTGGCAGCCTGAACTGATCTTGTATACAAACAACTCTGGAAGGATGGTTTTAGTAGGAGTTGGGTGGAATTCTTGCTGCTTCTGAGGAGTTCCATTCTATGAATCATCAAAGTGATGCTTTGAGGAGTATATAACTGAGTTTTAATCGTTGGACTGCTTTACTGGCTGCAAGAGAGTGAGCTTTTAGCTTGTAACCAACCTCAGAACTACAGTGTGTGTAGATGTGCATTTATAAGTTTCTCCAGTAGAACTGAATACATTTAAAATGTTTGCTTTTTAAGCTGCTGGAGAAGCTTGTTTAAGATTCATTAGACAACTCACTGCTGTACTGGGGAGGGAGTGGAGCACTGACAACCATTTGGGTTGTTGTTGGAGCTTGTGGTATTGGCTGGTGTTTCCCCTTGGGTGTCAGAAGTACATTTTCAACTATGAAGTCAAAATTCGGGTGGCTTGATCAGAATTCCATGCTGACCGTTGTCAGCCTGTCTCTTGATTTGATAACCAAGTGAGAACTGAACTGAGGTCAGAAAGTGTAAGGAAGTGTTAAGTGCGAAGTACTCATCTGTCTAAGCTGGAATTTAAATCTATCAGTACATACATGGTGCCAGTGTAATCATTGGGCTTCCTTACTTAAGTTATAACCCAAACCTCGCATCTGTGTAGGCTAATGAAGCATAGATACAATGCTGTTTTTTATAGCTACAAATATCTATTGCCAAGGCCAATGAGTCAAGCTATTTTGTGTTTTATTGAAAATTGTGTGAATCTAAGTAAATATATACAATCTGTATAATGTAAACAATTCAGGATGTTCTGTAGATTATTCCCTCCTGTCTGAACAGGGTATGAATGGCTTAGGGTAAGAACAGTTACCTTTCAGAAACAGCTTGTCTTTGGCTTCTAGCATCTTTTGCATAAGTTTGGGAGGAAACATCTGTTCAGTCCATCTTGAAACTGCCTTCAACTTTAATCCTGTCTGTGATATTCTTCATAGCTTCAAAGCTTGGCTTAAATGTTGACGAGACTGAAAAATAAACTCTGTGCTAAGTAGGCAATAGTGAAAGCAGACGCATAGCCTTGGTACTTCAAGACTGCATGCCTCTCTTGTGTTTCACATGAAGAATGTTAAATAAAGGATTTTATGTCCCTAAAAGAAGAGGAAGGCACGTTATTAAGCTGTGAAAAAGTGCAGTTATTAAGTGTAAGGAAATTGGGAACAAAGAATTTTCAAGGTTCCTCATGTTCGTTTCTAGTAGCCTGTAAAACAAGCTTACTTTCAGAGCTTTTAATTAAAACCTCGTGTAAAAACCCCCTGGATCGCTCCAGTGAAGGAAGAAAAATACCATAGAAATTTGTTTTGCTTCTTGAAGCGAGACGAGAAGGAAGTAGTTGAACAATCTTACAGTAATCAGATATAGAAAGCAGAGTAGACAGTACAAACTGAAGTGAGAACCATCTCTTTTAAGAGAACTTTGCTTACTGCAGAAGAGGTGGAGGCTGCTCCATCAGTAGTTGGTGATAGGAATTGTAATAAAAGAGTATGTTTGTCCACAAATGACAGACAAAAGCTTGCTTTATAAAGCAGGAAGCATGGCTTTGGGATAGGTTAGCAGAATGCCTTAAGTGCTAATTACTGACTTTAAGTCTCTGGAACTTAGGAAATATGTCAGCTTTTGAAAGGAAAACATGGAGTTCTTTCATTTCTATGGTAAGAACTGCATTCTGTTTTGAGTAGTTCCATGCTAACACGGTGCTGCTTGCCATGGCTCTGACTTGTGTGTTGTATTGCTGCTCTTTCACATCCCTAAGCAAACTGAAGGACCTGTTGTCATGTGGGGAGTTTTTTTAGTTGTTTGTGTTTGGTTTATAACTTCTCTAGTTCCGGGTTTGGTTGGCTGCTGTGTAGGGACATCTGGGGAGATAGAGGAGGATGTGAAGGGCTGGTGGCTATGAGTATAAAATGTTTTGTGTGGAAGACCTCACTTTTGAAAGTGATGAGGTTAGCTAGAGCCAGAAGTATGACAAAGTTTTGTTGCTGGAATACAAGGCTACCAACACTCCTCAATGCAGGCAGACCCGGAATAGCAGTAGCTGCAGTCCTGAGGCCCAGAGGTGAGGAAATGGGCCTAATACTGCTATACCTGGTGTTTACATACCTTGCAACTTACTAAAGGCCCTGCAGAACTGGCCTTGCTGGCCAGGCTTCTCTGCTGACTGCTGCTGTGTCATAGACCAAACCCTGAGTGAGTGGGAAATGGCTCTATGTCAAAAGAGAGCAGCTACAAGGTCAGGGCCAAGATGGGGCCTTCTAAATTCCTGACCATGTGCTCTATTGGCTGTTGGGCGCACAACTGTTGTGGCTTCAGTTAAAAAACAAAAAATTCTGTCACTTCAGCAACCTGCAATGAGGATGACAATGAAAATTATCCAAAATTAAACCTCCAAATATAGAATTTTTATGTCCAAATGAAGTGGCGTTCTTGTAAACACTGCTCTCTCTGAGTGCCAGTAGATGGGGAGAGCCTTAAGGTAGACAGGAGCAAATTGTGAAGGAACACTGTGTAAGCTGGAGGTTGTTGAAAAATTGCAGCTGATATTTTTTGGGCTTCCCTGCTTTCATCCATTAGGAGGAGCTTCAGGAGCTGCGTGCAAAGCAAGACCTGCCTGCATCCCAGTGAGGACAATGCTGGCAACATTCACTGCTTTATTTCACACATTTCTGTGGGCTTTCAGTGACAGCAGCTGGTCTCTGGGCTAGGAGGGCAACTGAAAAACACAGGAGCTGTTATTGCAGATACGCTGTTTTTGAAGAGGAAAGAATCCAACCAAAAGTACTGGCAAATGTTTGTTCCTTTAATGTACAGCCTTTATTTTGCAGAAGCTTGCTAGTGGGGAAAAAGAATATCTGACCAACAGTTATGCAAATCTTGCTTTCTTCACAAGGACAAAACTAGAGCTGGACATGCTTTGAGCTACAAATTTTTCCACATCTCCCATGTTTGGATTTAAAGAAAGGTTACGTTTTTCAGCTGTGTTACAACCAAATCTGTGTGGGAGAGGGGAGGTAAAAATGCAAAGGAAAACAAGACATAAAGGAACATGAAGAGATGAAATGAGAGTGGTAATGGAGGAAGAAAACATGAGAGAAAATGCAGTTCCTATAAAGACTGTATGTCTAAGCCAGGCTCGCTGAGCTCTAGCCCAGGGGCTGGTGGGTGCCAACAGAGACGGGCACTGATGATGGCTGTTGCCTCCCTGTGCCCCGAGCATCCAGAGGGGCTGTGAAATGTGGAACTGCAGAAGCAACACAGTGGGCCTGAATGGAGCCGGGGGGATATGAGAGGGAGAGATGGAGGAGAAAACAGTATAAATATGTCATAATGCTGCTAGTGACAAGCTGCTTGTACCCGTCACAGACAAAAATAAATGAATGGCAACCCTGTCATCACAAATGTATGGAAAGAGCATAATAATTAAGAAATGATCTGAAGTAACAATATGACTAATAGCAGAATGGTAAGGAGCTGGTGGACAGCTGTCACAATAGGCAGGTTCAGTCATGGAGAGTGTTGCCATGGATTTCAATAGAGTGCAGACTGACAAAGTTGCCTGCAGTCAAATTAAAATGGAAGAAGTTCCAAAATGAGTGCATACACGAGATCCTCTCCAGAAATAAAAGCCAACTTCAGCTCTATTGGTGGCAGCAAAAGCCAAAAGCAGGGCACAGCTGTGGTAAGAAACAGAAAAAGCAGAAACCAGACAGGTAATACTGCACTGCATTAATTAATAAATGACAGCCTTTATTATTTCTTCTAATCTGCATTAAAAAACTATGCTTATTTTCTTGTCATTATTTTGTGTTTTATTCTTCAATATCCTGCACTGCCAACTCCCACTGGATGCTATTCTGAACCTGATAACAACAAAAAAGTAAAGGCTTCAAAAAAGAAACCTCTCCCTCAATCCCCCAAATCTTTGCTTTTGGACTTCTATAGAAATCCCTTTAGAACTATGTGCACATATTCCTAATACAGTATTTGCAATATTTCATGGGCAATCTATGAGGGCTGCTCCAAAACTAATTTACTTCCTATTTTATGCTGATAGCCCACAATGTCAGAGGAGGATGCTGGAATGGCAGCAGAGGTTGAACCTTCTCACCAGTGTTCAGGTAGATGCTGTGTGACAGATGGCAGCAGAGGAGCACTCTGACAGAATGGCATCTGACATAGAAGTGTGGATGAAGCAAAGGCGTGTCATTGAATTCCTCTGTGCAGAAAAGATGGCACCCGTTGACATTCACTGACACTGAACATTTATGGGGACCAAACAGTGGATGTGAGCACAGCGAGGTGGTGGGTGATGCATTTCAGCAGTGGCGACTGTGACAGTGGATCACCTCGGCTGGTGCAGATGGTTACAAGTGTGGCATGGAGACTCTTGCTTGTGCTGGTGAACAAGCATAGCTGATGGTGGTAACTGGGTTGAAATAACAGTAGCTGTGAATTTGCTCTGTCAAACAGTGTTATTGTGCTCTTTGTAGATGTTGTAGTTCCCATGGAAATAAACAGGAGGCTTACTTTCAGAGTGACCTACATATTGCATTACTCTGATGCTGTCACTGATCTGTGAAGTGAGAGAATAACAAACTCCAGATACTTAAGAGCTCCCATTAAGAAACCCAGGCACAGAAAATACAAACTTGCCTGCCCCCCTCTGACCAACATACTCATTGCATTAAGGAAACTGATGGTAGGTGATGTCTGGCACCTGCGTGTGCCTTTTATGTGTTCAGAACTGAGGCAGAGTATTAAAAAAAAGAAGATGGTTCACAGTCAGTAAAAATCAGCATTCCCTAAGCATGTATGCAAACGCTGAAGTTAAAGCTGTGGAGACACAGATAACAGCTGGCCTTGGAATTAAAGCTTAAGTTTGCTTCCATCATTAATACTGTGGGACAAAGCCAACAAAATACAGAGCCCCTCGCATGCTATTCTTGTATTCTTAGGGAGAAAATACAAAGCTTTCACTCAAAATTACCCCAAATCACATTATATTTCTGGTATACTGCTCTGTATTAAGGACCCATTCTAACATTTAATGTGTTACATTTGATTCTGCGTTGCGTGAGAAGTTAATCAAAGGATAACAGTCTCTGTGGTCCACTCAGCAAAACATTTGGACTCTACGTCATGGCTAAATATATTTGTAAGGCACGGGGGAAGTTAATGCACAAAATGATCCTTCTGAGCAGTTTATGTGCCAGTTTATTGTAAGCTGTAAATTGCTTCTGGAGATGAAAGACATTCTTTTCCATTATTAACTATAACATAATAACACTTAATGATTCTGAAATAGTTTCAAAGCTAGGGATGAGAATATGCTCATCATAATGCAGGTTAACACTGCTGAAAGACAGAGCATTACTGAAATATTCACCTTTCAAACTCAGAATATGCGGATGCAGTAAGAAAAGTCTTATCATTGTATAGATACTGTAACAAAGTTGTTTGTGGTTTTTTTTGTGGACGTTTTTATGTAAGTATAGCATTGTTTAAGATTCGGTGTGTACAATGTATGTAGAGTCAGAGTTTCAGTCGGAAGGGACCCTTGAAGGTTGCAGGAATGATTTCAGATAAGTTTTGCAACATAATCTCATGACCACAAAAGCTACGTGCGTGTTCACCATACCAACCTCAGGTGAGTTGTGATGAATTTATACACCCTATAAGGTCGTAATGCAAGGTACACATTTTTCCATGCAGCAGTGTAACACCTTTTCATGTGTGATATATTGCAGGCAGTTGAGCCAGAGGGATTTGCAGCCAATATGCAAATGATTCCTAGAGTACAGTTCTTTATTTTGCCCTTATTGCTCAAATCCAGTCAGGGAGTCTTTGTGTGACTTGTGGGTGGCAAGGGGAGCTGCGGATCACAGCATTATTTAGCTTTGCCTTTCTGCTACGGTAATGCTGTTTAAAGAGGAGATCTCTCTCCCAAGTCAGAACTAATCCTTAAAAATATGGTAAAGCTTCAGAGTACTCTTGATGACAGAAGGGGTAAGTTCTACACAGGATTAGATTATTTGTTAAATTAAAGTCTTTGTATTCCTCCCATTTGCAAACAATTAACAAAATGCAAATATTGCCTATGCAAATGTGGCAGGAGAGAGACAAACCTAATTTACCTGGGCAAAACTCTCTCACCTCCAACCGAATTCTTTCTCACCTCCAACCCAGACACAAGAAGGCAAAAATGCAATCTCATGCTGTGATGGTCTTGAATTGTATTTCTCCAAGGAAAGAGCTGGTGCTGAGGGAGCCGAACTGCAGTACTGGGTCAGCAAGTCCATGAAATGAAGTAAAAAAGCAACACTTCACATAGAATTTTCAAAACATCGCCTCAGGTTTGTTAGTTTATTGGCTGGAATTAAGGATTTTCATTTTAATTTCCTGTTCATTTTAGTTTTCCTGAAAGCAGCAGCGACAGTTCTAGAATTTATGACCATTATAAAAGTTGTTTTGAAAGACACCGCGTGATGGATTCGTTCATTAAAACTGCTGCAGTTGTTCACTGTGTTGTGGAAATCACGGTGGTGATGGTTTGCATTGCAAATGTGCAAAGTGGCATAAAATTCTTTGAACGTGGATTTGTACCTCACTGCGATAATAAGAAAGAAGAAGATTAATGAGTGTTTTGCATCTAGACTAATGATTGGAAAATTCTCCAAGCAAATTAATGTAATGTTCCTTCTGTTTGAGAAAGGAGCTCATCCAGTTCCCCAGGAACTTACGGTCTTCAGCCCCTCTTTGTTTTCTGTAAGCCATAGCAACGAGCTGCTCATGTCTTAGACAGGTTTATCAGATTGATGTAGAACCAGATTTAGCTCCAGAAATTTTCCTTATCAGCCACTATAATGAAAAAAATAAATAAAAATCCCGAAGGAAAATATCAGTTCTCTGTCCATAAAATTCCTGGTATTCCAGGCACAGTTTGTTCCAAAGCAAAAAGAGCTTCTTCAGAAAACTTTCATGGCTGCCAGAAATGAAGTTGATTTTAGTCTTTGAAATGTGCCAGTCCGTAACAAGGTCTCTTCCTTCTTTATTTCTAAGGATCAATGAAGGAAAGAATTGCATTACAGGCAGTTTCAGCCTTTGTTTTTTGTTTGTTTGTTTTTTTTTTCAAAACTCAGAAGGAAAAGAGTCAGATTTTCATTTCAAATCAAGTAGCTGGAATGCTAACAAAGTTGCCCTTAAAATAAATGTGATGTCTGCTAAATAACATATTAAGGTAAAATCTGGTACATGGTTATCATCACTGGAAGATATTTTGAGGCCTGCTTCAAAATAGTGTAAAGCTGATGATGAATCAAAAGAATAAATGCACAGCACTAACATTTACTGACACTGTTCTTATACCTAAACATGATTTAAATATGTTGGTATAAAAAAATCTTGTCTTTGTCTTGTAAAGCTACAAAATCTCTTAATTTAACTACATGAGGAAGTCCAGAAGGAAAAAAAACATATATATAATAATAATGATAATATTTCAAATTGCACAGCTCTTATAAAACTGAAAAAGGTCATAAAAATGGTAATACTGAGTAATTTTATAGACTTTTTTTTTTGGTGTTGCAAATTGCAAATGTAATTTAATGACAGTTGCTCGTGATGAGATGCAAAAGAGAAGAGTAGGTCCTCAGTTCCCAGTCGATCTTTAAAATGTGTACCACTGACTAGAATCTGACTGAGAATTGAGGTCCTGGGTGAGGTTTTATTACACTTTTAAAACAGATTAAAAAAAAAAAAATAGTGTTTCCATAAGAACCATGTTGAAATTTCAGGAGTTTTTAATGTAAATAGTGATTATTTCCAAGTATAACCTGGGCTGTACTGCTTTAGTGCTGTCACTCTGAGAACTCAGAGTCCACTCAGTGAAGGGAGAAGCAAGCAGTGTGTATATGCAACAATGTAAGCAATTTCATTGGTAAAATGCCCAAATCTTCTCAGGTGTGCTAAAATGATTAGTAGGTACATTCACGTTTAAGACACGCTTCAAGGAATAGCATTTAAAAGTAGTAGAGTCTCCCTGAAGGAAGGGTCGATTACTTTTCAAATTAAGGCTTCTAGACAATATTCTGATCTCAAATTATGGAATAACATATTGAAATATTTAATGATGAAGGATCACACACAACAAATCCAGAGAAGTCGAGGCACAAAAAGTCTCTTTTCAAGCATTCTATCCATCAAACTTCAGTATAACTCCACGGCTATGGAGGATATGGTGTATGTCCCTGTCTTTCTCCCATTGCTGCTAGACGTGCCTGGAAAGCCCAGAGAAGAGCCCTCAATGTTTTTAACTAGGCAGGATACTTGCAGTAAGCAGGTAGCATCAGGGAAAGCAATCTCCTTTGCTAGATGTGTTTGAGGGAGATGACTTTTGTGTGTTCTGTAACCTTTGATATCAGGGAAATCACATGCAAACATCTGAAACAATTTTTCAT
Organism: Excalfactoria chinensis; assembly: GCF_039878825.1. NCBI lineage: Eukaryota > Metazoa > Chordata > Aves > Galliformes > Phasianidae > Excalfactoria > Excalfactoria chinensis. The sequence goes on along the minus strand of NC_092828.1, from coordinate 16,045,489 downwards.
GTGAGAGGGGTAAAAAAAAAGTCCGCCTTAATCCGCTCTGCCTCTTATACTCCCCTTATAATTTTCTGTATCATAAACCCCTCCTCTTTTTAGAAAAGCAGAATAAAAGTCCACACCTTCACTTATATCACTTTGTATGACCTACTTCTTCTTGACCTACACAGACACTTTCAGGTTTTTGTTTGTATTCAAAACACCCAATCAATTTTACCAGTAACCTCCTCTCTGCAATCTGCACCATTCTATCAGCTAACTGAGCGACTCTTCCTTTTGCATCACACTTATATAGAAAAATAAACAGTCAGTGCATTAAATGTAATGACACTAACATTTGCTTGCTTGTTTTTCCACTCACATTTACATGAGTAGATAAATGATCATAAATGTAATTTTCATGTTTATGTATGTATAAATATTCAGCTGGATGAATTAGAATCCAGCTGTTTCCCAGGGTGATTTAAAAAATGGAATGATTTCAACCGACATACAACTGTAGAGGTAAGACAGAGGAAAGGTCTAACAGATGTTGATACTGGCTTTGGTGAAGTTTGGGGTATGTTTTCATCCTCCTGGAACAGAAGAGAGAAGAAAAGAAATGGTATTGTTATTTGTGGTAGGAATTTGCATGGGAGAGAGGAGGCACAGAGGATATCAATTCATAGAGCTCAAATCCATCAGAGAGAAACAGACTTCTCAGGCCTAATTTGTTCAGGCTTATAAATGTGGTTAAATTGTATTCCTTATATCAATTTAATCTCACCCACTTTCTAGAAATAATGGAACTTGAAGTAACTTTAAAAAATAGGGGGGTTAAATTCTTGTATTCTTCAAGGTAGGAGATCTGTAGAATTATATCTATTGGAAATGTTTATGACAAACTGAAAACACATGGAAGAAGAATAAGCAAATAAGAAGAAAAAGAATAAATAGTCCCAATATGAATGAAGTAGTTGATGCCAGGGTTTCCATCAGCCATCTGAATTTCTGAAGCACTCGTTGATGTTCTTTGAAACATTGCCTTCTGCAGGTCAGTAACAGCAGATCTGTGGCACTCAGTTTCATACCACATTAAAATCATATTCAGAACAGCAGCATGTATTATAAAGGGAGAAAATGGAGCTGTGCAAGATACTCAGAAGAACAACCGAAACTCAGCAAAAGCTTCTGAAAAATTTCAACCTAATCTTGCTGAAAACATCTGTGAGCCTTTCAGATAAGCATGACCTTCATTTGGAATGAAGTTAGGTTGATGGAGAAGTCAAACCTATATCAAAGCAACAGACAACAACAAAAAAAGGTATCTTTACAAGTATCTTTACTCTGGTTCCCTTAGGCACCGTGTTTTATGCAATTGTGTTTCATCTTTACAAAAGCTTTTTGTCTCTAAGCTGTTTCAACTCCACTAAAAAATGGGCATATACCTGAGTATGTAAGTTTCTGTCTTTTGTAGCTATAGACAGAATCAGCCAACATAATGCTGATACCAAGGACAAACTAACACTTCGGCTAAACCTGGAAGTATCCCAACTGCTCAAAAACCTCTTCCTTTCTATAATGGGACTATACAAGTCCAGTGGGACACAAAGTGTGTTTAAGCTTTGCTGCCTGGACAACCACTTGTTTTCCAAGGTTACAGCAAAAACTCTGCAGTATCGTCCATTTAGCTCTTATGAATCATTGCTACCAGCAGGTAAACGTGGGGGTCATTATTGCTCAAGTCATCATAAGTATGTCAAGGAACATCAGCTGAGTAACAGAATCCTGTCCCAGGTCAAAGGCAAATAAAACAACGCCTGCCCCACTCCTTCTATATATATGTAAAACATCCCAAAGGTCATCATTTGTGCCAACAATTGGCTCTACACAATCCAATGAAACTTGAACTACCCACCTTTGTCTAGTAAAAACGTGTATGAGATCACAAGAAGGAAGAACAGACAAACAGGTCTATCATTTTGGAAGGAAGTTGAAAGAGGGAGAAAGAGGTCATAAATGTGCCGTATGGGGCAAATCAGCTGGGCTGGCTTGCTAAAGCATATGCTCCACTGGAATCAATAAAAATGAGCTGACAGATGTGAAACTGCAGAGCTGGGAGAACAGTTAGAGCACAAGGTGAGTGCTCTTTCTCCTCCACTGATCTTCTGAAACAGATCAGAAGATTTCCAGTTTGTTTTACTGGAAGGTGACTTTAAATCATCCTCTGCAATGATTTCAATTGCATTTTGATGGTTATAGTAAGATATCCTCTTCCTTTACTCTGTGCATTTTTTCGCTCTGTCTCTTCCTAATCTCTATTTCAGAATCTGCCAAGCTTAAATGTTCGGGATACACTGTTATGGAGGGGAAAAGGTTTCAACATTAAGATCTCTTTCTCAAAATTTAAGCTCTAGATAGACAAGATTCTAAATCAAATTCTGTTGCGCGGCTCTCTTCAACATTTCTTGTCTATTTTGTTGAATTCAGATGCTTGTCATGATGATGAACTACCGATTAATTGTCAATTTTAGAAAAAAAAACAGAATATATAATGTCAAAAATACAGACAAGGATCTGGAATGAGTGCTTGTTCTGTTCATCACTTTCATGAGATTCCTACGCAACAAATTCTTGGTATATGTGAAGAAGTCATCTTCAGCATATGTCGTTCAATAGCCTCTAAGAACTGACTCATTAAATGTGATAGAGACTGAAAGATAATGCCATCTATTTTAGCATAGTAACTATCTAACAGCTTTACTTGTAATAGGTGTAACAGAAACTGCATGTCCAGAGCTGCCACAGAGGACTAGACTAGCCCCACTAGCCACAATTGCATGTAAGGGACAGTGTTAGCTTCTCATCTTACCACACACTCCTGAAGGAGTCACGAAGACAGTCGCAGGCTTGGAACTAGGTGATGTTTAAGGACTCTTCCAACTCAACCCATTGTATCTTTCCATGGCTAGTTCCTAAGCTGTGATCAGTACAGAGTATTGCCAGTGGAAATCAATTTTAGAAACGCTGCTAGCAAGGAGAGGCAGAGAGAATGTGGCAAGAAACTTCAGCACACACTGTGAGAAAGCCAGTGAGTTTTACTCATCCTAACATTTTGATATTAACTTTACCTACTTGCAATATTTTGAACAAGGATAATTTAGTCTTTGGTAATACTATTTATTACAAAGATTAAACTACAGGGAATATTTAAGTCAAGTATAGTTGAATAGATTTGTGGGAAGGGACCAAGAGATGAAAGGAGAATATCTCAAGCCATGAACTTATAAACTTTGGTAGATTTGAGTGACCAAGTTACTAACTTGCTCATCCTTTATATGTCATTTAGTTTTATATTTACAGAGATTTTAAGAGTCATAAGAGCAATACTGTCTGAATAAAATTGGACTCATGGTTCAATTATTGCTGTGGAATACAAAAGGCCTCATTTGAGTCACTAATGGATTAGCTGAATAGAAATATTTTTCTGCTTAGAAAAAAGATTGTTTTTGTTGTTTTGTTTTTTTTTTCCAACCTGCCAACTGACCTTTGATAATTCCTCCTCATGAATTGCAAAGAAGCATTTAATTTAATCTCAGAGAAACAAGCAGGAATCTCAGTGTACCTTATGCTAGTTAACTCTCTGAAAGGTGATCTGCTTTTATAAACTCTTACCCCAAGTATTTGTGAATCAAGTTTATATGAGAACATGTGCAAGTGTGAGAGAGTGTCACTATTAATAATCGCTAGAATGAATTCTGTTCAGAAAATCTTTGTTCCTGCAGACAGTAAATTTGGGAGTCACATACAAATGAATGTGTCCCGCAGGCCCTATTCCTCTGAGATATAAAAGTAATCACATAGTAAAATAAAATGATTTTGTGATTCGTAGTATTACACATTGAAAAAAAAGGAAAGAAAAAAGAACCAAAAACCAACACCATATATTTTAGATATTTTATGAAGAAAACAAAGCATAAGAGCCCCTTCTGATATGATAAAAGCTGTTTGGTTTGGTTTGGTTTTTTGTTTGTTTTTGATTGGTAAGCCATGTAAAAAAAGCAAGTCTTCAAGAAGGAGGAGGATGGCTCACGCTCCAAGGCTGGCACTTACAGAGCTCTTAGAGGAAATGAACAAGAGTCTCAATCTCCTGAATTTCCATGACAGATCTGGAAATTTAACCTGCACCTCCTAGACAAATGAAGCACCTGAGAAACTTCATTAGTAGGGAATAAAAAGGAGACATTCCCTTCTGCCGTCCTTTGCTTGCCCCTTACCAAGCCAGCAAGCTTTTCTCTGAGAAAAGCAAGCATACACTCATTCCTAGGAACAATTATTTCCAATGACAGAGGTTCCCCCCTGGAACACCTGCATCCAACACCTGTGTACTGAGGCATTTCCACTACCACTGTGTTTGTGCTTTGTATTTTGAAAGCTGTAGAAGCTGTGTGCTTTGGATCTTATTTCAAGGTGCCTTTCACTTCCACTGAAGTCTTCACAAGGGCCAGATGCTCAGATTCAAGCCATGCAGGGTTTTATTTGTAGGTATGAGCATTATCAGATCTGGCTGGGAGCATGACTAGCAGTCTGATCTCCCTAATTCAGCTCAAAAATCCCTTTTCTTGTCACTAAGCAGAAAAATGCAGTTTTAGGAAACTCTAATAAGAAGAAGATTTGTTGTTAGGAAAAACAACAACAACAAACAAACAAACAAACAAAAAGAAACACCAAAAACACAGCCTTAATTTATGATAAGGAAATTAGTAGTAAAGTCAGGTCTTGCCTAAAAAATTTTTGCCTCTTTGTTGGTTACAACAGGAACATAATGAATGAATAAAAGACACTGAAGCCACTTTAGCCTGGTGTGTAGTCAGAATTGTTGGGTTTTTGTTAGATGAGCAGAATTCAATCCCAGATAAATTGTTTATTTTTTGGACTGGATTATATTTATGCTAATTTTAAAAGGGTAGCTGTCAGAGATTTATTTTTCTTTGATTTTTGCCTTACCAAGAATCTACAGCCATAGTGTTAACAGACAAGGTATATCGTAGTTTGTAAGCTGGAAGCAAACAAAGAAGTCGTCAAATATACCAGCCTTTGAAATACACTCTGTGTAATGAATACATTTGAAATGAAACCCATCACTGATTCAGAAACAGAGATTACATCCCCAATTGTCCCAAGCCTTACAAAATACACAAAACAATCACACATAATGAAGTGCACCCTCAGAAAGTTTGCTGATGATACCAAGCTGAGTGGTGCAGTCAATACGGTGGAGGGAACGGATGCCATTCAGAGGGACCTTGACAGGCTGGAAAGCTGGGCTCGGGTGAACCTAATGAGGTTCAACACGGCAAAGTGCAAGGTTTTGCACTTGGGCCGGAAGAACCCCAGGCACTTGTACAGGCTGGGAGGAGTTGTCCTTGAGAGCAGCTCGGCAGAGAAAGACCTAGGGGTCCTAATAGATGAGAAACTTAACATGAGCCAGCAGTGCGCTCTGGCAGCCCGGAAGGCAAATGGGATCCTGGGCTCCATCAGGAGAGGGGTGGTCAGCAGGGATAGGGAGGTGATTGTCCCTCTCTACTCTGCTCTTGTGAGGCCCCATCTGGAGTACTGTGTCCAGGTGTGGAGCCCTCAGTACAAAAAAGATATGGAGATTTTGGAAAGGGTCCAGAGGAGGGCCACGAAGATGATCAGGGGGCTGGAGCACCTCCCCTATGAGGACAGGCTGAGGGAGTTGGGTTTGTTCAGCCTGGAGAAGAGAAGGTTGCGGGGTGACCTCATTGCAGCCTTTCAATACCTGAAGGGAACTTACTCCCAGGAGGGGAGTAAACTCTTCGAAAGGGCTGATAATAGCAGGACTAGGGGAAATGGTTTTAAGTTAAAAGAGGGAAGATTTAGGTTGGATGTTAGGGGGAAGTTCTTTACTAGGAGAGTGGTTAGGTCCTGGAACAGGCTGCCCAGGGAGGTTGTGGATGCCCCGTCCTTGGAGGTGTTCAAGACCAGGTTGGACGGGGCTCTGGGCAACCTGATCTAGTAAAGACGTATGTTTGGTGGCCCTGCTAGGCAGGGGGGTTGGAACTACATGATCCTTGAGGTCCCTTCCAACCCGGGTCATTCTGTGATTCTGTGATTCTGTGATAATTGGTGCAAATTAAACACCCTGAAGTGCCTGGAGCCTAAATTGAGAAAATGGAGAACGAGACCAAAGACCTATATGAACAGAAAGCTGAATTTATATTGTATGCTTCAGTTTCCATTTCAGAACTTATTATAGTTTTCTGCTGGCTGAAATATGTCTTCATCTAAGCTCTAAATACACAACACTACTTAAGACCTGCTTTAGAAATTGGGTGGCCCTGTTGACATATGATACATATCCAGAATTTGTGTGCAGTGTTCTTAGCCAGGTGTTTATACTGACATGCTAAGGATGAAGGATAAGTTTAATTCTTAAATTTGGAAGGATCTGTACTAAAGAGAAACACGCTATTTTGCTGTAATGTAGTTTAATAAAAGAAAGACTAGGAAACCTTTTTCAGTAACTGTTTCTCCTATTTTCAGTTCTACTGGTTGTTCCATCTGAAGATTGGAAAAATTATTTTCTTTGTAACATCCAGTTGGATGTAATGATTAGATGGATAAATTATTGACACACAAATCTGACAGGATGGTGTCCAGACATAGGATTCTGGGGAAGTGGGTAAGAAATATAGGATACAAAGAAGCAGTTCCTAAGGACGTTGCAGCTCACTGCAAGCATCTGCCAAAGTGACATTTGTTTATAATTCACACCATTCTGATGCAATGACAGTGCTGTAAACTTCATACACTCAGATCATCCAACAGCTGCCACTAGAAACATGAAAGCTTGTCACGCAATTGCTGATGCATTCTTTCAGCAACTGATAATCCAGCGTATATTCACTGTATCAGTTCCTCTTCCCAGGAGATGCAACTTCTCCTACATCTACATAGATCTACCACAGTTTATTGTGGATAACGATATTCCACTCTACTATACTTCAGTCAGAAGAAAAGACCCACTAAAAGTAAGACTGTAATTAGGTTATGATAGCTTTATGATCTATTTGATTTTCAACCAATTCTAACCTATCTAGCAAAGGTCCTTCCCAATGTATTTTCTGGAATATCAAAATGAAAATATTGATTCTCTTCAGAGGTCATTCACTATTACTGCAGTTTCAGAGATACTTTAAAGTGTATATAGAGCGTTCATCATGAAGGAGGAAAGTCTCACCTCAGTTGAAAGATAATAGCTTAGAGGTAATTTTTAGAGCAGTTGAAGTCCAACTGAGTTGATTTGCATGTTTGATTGCATTTCTCAACATAAGAATAGAGAGCTAGGAGATATGGTTTAGGGGTATCCTGTAGGTATGGTAAAGGGAGGACGGTTGGACTACATGATCTTATAGGCCCTTTCCAACCTTGTGATTCTATGAATTCCACAGAACTGAATAACACAGTCAATTTATTCAGGAAAATTTTAACCTCTAGACAGAGAAAGCATTAAGTTGCATGCTCTCCACCAATATAGTAAAATTAGTGCACATTCTGCATTAAATGGGCACAGGTCTACATTACCAGGTAGACAGTGAATTCTGTTCTCAGCATCAGGACAGGACCTTAAGGAATAAATTTTAGCTAGTTTTGACACTAGATTTTTCCTACTGCTTTGCAACTTGCTATTTGTAGCAGAAAATGGGGTAGATAAAAGGACGTATGATGTAAAAATTACTTAAGCAAGTGTTGCAACACAGTTTGTCAGCCTTATAAAGACAATAATTCTCTGTTTTGTTAAGTAGAAGAACGAAAACAAACAAACAAAACAAATTAAAGTGATTTCAATTGTTTTGATGTTGAAATTTACTTTAACCCTAGTAATTCAATTCTAATCACTTTCTCTTCAGATGGTAAAAGTATGTCATTATAAACTGATGCAAAACCATTATTCTTCTAAAACTTCAAGACAAGATTTACAGTTCTGATGTGTTTTTTATATATATAGGTATAACTAACAATTTTATAATAGCTGTTGCACACTAAATATAAAATAAATGTTCAGTGAAACAAAGAAAAAGGTTAAATTTACCAAAAGAAAGGAGCACAAGACCTTGGGAATTGGTTGTTATCTGAGGCTAATACCAACAACAATTATCCATTAATAGATAACAGGAATCATTTGTTAAAGGATTCATCAATTTAGGAAGTTATAGGAAACATCTGCTACTGCTTTCCTGCTGTGAATCCAGGAGTAAAGCTCTAGAGGAACTGCTGCTCCCAGCACTCCAGGACAGGAATGTGAGATCTGTTTAAGTGAAGCTCTATCAGGTATCCTCTTCTTATCCTGAAAGCATAAAATGAGAAAGTTGGTGAGATAAGGAAAGAGACAACCATGTTCTGGTTAAATGTGATTCTTGCTGGAGTACTCAGCTCCCAGACCTCTAAATCACAAGTAGCATACCTGAAGATCACAGAAAGACACATTAAAACCATGCAGGCCAGTTGCAGTTAAAAACATAGGTGAGTAGAATTAGAAATATACTTAACATTTCAGGATCCATATATTGAGCTACTACAGCTTTCTGAATTTTTGTCTTTGGACCTTTGATGTTGTGCATCTTTTCTGGGTGCCTCTGCTCAACTGCATAGCAATTGTTTGTCTGTTTTTGTTGCACTCTCACTGGAAGAAGGATACTGTGCAGAGAGAAATGCTGAAAAGATGAGTTTGGTGAGTACTGTGATGTGATTAATTATCAGAAGACATATTCACAGATATGTTGAGAGTAGTGTAAGAAAGGGAAGACACGGAGCATGGATGATGTTATTTTAATTAAAACTGATTTACTTACAGGAAGTTTGTTACGTTCAACCAGTTTCTAAAGTGTGTTGAGAAACATAGTGGAGGAAGAAAGAGGTGATTTAGGCTGATTTGTTGTAGTTGTTCATTTGTCCTTTAAAGATAATGTAACTCTTATGAGAATAGATAATTATAGTGTAAAAACCATTGTACTCCTCTTAGTTTTTATAGAACTAAGTAGGAGATATCACTTTTGTAGCCACTCATGTATCTCAAGAAAATAAATCTAACTTTCCTTACTCGATATGTGTAGTGTAGGGAACGCCAGCAATGATCTTCAAATTAAGACCCTATTATTACAGCTTTAAGAAAGACTCAGTTTACTTCTTCACATAGATTTCACATGAATTTTGTTATCTCAGAAGTCATCTTTTTCTTACTGTTTGTCTGGAATACACTCTAACTCAGAAGTGAAACTACTTAATTTGGATACCACTTCCCACATTTTTTTTCTGAGCATTAATATATGATTTTGATCATCATAGGGATTCATAAGCTGAGTATCTGTGGTAGTATATGTGAAGAATGCTCCATATGTGATTTAGCATTTTGTAATGAGCCATGATACAAATGGCAAAGAGAATATCTGGTAATATGAAATGAAGTAGTGGGAAGCTATGTATTCCTGAAATTAACCCTGTTGCACACAGCTCCAAGGAAGATTTTCAGCCACTGGTAATAATCTCACTTAGTCCATTTTCCAGTTTTCTACATTTATCACTGTTTAGAAAAGTGATAGTATAAAGAGCAAGATGTGCTTCATCTTCCAGTTTATGTAACATAGAATTTTCTTAACTTTCACTGCCTATCTAGTTCCTGAAAAAAATATTTCCTTCCTTATTTCTTTGCTCATTAATGAGGGGGGATGGGGGCGAAGAAAAAGAAAAAAAGAAGAGAATGAAGTGTTAATCCCGCAAATTCTTTTACACAAGACTTCTGCTAACTGAAGTAAATTGAACTAGGCATATAATCAGTCAAGTCAACAAAATGAGTCTGAGAGAAATTCTGGATGTGGCACCATGTCTTTCTCAGAAGAATGTTTCAACACATTTCAAAACCAAAAATGTCAGCCGCCAAAGAAGTACTCTTTAGCTATTTATCTTCAGCAGAACAACTCAACAGAGGAGTGTGTTCTGCCTGATCAAAAGCACGTAGCACCCCAGCAAGCTTTTATATCTCTGCCCTCTCTCCTCCCTGAGTAATCCTCCCTTTCTCCCTCCCCCCATCAGTTACACACCTGATGAAACAAAAAGAATAGTTAAAGAGCCAAAAGCAATATTTGGAGACAAAGCACAGAGCACACAATTGAAGACTTCTCAATGACAACTAGATCTGTCACAGTGACTTCCTATCTCTGCCTGTAAAAATCCCATCTCCTGGCCCATAAAGTCAGCAAGTTATACTAAATTCACTATTTTACTGCACTTTGACATTTGAATGTCCATTAACAATGAGAACAGTTGCCCACTCATGTTTTTTCCCAGCTGACATCCACATTTCTTGTGCTGTAGGATCCTGCTTTTCTCTTCAGTACTCCATCTGCCCCTTCTGGCAGATCTTTGATTTTAGGTTACTAGGTGAAAGGAAGGATGTATTTGCTTTTCATTGAAGAGACTCTTAACAGAGACACTTCCAAGGCATGCTGGTGCCTCTTCCAACCTGTGTGCTCTCACTCAAATTCCATTTTGCAGTAATGTTATCCAAAGCAGTCCTGACTCTTTCAGTCAACCACCCTTCCCATCCCATTAACAAATGCCTGCTTTCTTTAAAATACCATGTCGTTCTTCTCTGTGCCACGCATTCCTCAGAGAAAAAAACATCAGATGTGCAATATAATATATTCCATCTTCAGCATATTTTTTTTGAAGGGAAAGTTACCCTGTTTTGGTAGACGCCCAAAATCAGAATGGCTACTTGTGATGGATATAAATACACAATGAAGGTAATATAAATCACGCTAAGGAGCAAATATAGAGCTACTGATGAATTAAATTACTGAGCTTTGAGATTTGTAAGATGGACTGATGTTCATTGAATCATCTAATATCCCAAGCCATATCCTACAAGGTGTTGACTCAGATTCAACTTGCTGCCAGCTTTAACTCTCATTTCTTTCTTCTGCACTATTCTTCAGCCTCTCATCCACCAGTCTGTACATATAGCCAGGGTTGCTCCAATTCAGGTGTGGAATTGAGGGCTTGCTCTTCTTAAACCTAACACAGTTGGTGATTGCCCAGCCCTCTAATTTCTTGTGTCTCTGTAATCTCTCTTTCCACTCAAGTGAATTCAACAACTTCTTCTAAACATTGCAAATTTAGTATGCACTTGAATCCTGTCTTCAGATAATTTATAAAAACTTTAAAGAAAACTGGCTCAATAACAGAGCACCAGTGAATCCTGGTTGCAACTGGCCACCAACAGTGTAACCCCATTTACTGTAATCTTTTGATCTTGACTGGTCAGTCAATTGTTCACCCCTGCTTTTATGTACTTGTCTAGCTCCATGATGAATGTTTTGTCCGGGAGAATACTCTGAGATGTTGTAAATATTGTCCTTGCTATACATAGACTGCAATTTAGATCTCATGTCAATACATTCAAGCATCACAAGCAGTGTCTAATAACAATTTGAAATATTTTTAGTATCTGCCATTACTTTGGCTGATGAAGTCTAAAAATGTACTTACAGTACATCCTGTAATTACATGCAAACATTTTAATAATGGAGTCAAAGTATATTTTCAGGATCTTTCACACTCCCTCTGTCTCCTTTGTGTCTCTCCAGGGGCTTTTATATTTTGGGTTTCTCCATACTCCTTCTATAATGGATTTACAAATTCTTGCTTTATTCAGAATTATGCAAGAAATTAAGTTAAATATTATTTCTGGTGCACATTTCATTCTGTAAGCTACACATATTCTATAATTCATTTGCTGTTAGAGCTTGCAGTAATGATATAAGGCATATGAAAAGCTTTTGACCTTCATGATTGAAAACTCCAATGACAGATAGGTTTTGATTAAGTGAAAAACGTTATGAAGACAACAGTTATATGTCCAAGGTCAGAAAGTTCCCTGCACCAACAGAGAAATTTCTGCAGTTGAGACAGACTCAAGGGACCTTTGCTCAATTACAGTACTGAGACAGTATTCTTGTTTGATCACTGTAGAAGGCATTTGGGATGATTCTCAGAAGTAATTAGGCTTTTTAGTGTATAGAGTCATGTGTTAGTGTCAAGTTTAGAGCTAAGATTTCATAATCAATTCACAGCCTGAACAAGACATCTAAAGAAAGATCTTTCATGAACATGGAAGAGTAAAACACAGAACTTGGACACTTGATAAGTGTGCCAAGAGGGTATCATCTTAAACACTGAAGTATAACAAAGAACAGGTACCTTTCCGGTTTTCAAGACACCTGAAAAAGGCAGCTGAGCTGCAAGAATAACAGAGGGAGGTTGATCATCAAATGTTTAGTTGTATGATGTCAGAGGCATTTATTTCAGATATGCCCACAATATGTTGGTGTCTGCAGTTCAAAAGCCTTCTTCATTTGAAGTCAGGAAAATCTGAAAGGACTGAATGGATAATCTCAGGGCTGGTTTCAAACCTCATAAAGTTAATGAAATCTTTCCACAGTCTTCAGTTAATATTTGATAACCATGGGTCAAAATCATTTAATCACAATAAATGAGAAGCAACAATTGCTTGTGCTTGCCTGGATAAAAATAAAGTCGTATATTTGCAATACTTACACTGATTTGCATTGTGGCTTAATTTAATTACAAACCACATCTCTCCAGATCTTTCTCTAGTTAAATGAGTCAGTATTTATTAAAGGCAATTGTGAATTCAGAGTCCATTTTTCCAATAACATGAGAACACTCAACCTCTGTTGTCATATCACCAGCATCCACCTCTGATATCATGCACTGACATCACAGAATAGGGGGCATTGTTTTCAGAACAGCCATCATATGCTACAATTATACCAAGGATCTAAAGGAAACGAACCTGCCTCTTTCAACCTCTAGGTATTAAAGTTATGTGTAATCTTCTGAGATTTTAATATCATTTTGTGTTTCCTCCTTTTCTCATTGGTGAATGACAAACTACGCTGTGAAATTAAAGATAACAAAATGAATATATTTTTTTAACTTGATTAATGGAAGTATTTTTAAAATTGAATCTGTAAAACTCTTTGGAATTTTTGCCAGATTTTATAAAGTACTGGGGGTTAGTCAAGACAACCTCAGAGGTCCCTTCTGACCTTTAACTCTTTAACTCTGTGATTAAAACAACTAACAGAAAACAAACAAACAAAAAACGCCACAAAAGAAAAGCAGCATAGTAATAAATTTGTGGGAATTTGTTAAAAAGCAAACAATAAACCACAGAACCATTCTGCATTAGGAAAACTCATCTGCATATTATGTTTGGTTCTGCATAAAAGGTAGGAAGATAAGTTTCCCATGGAAGTATTTTTTAAGCTTGCACTTTAAATCACTGTTGAAAGACCCCTGGTCTGAACTTAGCATATACGTTAACAGTTGTTAAGATAACATGCAGTTTTGATAGGAATTTGAAGGACACAGACCCCAGCTTCAGAGGAGAATTCGCTTATGAATTGTTACTGGGTTAAGTGTTGGATTACTATAGCTGTGAATTTCTTTGCAGTTATCTAATTCTAATTTCACACTGTTGGATTTTTAAAGTAATAAATACAATAGTGTATTCCTCTACCTCTTTTCAACATTAAATAAAGATTACAGATTTTTGATACAGAAATCTGATTTTAATATATTAAAAAGTTCAGATTTCTGCTATATGTTCATTCATTGCACTTGTATGTTGTAAAAAAAGTAATAAATAGTAAATCAAGTATAAAATGAGATCCAAAGTGATAACATAAAATTCCAGAATTCATACAGTGGATATTTCAAAATGCAAAAATAGATGATTTGTAATTATGATACAAGTTCCAGGTAATTAAATGACAGAGTTTTTCTTTACTACACATGTAGTGTGCATTTGCACATCACAGAAATACTGAACATGAAGTGGAACATCAGAAAAAAAAGAGTAGTGGGTTAGATCTCAGCTACTCAGAGGTTTTGCTTTCTAATAATGTGAATGTATTTATAAACATCCCTGTGAAGTCTTAGCTCTTCACCAGTATGCCAGTATTTCAGAAGGAGAAAAGGAAAGAAGTCCAAGGTATTTTTCTCTTGATTCTGGCAGGAGAGGAAAACATCTCTTCCTATGTGTGGCTCTTTTATTACACTTAAGAAGATACAAGTATTAGATTGTAAAGTCTGTGATCAATACATTTTAGTTATGACATACAAAACCACAGTTCAGTTAGAGGTAGGTACATTTTTGTCTATGTCTGGGTGCCCTGAGCATAAATTCTCCTCTGAGTATGAGTTAAAAATGAAAGTTTTTTTCAAAGACAGCAGGAACTGGGAAAGCATAAATGATGCTGATGGGTGAAGTACTGGATCACTGCCTGTTCTGTGAACCCGAGCAACCTTAGTCTGATGTAAACACTTAATTATTAATACTTGGAAAATGTAATAGTGGTTCATTGTAAGCTATTCTATACTGAAATTAAATATTGATGTTTTCACACACATGGTTTTTATGTGTTCATGCAGAACTGAGCATTATTCTTTATACCAGGTGAATGACAGTTTTCAAGTTAAAAGATTTGGCTGGGTGATACTTTATTAAACTGTATCTCATTGCCATATCTTGAGCAGAAAGGAAGGCAACAGCAATCCAATGTTATGAAGATGATAATGAAAAATTTGGTAGCTGGATTGCTATGGAAATTAACTATGGAATGGTTGATATTTTTCTTTTATTAAGAATGAGAAGAGGTCCAGCACATCTTCTGTTTCCTTGTTCTCTAAAGGAAAGGGTAATTATTACTTGGGTTTGTGATGTTTTATGACTATTGTTGACATAGATCTTCCGCTACATGTTGTTGCTGTTTGACATATGGCAGCAGAGGGGCATTCCAACAAAATGACATTTGCCATAGAAGTGCATATGGAGCAAAAGCGTGTCACTGAATTTCTCCATGCAGGAAATAATGGTAGCAATTGATATTCATTGATGATTGCTCAATGTTTATGGAGAACAAACAGTGGATGTGAGAACATTGAGACAGTGGTGATGGTGAGAGCAGCAGCGACAGTGATATGAAAGACAAGCCATGTTCTGGATTTGCTATTGTCCTCTTTGTATCTCCTGTAGCTTCCAGAGAAATAAATAGGAATCATTACTTTCAGAGCAACTTATCTACATGAACAACTATATAAATGTTTTATTTATTATATAATATTTGTATGTAATTGCTGCTGCAAAGTGTAGTTGATGACCTGGAAAAAGAATGTGAGTGTTATTATACTGCTTACAGAAATTCACACCACAACCAGCTTCTGACTGTTAAGTTCTACTGAGTTGAAATTTAACTTAAGACATTGATTTTTTTTTGTATCATATTTACACTTTCTCATTCTACCAACTTCTATAATGGTACTTCAGTGCTGTGGATTCAATACCTTTTATAACGAAAGTATATGTTCTTTTTGTAGAACAGCCTTTTTCAGATCAATAAAATATAAAGATAAGTGAACACTTCTATTACGAATACTTTTATAAATCTAGAGTTACCATCACACTTATTAACCGTGTCTGTTCTTCAGAGAACAAAGGTGATGCCTCATCCTTTACATCCAGTAGCACAGCTATAGTTCTTTGAACTACAAAACAAACCTATATCAGATTTCTTATTAAAGGGATTACTGCAAAGGCACTGCACTATCTGGCAAATGAATCATAGACCTAAAAATGAATGCTATTATTACTGTTACTAGAAAATCCATTTAATCCACGTGTTTCTGTTTTTCTGTCAACAGAAGGAGCACTTACTTAATCTCCCACAGACAGATACAAAGCTTCATCAATACATACAGCACTTCACTAGTGTTAGTTCTTGTTTGGATCACTAAAGACTCAACAGGTTTTCCAAAACCTCGAATTTAGGCCTGATATTGGTGACCTGAAATGGTTTAGGAAAAAAGTGTATTTAAGCCATCAGTTTAAAACCTACAACTTTTACGTTACGTGGATACTTTTCTTTCACAGAAGTAACCCAGCTTTTATGTACAGAACTTGCCAGAGAGTAAGATAATAATATCTGTCTAAATATGTAGTAATACTAATCTCTACCCTGTCAATAAAATGTTATGGAAGCAGATTAATTCTTATGCTTAATTATCTCTTAACTTCACTGAGGTTTTGTTTTTTTTTTCTCTGCTTTTGCACCTCATTAGTCATGATCAAAGTGTATTCCTCTTAATAGTTCCTTAATGTGATGCTTTGATCACAATTTTTTCTGACTAATTTGAAAGTCTGTTAACTGAATTACAACTGAGACTGGTACATTGGAAGTTTTTGGATTCTTTTTCCTGAGGCCATTTTACTCTTTTACACACCTAACAAACGTTGGGTATATAAGAGCTTCCTGGGAGTCCTGTTGCTCTGGACTTCTACAAGGAGACACCTTTGGTAAAAAACAAATCATGCATCTCCAGGAACATGACTTGCGCTTCTATGAACCAAATACTTCTCAGGTGATTTGTATTGACTAGAAAAGGTGTTGATGACAACCAGGGTCTGAAATTAGGAAATCTATTCAAGTTCCTAGAAAAAACTATCATAAATCTGGTTTGTGTTATGTGAATCCAACTCATTGTTAGAAAAGATTCCCTACTGTAGGTTACACAGGAATGTGTTTAGGTAGGTTTTGAATATCTTCAGGGAAGGAGACTCCACAGTATCTCTTGGCTACCTGTCGCAGCGCTCTGTATCCTTCAAAGGACATTTTTTCCTCCTGTTTGTTTATAATGCACAGTGTTCCAGTTTGTGCCCATTGCCCCTTGTTCTGTTGCTCTGTGCCACTTTCTTCAGTAGTTCCTTTTCTTTCTTGGACTGAGGAGCCCAGAACTGGACACTATAATCCAGATGTGGCCTGACCAGGACAGGGTAGGAGAACTTCAATTTGCTGGCTGCATTATTTTTAATGCACCCCAAAGTGTCATTGTCCCTCTTGGCCACAAGAGCACACTGCTAGTTCATGGGACACCAGGACACCCAGGTCCTTCTCTTAAAAGCTCCTTTCCATCATGTCAGCACCTAACCTGTACTAATACATGCAGTTATTCCTCCCCGAGTGTAGGAATCCGCATTTGCTGAATTTGATCATGATTCTTGTCCCTCTCTTGCTTACAAGCAGATATTTGAATAATTCTTTTATGGGTAGCAATCAAAAAGGAAATGTCCATGAGCTCCAAGAGCATCTTTCTGTGGGCTCCAGAATAATCAACACAGAGGTATTTCTTTTTTTCATCCTGCATTTCCATGCATAGTATATTCTAGCAATTTCTGCTATCTTGATGCTTCCTTTCTTGAAGGCCACATTAAAACCATCTGAAAACTTGTTGGTGGAAATGTTTTATCCAAAGGAGTGCTTACATCCCATAATTTATCCACAAAAATGTACCCAATCAGTTGCCTCATATAGGTAGCTCCACTGTCAATTTGTTTCTGACCCTGAAATTTTTTTGCAAGGGATCTATCACATAGTCAATGGAATTAGATACATCAAGGCCACATGACTGATATTATATGTTCTGGAATTGGTAACTGCTTCAGACAATGCAATAATTAAGTTTGATAAGCAGTTAGGAACCCCTGTAGGAAAAACTGTATAAAATTCCTCAGTAATTAGAGATTGGCTCATATTCCCTCTGTGATAACTCAGTGGAAGATAAACAAGAAGTTTTACTATTCTTTACTCTCTTGGAGCCATATTCCAAGGGGTATCATTCACCTTGTTGTTATCAATACTTAATACTGAGTATTAGGTAAATTAAGGCATAGTAGTTTTTAGTTTACAAAACTTGTAAATGTGAGAATCTTCATACTGCATTAGATTAACTTCCATGCTATATAATGGTGAGCACTCAGTTCAAGTTAAAGCCTGTACTGCTACTCCATGCAAAACTCTGCCATACATTTCAGCAGGAGCAACTCAGTTCTGGAATGCAGACAGTATATGGGCTCACTGAAATCAAAACTGGATGTGACAGGTCTTAAAGTTCACACAGTGATCACTTTTCCATAACTCTAAATAATGTTTTAAAAAGCAACTAGTGATCAAAATAGAAACTAGCTAAGTTATGAGGCACGCACATAAGGTATTTAAGTGGTTTTCCAAGATTCTGCTCTGTTGGCATTTAAGCAAGATTTTTCCTATCACACTTGGAACACGCTCCTTATCCTGTAGTTCTGTACCATGCAGTGAGACTCAGTTCTCTCATCAGGACAGTCAGTTTTTCATCTCTTTCCTGTTCAGTGAAGGTGGATTTATTGTTCATTGATGTAGCTGCCCAGACACTCACAATTAGCACTTTCATTTTCTTCAGGTTGCTTAGTCACATCTAATCATTGTAAAAGGTAGAGAAAATCTTTTTGAAATATCATCAAGTTTTCAAAAATGCATCCTGACAATTTTAGTTGGCTTTATAGTGTATTCTGCAATCCCTGGCAATGAATTCTAACACTTATTGCCATACAAACCCCAGTTGCCTCTTATTCAGCTGATATATGCTCCCCATAGACATCCTGCTGAGTCTTTACCAATATACTAAGGCAAAGCGTGGTATTTTCAGAGTAATGGGGCCTGGTCTATCTCTGTTGTTGGAAATTAAACTCTGGTTATGTAAAGTTTCTCATTCCAAACACTGAGTCTTGCTCCTGACTGCAGATTTGTTAAGTCTTGTTTCCTAACCAAAGGTCAAATTTTGGCTCTTGAGAATCCAATTTATTTTGTTAACTGTTCCAAGATAATTTAATTCCAAAGTGCCTTAGATTTTGTTAGTGTCATTTTAACTCATATCAGGAGGAAGTGAGAGAAGATCATGGGTTTGAGGACAGGAGACAACATAGCTCATGTATGAACTATTTCACTGGTTTCTGAAGGAAAGGCAGAATCTCCAAAGATAAATCTGTGTGTTTCTGTCCTCTTGCTGCTGACCTAGCCAAGGTGCACGAGCTGATGTGTTCCCTTTCTTGGCACACCATCTTTGGGTGACAAAGATGACACATCATCTGAGAAGGAAGAAAAGTAAGAAAGGGAAGACTGTCACAAAGCAGAAGAGATGAAGTTTTACAGTATAGAAACAGGAGAACTGCTGCGACAGCTGAGTGCTGCTCAGGCAGGCTGGAATAGAGTTCAGAGCAAGATGTAGAGAAGCTGTAAGCTGCAGGAACTCTGCAGAATTAACCGTCAACTGCTAATAGGTCAGCAGATGCAGTAGAATCATAGCTGGATTCTGATAGATCCGCTTTTTATAGAAGAAAGTTGAGGTAAGGTAGAGAAAAACTTCAAAGCTTATGGGAAGCAGAGCTTGAAATTTCCCCAGGCTTTTAAGGAAATAACAAAAATAATGCTTTGGGCAGCAATTTATCCTAGATCAAGAGATGAAATTGCTACCTTACAAGCCTTTATGGTTATATCTGCTGCAGTTTGAACATTTTCTTTTAGGCAGTTCTGCCACAGTAACCAGGGCATATGTTTATACATGTTTAGGGAGAATATGTGATATCAACCAAGACAAAACAGAAGCTGATGCTGAAGAACAAACCTTTAAAATAAGTGGACGCACCCTGTTTTCAAACCACCTTCACCCTGTACTGAACTTTCCCCAAAGAACACATGAGAAAGGGATTTTAGTCCAAATTGTTATTGAAACTGTACCGAGGATATGTATAGCTACCTACCCTGCCCTGTAACCAAGTGATTCTCTAACAGCAACTGCCGTCTGTGTTATGTCAATGCTTTCCAGATCTACTGAACATTTTAAATAGTTTGGCCAAACAAACCTATTGTCTGGTTTAGGTCATTCTCCCAGGCTTAAATCTTACCCAAAATGAACTTCATGGTGAAGTGGCTGTTTCTTGGATAAGCCTCTCCCTATAACCCAGTTAAGCTTTTGAAACTGAACTTACTAATTAAGTAATAACTTTTCTGACTATGCATATTTTTGCATAATTTTTACTTTGCTTACACACAAATCTAAATGAAAGAATAACATGAAATTAAGCAATAATTACACAGATTTACCTTTGATTTTGCATAGCTTTGATTTGAACTTGTGCTGTGTCTCCGTGTATTTAAAATACAGAACATTATCAATTTAATGTCATAGTTCAGGTTCATTGCTACTAGTTCAAATATCCAGCTGCATAGACATCACCAGGGGCATAATGCTTTTTGACAACATTATGAAGTGTAAATAAGAGATAGAATTGGATGTTTATCTCACACTTAAACAAGTATGGATTTCAGTAAGATATTTAATCAAATCAGCAGAGAAATGACTGTTTTTCATTAAGAAACTGAAGCCGAAGTGAAGTAGTCTGAAGAGATAATGAAATGACAACCGACAAAATTCAGTAGGCTCAGGCATGTTATATACTGAACTTGCTGCTGCTAATATAGAAAATAGGAGCATTTCTGAATATATTTAAAGTTTCACCAGTTTACCAACAAGTGAAAAAATAAAAATAGCTTATTGATTTACAGATATTTCAGTGTTCTGAAAATGGGAAATTCAAGTAGTTGGATGATCAAGCAGTTTCTCTTGTAGGTAACGCATTAAGAATTTTATTTCCCAAGCTAGCTTATTTGCCTTGTTAAAGAGATTGTTACATTTTGTAGTAGGACCAAGTCTCACAAAATTTGACAAGAGTTAAAATTCTTGTGTCTATCTCAGTCCTTGGAAGTGATAGAGGAATAATAGGCTTACTGGGCTTTTACTTGCTAAAGGGAAAGCCAAAATATATGCGGAGAGGAGGCTAGAATGTTCTTCCCAGAGCACATTTGTTCTTAAGCCACTCCCCAGGCCATCATATCTCTAGCACAAGCAACTGCCAACAGGCATTTTAATGCATCCAGATAGCAAGCTAGGTCATATAAGGTTGCCTGAATTACTGAGGTTATGTGACAAGCATCCTTGCCAACAGATAGCAGAAGGGCTATGGTGACTCTAAGTGTGTGTCCACCTTCAGAGCATGTGGAACCAAGGGGAGATGCAGCACTGCCTGTAGTGTAACACCACCCACACTCCCTGCTCACAGACTCCCCACATCAGCTACAGCTCAAAATGGGAAGCCACTTTGCTCCACTGTGACTATGCTGTACGGCTGAAACTGTGGGAAGAGGTGGGGGAGGAAAATGTTCAAGGCTCCCACCATACCATGAGAGTTAAGAGAGCTGATGACACTGACGTGTTTTGGCTTGGTTACAGTAAATCGTAATCACAGAGAAAAGGCTCTATTAGCAGAGAAAAGTGGGGAGTTACATATTTTGATGCAGCATTCAAAGATCTCATCTGCCTTGAGCTGTAAGAAGGACTGCAAATGTCTACTTTTATTAAAGTGTGGATAGTATATACTGGGAATCTGCTGTATATCAGAGTACATATACTCTTGGATCTTCTGCTGGGAAGATTCTTCTTTTGGAATCTTTCTGGCCTGAACATTGTTTTATATTAATGGGAATAAGGACTTTCATTTTATGATAGAACTGGCTTTTTCTGAGATCTTAATTTATCAATCTAAGATTTACAACCAATTTAGCAACATTTTATTTTTACCAGGTTGTAATAGATTGGCAATGTTCAACAGATACCAGCTGATTCATATATCATGTATCAATACATCATTGATCTGAGAATAGAAAAATTTATTTGAGAGCTCAAACTGGAGGACACAAGGACCTAAGGTGTTTATTTAGGCCAAGCTTAACATCCCTCTAAGTTGAACTGAATTTCTGCAAAACTGGGAACCTTGAATATGAGAAAATGGCAGTTAGGGAAATAGAACCTCAGCAGATACCTATAACCATATGGTTGAATTAATTAATTCACTGTTGTATGGCTGTTTTATACCAGCTAAACCATTAGCTTGGCTCTTGTAGGATATTTCGTGCTTGCCACATTAAAAGATAAACAGGTTACGCTGATGCACTTTTTTCCTTTAAGAAGAATAATTCATGTAATGGAAATTACTGTAATCTTACCTATTTCTTCTAGTTAGAATAAAATATTTACTATTTTTTCCCTTTTAGAGTATATGGCTGTTAAATTCTATGCATGCTGTTATGTAATTGTTCTTCCTATACACCGAACGAAAATTTTAGTGTTTTGTGTTTCTATATTTTCTTAATGTAAAAGGTGACTTTCCCTCTTACAAACTGTAACAATTTATTTCTGTAGCTGAGACTACATGAAGAGAATGTAAATGCTAAGGAATTAAATTTAGTTATTTATTATACAAGTCATGAGTTTTCTGGAACCTAAAAGCTACACTCAACTATACACATGCTCTAAGTATTCCGCAAGGAAGAGGATATGCTTAAGTTCCAAATATAGATCTTTTAAACCCCAGCAAACAGTTTGGATATACTCGTAGTTTTTACTCACTACATCTTTGTGTTCATATGTATATTTTTTAATGTATTTTTTGACCTATCTTGTCTGTTACTAACACAGCATTTCAACTGTTTACTGGGAAATGTTCTTAAGACACAGCCAAACGTTATCATATAAGTGTCCAGACTGTGTAATAGCTATATTTTAATGTCTAGTCTGTTAACTCTTACATTTCCACTAAGTAAATTCCCAGAGAACTTAACTGACTGATAAGAAGATTTTCCTTCAACATGGAAATTTTGTCTCAAATCAAATATATTCCTTGCACCTAACAGTGCCAGGATTGCCTTTCATTCTCCATATTTCTGCTTACAGAGGATCATTTGTTATATATTTTCAAAGTACACCTACCCCCAGATAACAGAGAGGTAGGAGAAGAGTGTATCTCCACCCCAATCTTTCATCCCTGGATTTACCCTCTGTATGGGAGATTGGTAATCACAGCCTGAACCTCTGATTAATCAGCTGAGGCAAGTATGGGGTCAGCTGCGGGAGCACAGGTGAGAGTGATGTAGCTGTGCTCCCGGGAGGGGTGGAGCTCGACTCCATCCCCTCTGAGACCTCATTTAAGGGCTGACTCCCACTGAAGCAGTATCTCTTGGAGATTGCTCACTAGTGAGGACTGCCCCAGCTTCTTCAGCCAAGGCACCACCATTGGTGAGTTTTCCTTTACTTATATTTACTTATACCTTCTGTACATTTGCTACCATCTGTATATTAATAACCAATACACCCTCATAAAAATCTGCACCAGCAGAGGTGACACGCTGTTGTCACTGTTGAAATGCACAACCACGCTATGCTCACACCCACTGTCTGGTCTCCATAAGTGTTCAGTAAGTGTTGATGAATGTCGGTGCACCCGTAACTTTGCTTCATCTGCACTTCTATTTCAGATACCAGTTTGTCAGACTGCTCCTCTGCTGCCATCTGTCATGTGGCAACAACATATATTGGAATATTGGTGGAAAGGTGTAACCTCTACTGCTATGTTACCAACATCCATCTCTGACAATATGGGCCAACATAATAAAATAGGAGGCATTACTTTCAGAGCAGTCTCGTAAACACCACCTGCTAGAACAGAAGAAACTAAAGCAACTGTGCACTGTCTATAGATGTGTAACTTGTGACTTAAACTCTGTCAGTCACTCAAAACCAAGATGCTGCTACAGCTGAGCTTTTACCAGTTATTATTTCTCTGCTTGTTTGTTTGCTTATTTGATTGATGAGGAAGTGTCAGTTGTTTTGTGCCCTTGGGTTATATATATCTTTTGCTTTTAAAGCATCAACAAATGCTTTGTTTTAAAGTGATAACAAATTATTTATTAATAATAGATAATTAAGTGGCAAGAAAAATTGCTGTACACTGATCATTATTTTGGATCACAAAGTATTAAAAGAGGAATGAGTACAATATGCAGCAATGAATAAATATTAAATGTAGAAATACGAAGGTTGGAATGTCTTTGTATCATTCAGAAAAATAACATGAAATTGTTGTGTGGAAAGACACTTGACATTTTACTGTCTAGAACTGAAAGACAAAAACATGGATACCCTGTACAGATGCATTTAGTACAGCTCTGCAAGTTATGTTATTGCAAACCAGTCAGTTTTGGACTGAAATCTAGATGCTGAAAGAACATGGAACTGCAGTAGTTTAATTCACTTAGCAGTCCCCACCACTTTCAGAATAACACTTCCTAAGCATTGGACAATTAAAATAAAATGATGTGCTAAAAACATGCCATATTTTAATAAAGCAGTTGTGGCATCAGGAAATACAAAGGGCAGCCTCTAAATTATTAGTCACTTTGCTGATTTGTATTTTGACTGACACTAAAAAGTATCTGCTGATGGCCACACCTGGCAGAAGACATAAACAGGGAGACTCTGGACTTAATTTAGTCCTAGTGTCCAGAGAAATCCCACTGACTTGTCACCTAATCCTCAAAATGCCCTTTATATAAAAGTTCAGTAGTTACAGCTGCTCCATTTAACTTTCACAAACTGATCTGCATTCAGAAACCACAACTGGAAGGACTGTTCCTCAAGGTGAAAAATGCTGCAGCTTAATGACACAAGATTCTCATCTATGCTTAATGAATCTTCTGTTTTCCTGCCTTTGGCGCAGTTTCAGCAGAAAGCACAGAAAAACTCTGTAGTCTGAGAGTTTGGGTTTTCTTCCAGGACAGAGGATACATGGTTTTAAATCTCTTTAGGCTGGATGGAAATGTGAGCTTCCTACTTCCTGATTATGTGCCGACTTCACAAATCTACAGTTTAAAAGTAACTCACTCTGTATTTAGAAAAAATTGTTCTAATAAACTTTAAGGTTGTAGAAGCTAGATCTGGGCAGGGTAGATGTATTTCTCTGCCACTTTGTGCCATGCAACAGAATTGCTGTTAGAACAATCTGGCCATCTGTAAGCAACTGCCTGGTTGTTGAATTTATGATCATGGCTCTGTATTTTAGCCATGTGAGTATTTGTGGATATCTAAGGGTAGTGCTCTATACTATTTTTTTTGTTTGTTTGTTTTGGCACAAGTTGAAAACCTCATTTGAAAGCCAAAACATCTACGATATGATGTTTTAGTTTCATTACAGTGTAAATACATGTAGTTATGTTGTTTTTAACAAAAAAGTATGACAGCATTACTTGACAAAATACTTGTAAATCGCCAAATAGCATAAATCAAGGTTCCTTAAATTGCACAAATAACTCCTGTTAATCTGTCATTAAAACTAATATTATGCCTCCTCAACATTTTTATGGAAAATAAAACCAATCCAATAGAGGACAATTATAATTTCAGCAGTCTTTTAGGCTTAGGTAGCAGTTTTCATATGAAGCCAAGCAAAAATATTCCTAAAATTTAATATAGTCAATTTAATCTTAAAATGATGTTCTCATTCAACAGTTTTACTTAATTATGACACTAATATTGTATAAATGTTTAAAAAAAAATTATATTCAATGCCTTCACTTTTTTATCACTATCTGGTTTTGATCTTTATTTAGGTAATAGACAATATTCACATCAGCTTGGATTCATTTAGTGTACATATGAGAATTTTGCTACTCAAATCCCTGACCTTTACTTCTCTCCACAGTACAGGGAAAACTTATTTTACTCTATCTAAATATTAAAATGCTAAGAAAGAGGAATTCCGGCTCTGGTATGTCCATATGGTGAGTTTTCAGACTGTCTTCTGAGATGCTACTAGATACATCAATGAGATTTCTATCAGAAAATGGGTGTCTTTTGGTAAATTTAGGCTACTTTTCCAAGATATTTAGTATTTGCTGAAGCTATAGCTTCTGGTAGAAAAATCAATCTTGTTTGTTGCAGATTCTAATCATGTAAATTTACTGCTAAATTAGCTCTGTGCTTAGTCATCCATACATTAATTTGCTCAATCTAATTGTTTGGAAGCATATGCTACCTATATTTAAAAAATTATATTATGGATTGATTCTTGTGTTCCCTACATATATTTTCTGGATGTTTTAATTTCTTTTCATAAAATCTCCTATATATGTCAATGTAAATCCAACGATTCTGCTTTTCAGAAGTCCCAACCTGTAATGCTGGCAAAAAATGTTCATAACTCAGAAATCAGGTCTGTGTTGTCATCAGTGGAACCTTAGAAAACAAAACTAGAAAAAAGGTGCAGAAACAAACAGCTTCAGATTTTGGCTTTATGTCAAGGGCATTAAAAAAGAGGAATGTGTTCCATATAGTAGTTTGCAAGTACATTGTTCCTTCTCTTAGGATATCTTGTTTGTATAATGTTAGGCTTAAAGGAAAATAAAAGAATGAGATATAGTTCAATAAGCCAATTTAAAAAATTAGGTCTGACAAGGGTTGCCATGGGATGTCACAAAATAAAACAAAACAAATGAAATTCATATCTTGATAAACCCATTTGAACTGTTCTCTGAAGTATATGTGAACTTTATTCTGACTGTCATGAAAACTCCAATTTTATGCACAAATGTGGCAGAAGATACAGTCACATAGTATTTCTGACTGTTATACATTAGAGATGCTAAGGTCGAAATAGATTTTTCAGTTTTGATAATTAGTTCAAATATCCTGAATATGGTTACAAGTGATAATTTCACCATCTAATTATAAATATCCAAGAGAAAAAGGATCACACAGATCTCCACAGTATAAGGTGTAGGAATATACTCCCACTTCAAAAAGCAGTTCTGTCTTTTCTTCCCTTTTATTCTATGCTATCTTTTAACTCTAACTTGTGTGTCCTCACAGCCAGATTTTTAGGGTTGTAAATCCAATTTACTACTGTCTGTGTTTTATTGTGGCTATATTTCTGAATATTACCCTCAGGACAGATTTGGATGAAGTATTTGCTCTTTAACCATGAAGAAAACCAAACCAGAAACCTTTGACAGAAAGCTCCCTTCTTCCCTTGAGATATATTTAGATGAAACAGGAAATTCCTAACGATTTTGTTCTTTGGGGGGCACAAAAATATTTGTTAGAGTTTCTTCTGAATTAAAACTCTAAGAAGTTATATCATTTTGAAAGCGGTAGAGAAAGGGATGAAGGGAAAGGAAGAGATGGAGAGTAATTTACCTTTAAATTCCATTTTTGTCTTTCTTACATTATAACGAAATTACATTCATCAATTACTGCTAAATTTGAGAACTTTGTCTATGTTTATCTTGCAAAATGGATAGTCTTTGGGAAACGGATGGAAAGTACAAAGATTGCACAATGCATATGTACACCTCCTTGGAGATCTTTAAAAGATGCCTCAACATGGTTCTGGGCAACCTCTTTAGATATTTTAGTGGAGCCTTGAATCAGGTAACCTCTAGGAGTCCTTTCTCATGACAGTCATTCTGAAATTTTGTGCAACAGAGGCTAGTGAAGGCATTTTACTCAAAACTTTGTTTCTCTTCTTTAAATTTTAAGAAAAATACTAGATTACACGAATGATGTTGGTTTTTGGCAGCATAGCAGGTCCTTGGAAATAGGTGCTGTTCTTAACAATGAGCTACATATGAAAGAAACAGAAAGATTACAACTGTAAAATTTAGACCTAAACTCACTGAAGGCAAGATGGATCTGGTTTTGAGAAGTAAACACCTAATGCTCTGAACTGCATCTAAATTCTCAGTGTTAAAGGTTTGAAGTTCAGACTTTAAATCAAACTACTTTGATAGAGCAGCAGCATATCATCTACCCTGAGAGACTGTTAGAACTTCAATCTTGAAGTTTTCAGGATTTGACTAGACAAAGCTATTACTGACCTGAACAAGAACTGGTGATGGTCGTACTTCAGACTGAAAACTGGGCTAGAGGCTTCTTGTGGCTAATATCCCCAAGGTTCTATGAGGTTGGTATATTTTTATATTGAATTCACAGGGTAAACACTTGTCACCACTGAATTAAATAAGAATTATTTCCATGATTAAACAAGAACAATATTTCATTTATATATATATGTGTGTATATATATATATATATATATATATATATATATAATCTACTACTGTTATGCTGGACTTCCCAAATTCCCAAATATCTAAAATAAATGTATTTGTTTTTCATAGAATCATAGAGTCACCAAGGCTGGAAAAGACCTAAAAGATCATCCAGTCCAACCATTAACCTATTACCAATAGCTCCCACTAAACCATGTCCCTCCCTTTTGTATTTGGTTGTCCTGCCTTTGAGTTGAAGTTATACTGTATGAATTGTTTATGCTGATGAAACAAAAATAAATGACTAAGAAAATATAAAAGAATAAGATACCAAAGTTATTTTTGATTATTTAAATTGATAATTCCATTTTCACTCCATTGGACTTAATTAATTGTCTATTTAATCTTCCACAAACTTAATATTGATAGAGGGTGAATTAAATGCTAATATACCAGCATAAAACCCCTGTAGTTAACTGAAGTACAGAGTCTGCTAGTAGTAATAGGTATTGGATTAGCTCTAATTTTCTGTGTTCCTTCATTAGTAAAAGGATATGACTATCGTTGTAGCTGATAAGGCATTTTAATTGATTTTTAGCATTCACTTCTGGCAGAGTCACTCCTTTTTTCATTATACAAATTGATATGAAATTAAACCATGTCCTGAGGAGAAAAAGGGATATATCAACAATATTGATATTTTATGCAAAACTTGAAGCTAAGGATTTTGATAGTATTAAAAATATGTTTGGTAAGGTTACTGCAGATAGTGTGGTGGGCAATGAGAATGTTAAAATCAAAAGGCTATAAAGATCATTGTGAATAATGTGTTTACTTGCAGGATATTTTAGTAAATTTCTCTTAAACTTATATTTACCATGCAGTACAAAATAAGTGTACATATATGCAGATTTTCCACAACGTAGCCACAAACCCACACATTTCAAGGCCAGACAGTAGCAGCCAATATTTCACAATTACCACAGAGTTAAGCAATGTGTGGTTTGTGGCCCTCCAAAGGTATTTGAAAGGCCTACTTGAAAAAAGATAGCCAAGAGAGTATGGAATTATTCTTTATTATTTCCTGCACAGAAATGGAGCATGAGTCAGTATGCATCCCTTGTTTGCAATCTATTGAATGGTGCCCTCTGTTTCATATATTATAATTATAAAGCAGCTTCAAAAAGAAAAGATCTAATTATGGAACTAGATAATAGAGCTGAAAAGAACAATCACATAATTTGGCCTTAAAATAGTTTATAAGGAAGCAGTTTAGAACTGTATAGTAAGGCATTTGTAATATTATTTAGCAGAGTAATTGAACCTTATGGAGGATTCCCTGACACAGATGTCAACTGCTTTTGTTCTAGCTTGAAAAGTTATATAAGCCGAGTGTGCTGTGGTAGAATGAGCCTGGCCAACATCCAAGCACCCACACAGCCTCTTCATTCTCCTGTGGTATAGAGACAAAGTAGAAGGAAGCTAAGAAGATGAATAGAATGAAATAAGACAGTTTGGGGTTCAGTGAGTGAACCAAATCCACATGTGCATGCAAGGCTAAATAAGGAATTTAACTGCTATTTCCTGTGG
The DNA here is from genome assembly GCF_039878825.1 of Excalfactoria chinensis. Taxonomy (NCBI): domain Eukaryota; kingdom Metazoa; phylum Chordata; class Aves; order Galliformes; family Phasianidae; genus Excalfactoria; species Excalfactoria chinensis. Next base: position 16,016,009 of record NC_092828.1, on the reverse strand, counting down.
ACAAAGGTCCAGCCACTTGTAAAGCAAAGTCCAAGCACAAGTAGCAGTTACTTGGGAAGACAAATGCCATAACCACAATCATCCATCTTTGTTCTTTCCCTGAGCTTTTACTGCAGAGCACAACATCCTACAGAATGAAATATTGCTTTGGTCTATCTTGGTCAGTTGCTCCAACTATATCCCCTCCCAGCTTCTTGCACACCACTAGCTGTGGTCACAAGGTGAAAAAGAGAAAACCTTCAGTCTGTGTAAGATCTACTTAGCAATAGAACACCAGTATGTTACCAATACTTTTTTATCTACAAATGCAAAACATAGCATCACACAGCTGCTAAGAATACGATTAGCTCCATCCCAAGTAGACCCAGTACATTACACAAATGAAAAGACTGAAGAGAGTCATCTCAGAAAGTTGTGGCAAGAAACTAGACTTGGTTGAAGAAGTGGGGGGAGCTTACAGACAGGAAACACTGTGTATTAGAGAAGGCAGCCTCTAGAGTAGTTCTGTCTGCATCATGGCATCAGGCCAACAGCTAGAAAAACCCCAGACCTCCAAAAACATTGCAGTACTGCTCTGTTTTGCTTCACTTTGAAAGTCTTAATAGAATAGTTGAGAACTGTTAAATGCAGTTCTACTGTTGCCACACTTTGGAGTCTGATTTCTGTCCTCACTTCAGACTGAATTCAATGGCAAATTGTAGTGGAGTTCAATGACTTCAGTGTCTATTTGTATTTACTAGTCCATATGCTCCATCTGGTTTGTTCCTGTCAAGCCAGTCATGTTATATATCTGATAAATATTTATAAACATAACGTGGTAAACTGAATCAATTTGGAAATGGCATATGGATCAGAAATATTCCATGTTCTTTTGTATATGGATATTATTACACCAAGGTTGCTTTCATTCTGTACCTAAAATCACAGAAAACAGGCAAGGGAATTTTCTCCGCTCATCAACTTGCTGTCACATCCAACTTTGATCCACATTTCTGATAATTTTAAGAGAGCTTGTGATCTTTGTTTATATAAAGGAAAGTTTCTTTTTCAGCTAATTTGTTAAGTTCAGCATTTTCTTTTCTTACCCCATCTTACTAATGGGTAGTTCATATGTGTTCCTGGGCCAGCTTTGCTCCTGACCTCAACTTTAGCTCCTTCTTTCATACTTTTACCCCCCAAGAATTTTGCAGGTTACATCTGGAAAGACAGCCTCAGTTCTGTTCATATTCATCAGAGGGGTTTGGCCTCTTCCAGGCAACAAACAGAACCTGAGGAAATAGCCACAAGTTGTACAAGAGGAGATTTAGATTAGACTTTTGGAAAAACTTTTTCTCTCAGAGAGTGGTCAGGCACTGGAATGGCTGCCCAGGGAGGTGGTGGAGTCACTGTCCCTCGCAGTGTTCAAGAGGCGTCTGGATGAGAAGCTATGAAATATGGTTTAGTGGCTTGTGGTAGGTATGGTAATGGGAGGACAGTTGGACTAGATGATCTTGTAGGTCCTTTCCAACATTGTAATTCTATGATTCTATGATTCTTGTAGAAAACTCACCAGATAGAAAATTAACCAGTGACAACTGTTTCAGATAATGGCTTAATAATATCTTGCATCTTTGTGTTATGTATAACTCTATTGGTACAATCTGTTAAAATGCCAGTTCATTAATTCTTTTACAGTTTTGCATCAATATCCATATTATTCATCTCAGTAACCTATAATGAACTTCAATCACCATGTTTTACTGAACTCTAAACATTGGGATTACCTCCTTTTCATGCCTGTCTACATTTTCCCCAAACCTGCTTTACATAAGGTATACGCCTAACTCTCTAGCTAAACCCACTGGGTTCAGGTGGGAGGTCCAGGCAAACAGAGGGTCTCTGCTGACATTTGGGGAATCCACAAGTGTGAATGCCTATGAAACAAGTGTGCATGTGCATATATACTAGTGAGCACTAAGACAGACCAGCAGTCAAGTAGATCTGTGGTACAGTTAGGACGCCTTGGATCTGAACAGGGTTATCAGATGGACAGAAGAGTTGTGTCTGTATTTGAGGCACAGAATCACAGAAACATTAAATCATCACACAATCATAGAATAGAATGGCTTGGGTTGGAAAAGATGTTAAAAAATCATTTAGTTCCAACCTCCCTTCTGTGGGCAGGGACACCTTCCTCTAGATTGCCCAGAGCCCTCCCAAATCCATTATGGAACACTTCCACAGATGGAGCATCCACAATTTCTCTGGGAAACTTTTTTCCATCTGCTGCTGTTTTATGTCATTTTCCACTTTCTTTCACCATCTTTACATTCATTTTTCTACCTTTCACTCTCTTTCAGTGCTCCCCTTCCAAGTATGAGTTATAAGCACTGCCTTGTTCCTAAATTCTGCTGAAAGCTGCTTGCTATAGAGAAAAAATCAATTTCCTTTAAACTTCTCCTAAACTTCTAGAAAACTTTATCACAGTTCCTTTTACTTTCTATATACTTTCACCAATATTTCCGCGTCCTACCTCCTAATGAATTATTATCATTTTTTTGAGTACTTAAGGGTGAAGATGAACCAGAATGAATAAATGAAGTTATCAAGTATTGTAGGAAAATAATCCATAATTGATAGCTTGTATACTAAATAACATTACTGGTTTGTAGCGTGCCCATTTTGAAAAATAATAATAATTAAAATCAGAATAACATTTCTGGTTTTGGCATTGCTATTTCCAATTCCCTTTCATTTTTTCTTTGTAAATGAGTCATCAGAAGACAAATTATTAGCTTCTGCCCTGCACTGCAGGAGGCAGTTTTAACACTGCAGACTAATGGGACGCACTTATACATGATCAAAATATGGGGAAAAGAAGATGCTACATTTCTACAAATCAGCCTCTCTTGAGCTATGCCTATTCCAGGGCAAGAGAATGTCTTATTCTAAAGTCATTTCTCTGTTAGGGCAAAATAAGAAGTAAAGAGTGAAATATTGTAATTTATTAAGCGGAATAAAGTGTTCATGAGCTTGTGAGAATGTTATGTCTTTCAGATATTAAATATTTCATAAAGGAGACATAAATGCAGTCAGTATTCTGTTCAGCATCAGGATACTTGATAGACTCCATTACTGTAGCCGATGTTTCAGGTATTGAAAAGCACACCTAATAACAATTCTCTTTCATAGATGTGTCCTAAGCTCTTCCTCACTTATGTTTGTCATTTTATTAATTCAGAAAACTGCCATGAGAAACAACTTTTGACCAGGACTCAAAAATGGAGAAATGGAATTTTCCATTTTCTACTGCAGTACCTGGGGGCTTTGTTGTTTGTTTGTTTTGCTTCTTTGGTTGTTTTTTGTTGTTGGTGGTGGATTTTTTGGCTTGCATCCAGGAACATTAACTGAGATCACTGAACATAATAATTTGCCCCATTAATGAATGTGATGTGAACACAGTGTAAGCAGCAGTATTTCTAATTACTTTCACTTTGTTGTCAATTTTTAACAGATTTTATCCTTACATGCTGCAGAAAAATTTGGAAGTTTATTTGGAATTTTATACAAACAGTTTGGAAATCTGTATTTTTTTTAACTCCCCATTTGTTCATTCCAAGATAAAGATCAAAAAAGGAGAAGCTTTGAAAATAAGTGGTTGCTTAGAGATCTACTTATGATATAACCAAACCTGATAAGTTTAAATGGATAAAGTGCTTTGAATCATCAGTGATGTTCAGGGCTGTTTCTTTTCCTACATATTTGGTAGATATGGAAGATAATATAAGCTTTAAATGCTTTTTTAAGTGCTTATGCAAATATCAAGAAAGAGAGTCACATGGTTCGTAAAATGGAGTGAGGGAAAAGCTACAGATGCCGCTTAATCTTGTTAGCCACAAGTGAATCTCAATGGGATACTGTTGTTATGCATACCTTATCATTTGAAAAATTTTAGGTAGATGTGCTCAGACATGGGACATGATCTGTGACAAAACAAATTCCATTAGCTATGCTGCTCAGGAAACTGCTTTAGTGCCCGTTTTAAGAGTGAAACACCTGGAGGTTATAGTTCATATAAAATTTTTATTTTTTCTCATGGGTTATGAGTAATATACATTGATGACTTTACCAGTCCTTTCACTTCCAGCTGTTAAATTTTAATTGTAAGAAATCATAATTTCCCTCTCCTTTTCTGAGAAATGTAAGAGAAGATTTGGCTTTTGTTGTTATGAGAGGACAGTCCTGTTGTTGCCAAGTGTCCCTTCAGTTAATATCACATTTGTTATTTGTTCCCATGTACCTTTTAATACTTCATTAAATGTTTTTGGTAATAAGGTAATGCTCAAAAAAAAAAAAAAAAAAAAATTAAAAAAAAAAAAAAAGTATGTTTCTCATTTTCTCATACTCAGTTCTAGAAGAATCTACAGCTGGTTCTAGTGATAAGTAAAAGACTAATTGATGCTGTGGGGGCACAGCATGGAGTGCAACAGTTTGGTTCTGCGGAGCTGTAATGTTTAACTCTTGAACCTACAGAAAGCCGATAAATACTTAACAGAGTGTTTGGATCTTTTGGTAGTTCTGAAAACTGCGCCATCACCACTGTAGAACAACAGAGTCATTGGCTTTGAAGAAAGGAACTTTGTTTAGAAAATGCATTGTTCTGGGGGAAACTGTAGGTTTTGCTAAAAACTGAAAATCTGCATTTTTCCTTACCAAAAAGAAACAGGCAAAGTGTTGATACGTTTTGCAGAAAATATGTCATCTAGAACAATTTGTGGAGGGCAAGATTTTCTGTTTTCTGACAAATTAGTCAGTAATAACAAAGAACAAGAAAACACAGATGCCAAAAATATCTTTTATCCAATTGAATAGATGAAAAGAGATTTGATTTGGTATCTATTTGCAAATGTGTGGGGGTGAGGATTAATAACTGGACCCATTTCATTTCAATCCTCCTATGATCCATTTGAGTTAATTTGATTCTACAAGGAAAGATTTTTGCCTGCTCCCATGTAATTTTTAAGTATTCATATCATTTTAAAGCTCCTAGACAATCTATATTCTGGCATCCACTGATTAAGTATTTCTTAATTTGATTTGAACAAAGGAAGATTAATTGCACATCTTGCATTAATTCTTTCATAGAGATCTGGTACCTTGGGTACAGATCTACTGAAACATCTTGTTTATGACTGTGAACAGCTCAATCCATTATTTTACAGAATAAATTTCAAAATATGATGGGCATTTATTAATATGAGAAATACAACCCCTTTCTGTGAGATATACTGAATCAAACAACATATGTAATCAGGTGCAGTAAAAATAGCCACTAACCTTTTTTTCTTGATTCTAAACTGGTTAGCATACTCCATGTTGTCACATTTCACTGCACCATTGCAAAGAATGACCTAGTTCTGTCTTTCTTCTTTTTTCCCCTGTATCTTCTTTGCTACAAGATTAGAAATGTTTTTTGTAATGATATGAACTAAACACTCTGTGCTCTGTGATCATCAGAATGACCTTTATATAATGTTCAGAAAAAAAATGGTAATAACATTCTTGTCCTGTTCTGTAAGATTTTCAGAATATACCATGAAAAAACTGTTCAATTCTATCCATGCAAAAAATATGACTTATTTAATTTCTAGTGCTTCTGATATTTCCATGGCTAAGATACGTACTACACAGGGAATGAATGGAAGATTTCCAACAACTGTGCATGTATGAGAAATACTGTATTTCTAAGTCATTGGTCTTTACATGTATATGTGAAGTATGATATCATACTAGCAGTGCAAATGGGTCTTAAAACACTCATAGGTCACTATAAAATTATTGTTATGTAGGCATGTAAATTCCTCTTAATTTTTACACAAATGAATATTCTGATGGAAGTTAGATTTATGGGACATATCCAGTCCAGTTTAAAGGAAGAAGAATTTTTTTCTTGAACAAAATAGGTATGTGACACTAAAGCTTGTTTTTTCTTAGATTAGAACGAATTTCCTGAAGTGCAGTATGATATTGGAGGACCTAAGGCATTCTCTTTACTATGAAATTCATTAAAATTGAGTTGGATGGCTGTGCAACAGGTTTCATGGTCACTCCTTCAACTCCACACACTGCTGAGACAAAGAAGAATCAAAATTACATTAGAATTTTGCAAGCTTGTATTTTCACTCATGAAAGAAGGAAGAAAGGGAGGAAAGGAGGAAGGAAAAGGATTCCAAAACATGGTGCCACCTTTTGAAAGAGAGATCAAGCTATAGCTGACATATAAGCCATAGACAAATATTTCATTTTTATGAAGTTATTAATGAATGAACTCTTTCAGGAAATGTCTAAATCTAGACTATGGTTTCATTATCAGAAGAAGGCACAAAAAAACAAAAGAAAACAAAACATAAGGAAAGTGCATCAAATTTAACAAGTCACTATCCTGTATACTAGAAGATTTTTATCCCTCCCCAAAATGAAATCTCGGTACTTTTGCTTCTGAGGTTTCAAATCCAAGAAGACATATTGAAATTAAAGAGGGAATGACACAGCTATTACCACTAACTGGAAATTATCTTAGATAGAGCCCTACATGAAAACACCTCTAGATCAGAAGACACATTTAAAATTTTGTTTGGTACTTGCTTCTAAGGAACAGATTTTTTGCTGTTGAAAGCTTATTTTCACATAGATGGGAATCAGCAGTGTTATTTTGAATGTTTGTAATAAAGTTACATAAGTTAATGGATCCAGCAACCTGAGGTTGTAGACCAGTTTGTTGTTTACTCATGCTCTTTAAGAACAAATGAGTGTTAAATGCTATTTTAGTAAAACACAAATAGTTTGGCTATGAATACTAGGTGTTAATGACGTTTAAAATATTACCTGAATTTTAAACAGCTGAAATAGGTAGATAGAAAATGGGAAGTTGTTTACTGCCACCTATATGCAAATGCAAATTCCAAAATAATTAGGAAAATGTGTTGTACTAATTTGAAGAGATTTACTCTCTGAAGGATAATAATGTATGCTATAATTTCTTGAGATAGTTGCTAATATTTTTAGGACATAATTGAACTAGTATTTCAGAATTAATTGATTTTATTTGTTATTGTTACACAGAAATATTGAATTTATCTATTTCTTCAGAATCTGATGGTTGCTAAGGAAACCACTTGCATTTTATTGGTGGGTATGGTATAGCCCTTAGATGTAAAAAGAAAATAGACAAACGTTTACAACAAGCTTACTTGTACTCAGAAAAAAATCTTACATTTTAATAATGAATAATCCTTATCTATCTGAATTTATGTATTTGAATGCATCAAAAATACTTTCACCCACAGTCTGTCCTGGCCTATTCACAGTTGTCGCCTTGGTCTTATCTGAATACATGGGCTCATTTGGATCTGGCCATGTTCTCCAGGCCTGCCCTGTTTCTTTTCTCAGGCTCAGCTTTGCTGGGAGCTGTTCCTGTACTCTGCTGTTGGTCCTTACTTCTCCAATACAGCATGCACAGCTGAGTCATTTCAATACACTCTTCCAGATGAAAACTCTTCAAATGGGAGCACAAGGTAGGTTTCCCATGATCACAGTTAGAACCTGGATCTACTCTCGGGTGCAAACTTATGCAGGATGGTTCCAGGATGACAAGGGCTATAAAGTGAACAAGTAGGTCAGTGCTTGCTGTTCTTAGTGGAAGTCCTGCCTTGCTTCACTGTAAGGTATCACTGTGGAGTTTATCTACAAAGGGGAATACAAATAATACTGAAAAGAAGAACTGAGTGAAGAAATTCTTTGCTGCAAAGCCTCATTGGCCTGGCAGCCTCGGAAGGACCACAAGGCCTAGAGCTGTGCTTGAAAAAGTCAGCTGGAGCACATACCAGGGACATGATGGTTGGTTTCCTTGTCTGCTTTGGTACAGGTACCTGAACCTCTGGTGGGAGGAGCCTACAGTTTGCTGATATAATTGGGCCTGGAAACTGAGTATTGTGAGGGACAATAAGGGGAATTGGTAGCAGTTTGTTGCAGTGGTGAGCCCAGACAACATTTGTCATAGTCAGGATTTTGATCCTGACCTCATTTAATTCTTAATCAACTCAGGAAAACATAGGGAATTGTCAACAGTTTATGGGCTTGTTTGGACCAGTTCCATGGCTATCAGGGCAAAGGGACCCACAGATGTGCTCTGGGAAAGGGGAAAAGGGGAAAGGGTAGGGAGATGGGCCTCTTTGTTATCAGTATTCTACATCATAACATCATGTAGTGCACTGGGAGGTAAGGAGTTAATGCTCCAGGTACCGGAACTATCCACAGTATACAGAACTGGAGCATTAACTCTTTAATTCCCAGTGATATTCCCATATGATGTTATGATGTAGAATACTGATAAAAAAAAAAAAAAAAATTATAAAACTAGGACAGGAATATCTGTTGCTCCTGTCAGTCACTGGGAATTTAAGTTTTTCTACAATACTTGGTTACCATGTGTATAGAAATAGCTAGATACACCAAAAACAAACAAACAAACAAAAAAACACCACCAAAAAAAAAAAAAAAAAAAAAAAAAAGCTAAAGGTAACCAAAACCATCTGCAGAAATGAAGATTTAAAAGGAAAGTTATGATCAGTTGTTGTAAGCAGATTACCTGGATGTTTCAGAGAGTGGGAGGCAGCTTGCTCCTTTGCAGAATAAAGTTCTGGCTGGGTTACAGTTATGGAAAATAGCTTCTGTAAAACTAATGTAGCTGTTAAAGTGAATTTAATTAATTCATATGGGTTAGAAGATATGATCTGGGAAATGCCACCTGCAGCTGTGACTCACTTCTCATTAATTTTCTAGGAGTCTTGGGTTTCTGATCCATCTGGATACTGTTACTTAAGATTATAGTTGGATTTAAAGTCCTGCAAACTAGGAGCTGTTATTTTGATAAGAGTTTAGCTAGGTCAGCTGTATGGACAGTGAGTAGTTAGAGGTTAACAAGAAAGCACTGTTCTTAGTTCTCCAGGTGTTTAGATAAATTCTTGTACAGCTAAAAACAGCAGTAGATTATTGTGGTGCTTTGTTGTTTGTGTTTTTTTGTTTTGTTTGTTTGTTTTTTGTTTTTGTTTTTGCAGATAATGTTGCTTGTGTAGCAATTCTATTATAAAATTGCAAACCTTAAAGAGGGAAGTAATGAACAAAAGCTTGTTTATACGAATGATTTCTATTCTCCTTACACAGAAAACCAGTGAATCTTGCCTAGAAAAGATTTTTGCTCTAGAAAGATTTTTCAATATATATTTTAAGAATGTTGGGCTAATAAGTTTGGATAATGACTAGAAAACCTTTTTATTTTCCCTCTCAATCTGCAGTGTCCTTGCTCACTTGAATTAGTATGTATACAGTTAGGATTAGAATGGGGTTCTAGATGGATATATCAAAGTAAGTTCACTCTTAAAAAATCAACAATGCTTGCTTATATGCAAAGTTACTGAATACAGTATGGAAGGTTTATGTCTTTGGTAAGAAAAAGCTCTCAAGCCTCTTTACCAGCTGATGAATTTCAGTTCATTCTGTATAAGCAAATTAGAAACAGTCATAATTCAGTGACAATGCTTTTTTCTCAATTTTTGGAACTGTGCTGTTTGCCTGAGAGGAGTGCTACTGGTAGTGTTAAAATCTGTTTACCAGCTTTAAGAAGGAGGTCTTTCAAAGCTGTTTCAACTCTTAAATTTGCTGAGTTTTAAGAACTATATAGAGTTCTGTTTTCTTTCTTCTTTGTTGTTCTTTTTCTTCTCCTGGGTTTGAGAACAGTGTTTATTACCTACTTTATGTGCTAGACTAGAGTTTGGGTTACATCTATACCTTGATGTGCTTGCAGAGTCAAGACTATGTATTCAAGCCTTGCACTATTTCCATTTTATTCAAACCACTTACCTTCAGTTTCAAGCAATACTGATTAGCTTTCATTTGTGGAGAATATAAAGGTTCGGTTAGTTTGCAACACTTAAAAAAATGAACTTGCAGCTGCTATCAACATAACGAGTGTTTTAGCAATTCCAAGTAATGTCTTTATGGAGAAATTATTTTTGAAGTTTTTGTTTTTTTTAAACAATGATGTGGCTTTATTTCTTGATTTGTGCAATCTCACTGTAGTAGGACAAGGAATAGTATATATGGATTCAAGTGACATTCTAAATTTTAAATCAAACTTGAGCTGAAGAAGTGCTTGAGAGAGGATTAATGTTTGCTGCTGTTGTCAGGTTTGCTTGTGCAATGTCAAGGACTTCGTCTAGATCTGAATTCAGTGGTGCTATGTGCTGAAATAAAACAATAGCTGCAGCTCATTGATTTCCTGGAAGAGGATTCTCTGGTGCTTTCTTTGTGGTATTGAGTTATTTCAAGATAGATTTTTCCAGTCAATAAGTTTAAAGATCAACACAAACTAAGAAGCATTTGATTCCTGGGAATTTAGCAACTTTCTACATGTCTGATACTTGACTCTTTACAATTTTTATCCAAATCCAGTGCTGACCATGACCTCAGCCATCCAAAGAGCTAGATACCTCCAGTCTACTAGTCCAGTGAATTCTTACTCATGGTACTTCAGAGGGCCAAAAGACTGTGGGACTGTTCTCTACATTTACTTCTAAGGAGGTTGTAGCATGGTCAGCATCAGTCTGTTTTCTCAGGTGACAAGGTTGTAAGGAAATGGTCTCAGGTTGTGCTAGGGGACATTTCAGGTGGACATTAGAAAGAATTTCTTCATGGAGACGACAGTCGAGCATTGAAACGAGCTGTGCAGAAGATGGTGGTATCCCCAGCCCTGGAGGTATTTAATAGATGTTTGGACTTGGCACTAAGCTACATGGGTTAGTGATAGGAATCAGTAGGTCAAATTGATGGCTGGACATGAAGGTCTTCTCCAACCAAGATAATTCTGTGATTCATTTAAAAGGTAATAGCTTTCTGCTTATTTCTTTAGGCATGACATATAGTAAGAGAGGCCTGAAAACCCCAAATGCTTGCTGGAATCACTTTGCTTGCAGGAAGCAGCAGTGGAACACTTGAATTGTGTGGAGGAAGGACTTTGAAAAACTAGAGCATGCCCTTTATATAACTCTGAAAGATTTCTTCGTGGACCTCTTATCTTCATCTATCTGAAAGTTATTGTAAAGATACATGGCTAACTCTTAGTTTAAGTATTACCTCCACTATTAACCTATCTGTTCTGCTATTAAGGACTCATCATAGCTGTCATCTCTGAACTACCTTCTCATTTGCACACCCTAGAATGCTACTAAGAATATCACCTGAGATAATTAGCCTCTCTCAATTGGAGTAAAGTCATTTCATATGTGCCATCAGATGAGAGCAGACAAATTTGTAGTTAATGTGGAGCAGCTAACAGAAAAAACTGTAAACCTATGTACTGGGTTAAACCCACAGTCCATACAGTTTTCTGTTAATGATACTGACTGATGCAATAGTATATAAAAAAGATAATGAAAATAGGACAGGTTTATAGTGATGTTTTCCACAATATTTTTTTTCAGCTTCAGAACTCTGTGAATCAGAGGTTACCTCTGTCAAAAGCATTGCCTTTTTGAATGTACTATTCAACTACTACACTGGAGAATACTTACAGTTTCTTCAGTGATGGTAATATTTGATACTAGGCCAAATCAACCTCAAAGAAGATGAGAAGTAAAAGGTGCTTTCAAAAGCAGAATTATAGTACTTCAAATGAAATGAATGTTATCATCTGATGCGTTTGATAATCTGCTTATGAAACAAGAATGAAATACCCTAATACAACTCTTCTTGGAACAACATGTAGCCTCATGGCAGAATGACTGTTTGCCTTGTAGTTCTGTAGAAAGTACTGAAGCAATGGAAGTCACCTTGAGAGCAGATGGAACACAATCAAAGATTAATGGCAAATTTATGATCCTTTTAAGAACAGAAGACAAATAAAGTCAAATTGAATCATAAATTTAGAGGCTTTACAGGATCAGAACATGTAAAAGTTGTCATTATTGGTAAAATAAATTTGGCTAACATGACTAAGAAAGAGAGCATTATGAAAGGCTGCAGAATGAGTTCTGGGCCAGTTTTACTAAGCAATTATAGGAGGAAGAGATGGAGCACAGCAAAAGCTGTAGGCCTTCTAAGATTAAATAAATAAATTTGTCTACCTGTGGTCTTTGAGAATTCTGAGTAAGATATGGAATAGCAGTAAATACTTCTGTCATAGAATAACTTTACATTCCCTTTGTAGTATTATGTGTGTATTTAACAGTTTATATGAGAAGTACCATGGAGGTCTAGGTTTATCTACTTATGTAGCAAGCACTTGGGGGGGAAAACAAACAAACAAACAAACAAAACCTAATGGTATTTTATTTATTTCCCAAATTTTATTGAAAGAAAGCTGTAAAAGAAATTCTTCTATAAAACGTTGTTGAGATGGGATGTTTGTAAACGTTTATCAGAATGTTTATTATAGATTGCACTAGCAGTAAAGACATAATGCCCTTAAGTATGCCAGCCAAAATTATGTCAGTTTCTCTGTATTCTCTACTTCTTTTACATTCTAACTACAACTAGAAGTTTCAGACTTAACTGACTTCACATTCCCTTGTTTTAGGTGATGATAGCTGTAAACAGTAACAAATAGGAAGAAAATGAAACAGGAAATTAAGCATTAGTACAGTGTTTCATAAATTTACTTGAGGTGTTGCATTGCAGCACCAGGTATTGCTTTAGAAATAGGAAATGAAATAAGTTCAGAAAAGATACTGCAGGATTGTAGCTGCAGAAAGTCTGAGGGACAAATGCATTTCATCTAGTATTGCGTAACTGTTATGTCAGCCAAGCTTCTGTGTTTTCAGGTTACTGATCTGTAATTTGTGGTTTTGTTTATATTCATTTCGTTATTATCAAGAAACCACAAGTGAGAATAAGAAATTGTTCTTATTTTGAATTTATTACTTGTATAAGAAAAAAGATTTGAAAATCTACAGTCCTAATTCTACGAGTGAACAGTTTGATCATAATGAGAATTCTGTTGATATCAACAGAACTTAATATAGAAATGCTATCTTTGCAGAAACAGCATCAGGATCAGAGCTGAAGTTATGGCAAGCTGGAAACAGGCTGTAATGAGCATGAAGGTAAAAGTGAGAAAATATGTCCACATTAGACTAATAATATACATACTGTAATGCATTTAATTAACTTTTCTATTCAGCTAGTCCAGAAAGTGCTATGTATCAACACGTAGATGTGGCTGTCTGTTTTGCTGTTGATTCAATGAGTTGATCCCCTCTGAAATTACACATCTTGAATCTTACAAATAAATAATTGTAAATGAATGCTTTATGAAAAGGCTGTAGCTAATACAAGATTTTGGATTCTGTATGGTAAGTTACAGTAACTGTATAAATAATAATAAATATAATAATATAGTGTAAATATAAATTATAATAAATATAAATAAAAATTCAAACCTAGAATTGCTACGTTGCTTGTAAGATAGCAAGCACAGTATCTTTTTATCATGAGGATATATATCTACAGTTATTCTTGTGAGACGTAAGCTATTAACTCATTCTTCTAAGATGTTAGAGGAGAATGTGAACTTTTCAATTAATTGCAAAGCATTACCCAGGTGGTACTCAATCCAGTGGTTTCCTGTGAATATTTTGATCATAATTAACACAAATCACAAACAGCTTAGGGGGATTTGCAAGAAATCGTAAAATCCCACTTACTGTAAAACAACTTGTACAAAGGGAAACTTTCCACTGAAGACAGGATGCGCTACAGCAAGAAGGTGAGAGGGATGGAGTTCAGAGTAGTAGGTGTCTCTATATGACCACTATCAGACTTTTGTCTACAAAAGAACAAACTGGGATGTTGCTCCATACTCTCAGAACTGCATGTTCATTTACACTAGCAATCAGGAAATTAAAGAGTGGAAATTCTTGTAAGTTATGATTATCATAATTACACAAGTCTAGAGCCAATTAACATCTCCTGAAAAACAGAGGTAGTAGGTACTTGCATTTCAGTCCAAACATTTCACACAAGTACTAATTTTTACTTTGTTATTCATCTTAATAATTTTTGGTTGCATTTATGAGATCATAATTTAAATCAAGAAACAGTACTAAATAGAACTTTAATTTATGGGTAATAGCAGAACAGAGAGAGGACAAACAGATGCTTTTAATGTAGGTAAGAGAATTTCACACTTTGAAGACTGGCTAGTGAGGTAACAACAACAACAAAAATCCATTCACAACATTTTCTAATGGAATTTTAATGTTGTATTTCTTGTAGCCAACTTCAAATTTTGTTTATTAATTGGTACTTACATGAGTGATTTTCTAGACACACAAGAAATTTAGCTTTCAAAATACAGCTCATTATTAAATATAATAGAAATTTTCTATTTAAAAAAAACAACATTAGAAGAGTACTGAAATACTTTTTTACCTAGAGGAAAATACCTTTAAAAAAAAAAAAATCAAACTTCACAGGTTGTGTAACAGGAGAATGAAAAATAGGCACCAAAATTACTGTGATCCTAACTCTAATTAGATATTACCAGATACTGTATAGATTTTGCTCAAGAGAAGTGTCTGAAAGTGTGATTTATTACTTTCTGCATTAGGAGTTCAAATTCCCTAGGAAATGAAAATGGTTAAGATGGGCAATTTCACTTTAATCTATTTCTTCTGTATTAACAAAGCTATTAGGTAGCAGAAAGAACATATGCTTAATGACGCTAGTGCAGTAATTATCTCTAATAACATTTTTAAAGCTGCTGGTCTTCTTTTAGATTTCTGTTTTGCTTTTAAATACTCAAGGAAAATGTTTTTCTTGAGAGGATATTAATTGCTGTCAGTGAAAACACATATGAACTTTGAAAAGAGACAATGCTTATCTTGAATTTTCACCAAGGCATTCTGCTGCTTTAGCACAAGCAAGTTTATTTTAACAGGAAGGACTTATGTGTGTAGTAAGCTGTTAACACTGATTGTTATAGCAAGGCCTTCAAACTATAGTCTGCAGAATCTGGACAAAATTGGCAAATGAACTGTGATAGGTACCATCACTTCCAGATACAAAACACTGTCATGGCTGCGGCCATGTCATGTGAAATGCCTTCTCAGGTAAGTCATTTAAAATGTTTGATAGAACTGCATTTTTTTTATTTTTTTTTTTTTTCATACAAAATTTGCTTTTATAAAGGCTTACCTACATCTTCTTTCACTAAAACATGGCTAAACTTGCACTGATTCAATACAGCTGAATAGAAGCCTTTTAATGTATGTTTTGTCACACTTCAAGAAGTATTATGGCTTCAAGAAAGAGAGCTTATGAGATATCCATTTGAAAAAGTATAAAGAAATTCGTGTGCTTTCTTTCTCCCAAGTTAAGGGAGTTATTCCATTCCTGCAATGTATATTTTTTCAGGAAGAATATTACACAGATCTAACAATTTCTGAAAATATTAGTTTAAATTTTCTTTAGGAAGTTAGTACAATATGCTATCCTGGTGGACAAAATGCAATTAAAAGAGACCTTCTACTAGTATATTTTCTCCACTGTCTTTTTTCCACATGTGCACCACTGGTAAATTATTACAAAATGATGTATATTCAATGGTTTGAGTTTAGTGTGTATTAAATATAGGAAATACTATAACATTATAAACAATATGAGACTGTTCTAAAGTTAGCTTTTAGCACAGATGCTGCCAATACTTTATCAAGGAAGTGTTTTAATGCATACAGAACACCTCTGGCCCAATCATTAAAGCCCTCAATTCTCAAATATACTTCATATAATGACTGCTAAAAAAAAATAAAGCGCATACAAAATGTTACTAGGAAGATGGCTGGAGCTTCATAAGAGAGAGATGTATATATGCAGTTAAGTTCTGTGATGACACTCCTAAGCTATTCATGAAGAAAATAATAACTTTTGACACTTTGTTAACTGTAATGATTATATTAGTGATATCTAAATTCAGAAACTGTCTGAATAATTCCATCTATTTCCTCAGTTATATGCCAAATAATACAAGTCAAAATGAATATTATACATTTTCAGTCAGTATTATGTGTAGTAATGGAAGTGCATGAATACAGAGTTGAAAGTTGGCAGATAATAACAATTTGCCCCCTTTTGCGTGAGAAGAGTACTGCATCTGCCAAGACTATGGAATCACTTTCTGTCTCTTGTGTGGATAAAAATTGAGCCCTGCTGGCTTAGGAGATGCTCATTGTTAAAGGGTGATTGAAATACTTTGGTAGCAGCTGCTGCAAGCTGTGCTTTGATGATGCTAAGACCAGGGATTGTTGGTTGGTTGGTTTGTTGTATTTTTTTTTTTCCTGAAGATTTGTTTGGTATACTGGGGCTCTTAGGTCTCTATTCTTTCTGCGTAATGTTTGTAAATTAATGAAAATAGTTTTGTTCAGGATTATTTAGTTTCTGTAGAATTGATGAATTTGTCTCTTCTCATTACTTTTACTTTGACAAATGAAATTTTTTGTATATCAAATGAACTATCTTGGCTACTCTATACTTACATTTCCTGACAGTGATACTATGTCAGCTATTCTAATTCAGTTATTGCTTACATCGTTTTTTGGGTTCTTTCCACGTTGAGTGAGTTGGTCCCCTAACGTGGTTTTAGGATGGGATGAAATTTAATATTAATCTTATGCCTTAGCACTTAGATATTAAGAAATCAAAAATAATCCAAAATAATTTGAATAATGTAGGGATCACTTGAAGAATCACTAAGTCTTGGAAAACTAAGACTTCATTGCAATAGGAACAGTATTAAGAATTAGTAATAATTGCTTCTTTTTTTTTTTTTTCCCCCCCTCTATTCTAGTACAGAAAAGGCCACAAGTGCCTGTTCAAGTATGTATTATTTGTTGGCAGGTTTTTGTTTTGTTTAGTAACAATTTATAGACTGAAATTCAAGGGGAAAAAAAAAAAAAAGAAAAAAAAAAGAAAAGAAAAAGGCAGCTGAAGGTCAGAAGGTCAGAAACCCTTCTTGAATTGTGCGGGAGAGGGAAGCCCTAATCATATATAGAAGAGTGTAATACATAGGGAATGCTCCCAGTATGATTTTCAGGTTCTTCTCAATATCTTGGAACACTGTGTATTAAATCTGAATAGAGTATGCCTGGAAGAAAGCCTTGTAGGAAGTCTTAAAAGCTAACATGAACTAAATGCCCTGTGCTATAGTATCTATAGGTCTTCATTAGCAGTTTGATTAAGTCAATTTGTATGTTAATTAACAGAGGGAGTAGAAAAACTGTACTTCCACAATACCCTACTGATTGTTTGTTAGCTCATTAGCTAGCTTATGAACAGTTTTCTTCTGTTAGTAGTAAAACCATTATTCAAAATTGTCTTACAGCACTGCGACTTTAAGCACTTAAAATGCACATGCATTTATTTGGATCTATTTAATTATTTAGCTATTTCATCATATTAGATTTTTTTGCTTTTATCATTAACTTTATGGTTGCTTTTTTCAACAGCAGGAGAACAAATTCTTTCCATTCAGTTATGCTGATAATATTTCTAATTTCTTTTCTAAATACATGCAGATTGTGTTATGTATGGTTCACAGTTTTACTCCATTTGAGAACATTTTTTTATTTCTCCGAAGTATTTAGGAATGGTCTGCTATCTTAAGAAATCTTAATCTCAGAGATGTCTGGGATACTACACACTGGTAGTTCTTTCCAACAATGCTATTTAGGTTCAAGGGAAAACAACTTTTGTGTTTAATAAAGTTAAAGATCATACTATTCTGTATGTAAAGCATGAGGATGAAGAAAAAATATTCAGACTTTAGGCAACATGAGGAAAGGGAAAGAGATACTGGAAGCATATGGTATTACTACATACTTACAATAAAGAGATAGAAGGTTTTTGTTACGCTTTCTAGAGAAAATGTTGATGTATTTCTAATAATAGCAATCATTAGGGAGTAAGCATTATTTCAGAATTGTTCATCTAAGTTTCAGGAAAAGCACCAGAGCAACTTGACTGACAGCTGGAATAAAATATTAGTGAAAGAGAGTTGTTAAATGATAGTATACTAGATGCTTTCATCTTTTACATTTTTACTTTCTAAAGTCATATTTTTCTTTTACATGACATATGAGGAAAGAAACTGCTAGCACTGGCCATGAAGTCTCTCCTCCAGCTCTAGTCAACTGAAAATCAATAAGTTACAGCGTAGTTATAAATAGTTACCTCTGTGACAACTAAAGAAATATAGATGTATATGCAGGCTGAAATTGAACTTTAAACATAATAATTTGATCCTTTTCTCTCTGTTAATGAATTTCATTTGTTTACTACAGTATTTCATCTATTCAGACAGCTATTGTTTTGTTTTTCATAAGTACATAGCACCAAAATATTTATCTTAAGTGTTCTTGCTGAAAGCTATGCAAATGTGTATTGTTTGGAAGAAGACTGACAGGAGTGTAACTTAGAGCTGTCAAGCAGTACCACCATTACACCTCTATCCAGTTTTTGTTAATTTGGCTACATTGCCTGTTAGACTTAAAGCACTATATACACAAACAGCACTGAGACCATTGAGACAGAATGGGAATAAGGATTACAGGGACAGAAGACTTGGAAGAACCTTTTTCTGCTTTTAAAAGGTTCTAGACATGAACGCAGTTTTTCAGGTGTTAGTGACTGAGTATATAACCTCAAAATAATTGACGTGAAAAAAGAAAAAGCATTTTCATAACAAGTACATCAGTTTGTACCTAACCAGGAAATTCTGCAGTACAATTAAGCACTAAGCTGTGATGCTGAAAATAAAACCGCAAAATCTCTTTGTTTAGTCTGTCTTAGTGAAACTAATATCAAGCTTTGCTTGGAGCAATGGCATAATAACAAATTCCCTATTCTGTGAGGACAGCAGCAAATCAAACTGGTGTATCTACACTTGCATCTGAAAATTGTGTATATCTTGTTATATAGTCATGCCTAAGGGTAGATTAGCTCATTCATGGAGAAGGAACTTGGTTGTTGCTGCTTGGTTGTTTCTGTGTTTATTCTGATTGTCCTTTACTGGGACTTGCCATGACAGCCATCCATCTATGCTGTTCATATGTGGTCTCATACCTGTATATTGATATGCAGAAACACAGCAAATCCTAGCACAGAATTCAGAATTTCATTCCACCTCACCCCTGCTACAAAGTTCATTGCAAACAGAGAATTTTCATTGACATCTTAGGATCTTTATGTGAAATTATTTTCCTGCCCTTCTATAGCTTGAGATATGGCAAAAAAAACAAAAACAAAAAAAAAAAAAAAACAAAAACACCTTAGTCTTTCTCCAAAAACAGAATAAATCAGTACATAGTAATTGTAATGTTTTTCACATAATCTTATGGTTAGTTTGAAAAACATGCAAGTTTGTAAATGCTGTCTAGATTTTTCTGTATAGTAATAAAGGATCATGTTTTCCATTGAAGATGTGGTTCAGTAGGACAGGTTGGTTTCTTTTGTTTTCCTTTATTTATTTTATTTTATTTCTTCATTTGGGATGAGCAAGAGTAGTAAGGGTAAAAATTATGGCTTTATTTTTACTTAATTTTTAGCTACTACTGAGTCAAAACTTTTTATGGAAGCCCATTTATGTACTTAAATCAGGAGAACTTCTCTTTTCATAACAAACAAACACTTCATCCTTTATTTCGTGATTTGAATAATAAAAGAGTGTTAAAAGCAAATTTTTTAGAGTGTTATAGCTGGCTTTGTCTTGCTGGCATTATGTTATAATGCCCTCTGTGCTGTACTTTAGATGCCTAACAACCTTTTTGTCCTACATCCAAAAATACCCAGCAGGACTGTTCCATTAAAAATAAAGGGTGTTTTGTTGTTTTTTTTTGTTTGTTTTGTTTTGTTTTGTTTTCTTCTTTAATTTAAAACTAGCTTCATTTTTACAGACAAGGAAATATAGGAAGTAAGATCTATGAGGATTGGTAAATGAATCCAGGTTCAAGCTGTAATCCTTTTAGTTGATCCTCTGAGTGAAAGTGACTTAATTTATAAGGCATGTGAATAATTAGTAAGGTATCTGTTTGCTTCTGATACATTAAAATATCTTCTTATAGTGAGTAATCCGGGTGAAAAGTAATATTCATAGGGGGAAAAAAACACATTAATTTTAGGGATTTGGATATTACCGTTCCAGACACATAATTTCCTAATGCATTTAGACCTGAAAATTACTTGTCATTCCAATACTTATTACTGGTTCATCTGACATAAATGGGGATTTTACTGCATCCCCCTTTATGTTTTGCTGTATATGTAACTCTAGATCATTAAATTTTTGCACCTATTTCAGAATTCATTTTCTTCAAAAATAAATGATAATGCACAATTATAATGATGTTCTCACTTTGAATCAGCATATTGCAGGCAGTTATGGCAACAAGTTGTCTGGCAACGTGTTGTCTGTCACTGAAGTTGAGTTATGATTAATATCTGTGCTTCTTTTTCTTATTGCTATCTGAAATAGCTCAAAAAGCTTTTGAGCCCTGAAACCAAAGGATGGTTTTTGGTCCAGGCAGTTCAACAGAAGTTAAAACTAAAACCCTGCATGTCTATCTTAAAAACAAAACAACAAACCCCAAAGTAATAGAGGTAGTTAGTCTTGAGGCCTGTTTGATTAGCAATTAGGAAAATACTCTTTCACTGAATATCTTTAATTCCTACAAATGCTAAGCTCTACAATATGTGTCTGTATTCTTATTTGCTGCATAAACTGTTAGTGAATTTATTCCTATAGCAAGAGGTAGTTACAAAGGAAATTCTTTCTTTCATTATTAAGTTTATAGATACTTCTCTCCTCTCCTCTCCTCTCCTCTCCTCTCCTCTCCTCTCCTCTCCTCTCCTCTCCTCTCCTCTCCTCTCCTCTCCTCTCCTCTCCTCTCCTCTCCTCTCCTCTCCTCTCCTCTCCTCTCCTCTCCTCTCCTCTCCTCTCCTCTCCTCTCCTCTCCTCTCCTCTCCTCTCCTCTCCTCTCCTCTCCTCTCCTCTCCTCTCCTTCCTTTATAATGTGCAGAAAGTAAGTAGCCAGATACAATGGTAATGAGGATTTCTTTCTTGCTGGATAGTGATACAGCTTATGCTGTCTGTTTCTAAGACATGTAGGCATACTTACAGAAGCAAATGCTGAATCTCCTTTTAGTATCAAATAAATTTTCAAATAATTCATATTGCCTACTCTGAAATGACAAGGAATTGCCAAGTAGACCCCTAGGTCAGGAATTGAGGGACACTATTAGGTCTTCCCTTCAGGAGTCTACATCAGTACTTAACCCTTAAGTAATATTCTGATGTCTATGCATTTATGTTTTACAATCTTGCGAAACTACAAGCAATGTATTTCATGCTATATCATAAGATCTTCTGTCTGTCTCATATACTGTTAGTTGTGAGGGATTTCTGAAATGTTGGCATTGTTTTGGTGATTGAATTGCTTTGAGCTAATGTTCCTTCTGATTTTTTTGAACTGTTTCTCAAGGTCATGAATACTGGATAGCTGATGTTAGAAAGGTTGTGCCTGACCATTATTTCTGTATGATTACTAATTTGTCACCAGCATTGGTCAAGAAATATACCACCACTATATTTCTTAGTTAATAGTGAAAAACATCCAATATCTGCCACCTGGGAGATAGCTGAATTGTATAAATTTTGGATAAAACAGGCCATTGGATGAAGCTTAATGGGTAGATCTGGTAGATCATCAACTGTTAGGAAGTAGATAAAGGACTAGGACATTTCTTGAGAAAGAAAGTGCATTATTTTCTACTTAGCTGTTATGGTTTTGTGATTTTTGCTATTGGTATTCCACATCATAACATCATAACATCATGTGGAGCACATAGTACTTCTCCTGTGTTTGGTGATCTGGGAAGGATGTGAGCAAACATTTCTTTTCAACCAGTTCATTTTTGTCATTGTCTACTCAACTGTTCTCCCTGTGGTTTTTCAGGTTTGGCAATGTTAGTATACTATGTGGCAGATGATGCTCCATATCTCTTATGTTATTGCTATCATGACATGGAAATCTACTGATAACAGTTCTCCATGTATATGATTAAAGAAACAAACAGTCAAACAAGCAAAGCTGAATTTCCAGCTGCCTAATAGTTATGCTTTGAAGTATTATTTAATTTGAAAGGGTGTGGTGCTATGTAGCCAACACAAGCTTGCGGTCTCCTCTGATTTTTCATCTTTGTCAATACATCCATGATCCATGTGGCTAGGAAGTCTTTTTACCTTTGCCAGTCAGTGCCATGGGAGAATGAAGGCTTGATAAACACTGGCAGCTGAAGCTAGTGCATATGAGCCTGACTACTAGTTTACCAGAACTTGCCAGATTTTCAAGATTGTTGTAAAGGTGTTTTTTATTTTTATTTTTTATTATTATTATTTTTTCTTTGTTAAACTTGTTTCCTAGCTAAATTTATGTTCTGCTTGCTCAGTTCTGTCAGCCTTATCCTGATCTCCCCATCCAATCTTTGCTATCCCAGTTTCTGACTTTGGCACAGTTCCTGGCAATATTTGCTGCATAGACCTTTGACTTAGCAGAATGAATTTCCTCCCTATTTCCTGACCTTACTTGCTCTGTCCATGGCAGAAACTTCCCATCTCCATTTCTGATTCCATTTAGTCTGAAACTTTGTACCCTAATAGTATTAAATGTGCATGTATGCCATTTAAAAGGTAATTTATTCTATAGACCGTCTTTCTCTTGTTAAAATAGGATTGAGAAGATGAAATGATCTAACAGATTTTAAAGAATACAAGCCTGTAATTTCATTTCTGATTCAACAGTGCAGTCACAACCTCTATCCATCAAGAAAAGAACTCATGTACAGTAGGTGGCTTAGGGCAGATCATCCCTAATGAGAGTGGCAATCTTTTCTTTACATAGTTGTCATTCATAAAACAGTCTTTATTGGGTAAGATTCAGAAGAAGCCTCAAAATGTACCTTATGGAGAAATAATTGCTTTTGCCAGAAACTGGTTTTTAGTTTTGTGACAGAACTGAAAAAACCTGATGTGACAAGGCAATGTGGTGACTAATTGTGTGCCTTCAGGCTCATATGAAACAGGAATAACATGGAAGTTAACAATGCTATCTTTTATGACAATAAGCAAGTTATTTTTTTCACTTTACCCTGAAGCTCCATGGATCAAGTCCTGCTAAGGACTACTTGGTATAAGCTGGGAAAAAGTGTTATGCATTTTGATCATTACTCTCATGTTTATTTACAGTTTTCCCTGAAGCCAAAGAATATGAAATCCCTGAAAGGGTCTCCAAAGTGTTTAAACCTTGGTGAGAGAGAAATGCAACAGAAGCAGACAATCCTAGTGTTTGATCCAGACTTTGTTGCTGGCATATGTAAAATTTAGAGTGAAGCTGAAAGTAAGGATTCTTTTTCTTTGTTATCATAGAATCATCATATCACTTGATTGGATGACCAGGCTGGTAGGTGGAGGTAAGGCAGTTGATGTAGTCTACCTAGACTTCAGCAAAGCCTTTGACACAGTTTCTCACAGTATCCTCCTGAGGAAACTGGCTGCCCGTGGCCTAGACAGGTATACCCTTCTTTGGGTAAGGAACTGGCTGGAGGGTCGTACCCAGAGGGTAGTGGTTAATGGAGCTAAGTCCTGCTGGCGACCTGTTACAAGTGGTGTCCCCCAGGGGTCGGTTCTAGGGCCCATCTTGTTTAACATCTTCATTGACGACCTGGATGAGGAAATTGAGTGCAAACTAAGTAAGTTTGCAGATGATACCAAGATGGGAGGTGGTGCTGATCTGCCTGAAGGTAGGGAGGCCCTCCAGAGGGATCTGGATAGGTTGAATTGCTGGGCTGAGGTTAATGGGAGGAGGTTCAACAAGGCCAAGTTCCGGGTCCTGCACTTTGGCCACAATAACCCCATGCAGCGCTATGGGCTTGGGGCAGAGTGGCTGGATGACTGTGAAGAGGAAAGGAACCTGGGGGTGTTGGTCGATGCTCAGCTGAACATGAGCCGACAACGTGCCCAGATGGCCAAGAAGGCCAACAGCATCCTGGCCTGTATAAGAAATAGTGTGGCCAGCAGGAGCAGAGAGGTGATCATCCCTGTGTACTCAGCTCTGGTGAGGCCGCATCTCAAGTATTGTGTTCTGTTTTGGGCTCCTCACTACAAGAAAGACATTGAGGCCCTGGAACGTGTCCAGAGAAGGGCAACAAAACTTGTGAGGAGTCTAGAGCATAAGTCTTATGAGGAGCTGCTCAGGGAGCTGGGTTTGTTTAGCCTGGAGAAGAGGAGGCTCAGGGGAGACCTCATTGCACTTTACAACTTCCTGAGGGGAGGTTGTGATGAGGAGGAGCTTGGCCTCTTCTGCCAAGCAACAAACAGGACCCGAGGAAATGGACACAAGTTGTATCAGAAGAGGTTTAGGCTGGACATACAAAGGAATTTTTTTTCTCAGATAGTGGTCAGGCACTGGAATGGCTGCCCAGGGAAGTGGTGGAGTCGCCATCACTGGCAGTGTTCAAGAAGTGTCTGGAGAGAGAGCTAGGAGATATGGTTTAGGGGTTTTCTGTAGGTATGGTGGAGGGAGGATGGTTGGACTAGATGATCTTATAGGTCCTTTCCAACCTTGTGATTCTGTGATTCTGTAATCATAGGATGGCTAAGGTTGGAAGGGACCTTAAAGATCATCCCGTTCTGACCCTCCTAGTTGCCACATACTAGATCAGGTTGCCCAGGGCCCCATCCAACCTGTCATGAATATTTCTAATGATGAGGCACTTGCAACTTTTTTTGGACAAACTCTTTCAGTACCTCACTACTCTTAGTGTTATGTTCTCTTTAAAGCTGGGAAAGGTGTTGTGTAGAAAAGCTGGAAAGTGGTCAGTGTCTAGGGCTATCTTCATTTGTGCTATCCATTCTCAGCGGTTAAAAATCAATACTTCTTAAATAATTATTGGTTAATTGTTCGAGTAGCCTATTTTGTCTTTCAACATGCTTTCAGGAATTGGAAATTTGCTCTAACCTCGTTCTAACTCTGGCTTACTGAATTTTCCTATGCTTTACTGGCTTCCTACCCCTTGCTTCTACCACAGTACATATTATTCCTGGAAATTATTTTCTTGGATCCTTTGCAATTCTTGAGTTTATATTTGCCCTCATTTTGTCAGAGTAGTTTAGGGTGACTCGGTCACTAAACAGACTCAATGAATCTTTTATTGTACAATTCTGCCTCTATGATAATTAAATAAGAATTGTATTGAAGAGAGGAAGGGAGGAAAATAGAATAGAGTTAAACAAGACATATGAAAGCAAACTTTGAATGCAGTGCAAGTGCAAACTCTTTTTCAACCCTAATATCCTCATGTAGGAAAATGAGTAAATACTTACTTTGTATGATTACTGTAAAGACAGGGCTCATATGAGGTGGCATGAATTTCAGAAAGCTCAAGCTCCAGTGTTCCAAAGAGCACAGATCTAAGAGTTAAAACTTTAGAATTAAGTTTTATTCTTGTGACAAAAGAGTTGTAGAAGCTGATCTAAATCATCTAACTGACTGAGAACAGTATTAGTGAGTTTTCTTGTGACCCCAAAACACAATAAGCAGATAGGAATGTCTGACTTTATTGGCTCTTCCATGCTAATTCTTGGCAATAAATTCTTTTTCTGCACTGCTTTAATCTGTGACTCATACAGGCATTTCAGTGAGCATAATGTTGTGTGAGAACAAAGTAGGAGGCCATTGCATATCGATCTAGACTGTGATCTGGTAATTCCTTCTCTTTTTCAACCCTTGTGGAAATATAAGCATTCATAGCTGCTAACAAACCACATCTCTCAAATCTCAAAAGCAACAGTGTCACATTTAATATTGACATAAACTGTATCATAAAAGTCACGAGAGTCTTTCTTCTTACAGATAAATCTTTGAGATTTTGGTCAATTTAATGTTTAGCTTATTGAAAAAGGTGTTTTTGTTTGTTTTTGTTTTTGTTTTTTTTTCTGTTACGTTTGTTGGGGAGAGTATGAAAGTGTGATGTTTTTACATAGAAATGTGGAAAAAAATTAATTTCAGGCTTACAGTGTTTCAAAAAATGTTGTGCTTTGTTGATCAGAGGCAGAAATTAATTTCATGTCTCTGAATGATCAATAGTGATACTACCAAGCTCTTAATAGTAGTACTCGTCATTTGACATTACTTTAAAATTGAGTACACTGAAGCAGAAATGACATATTTGAGAATTTACCTTTTTATTCTTAAGATCTCAATAGTCTTCTGGAAGATGTAAAAATAAAATGTATATATACACTTTCAGAGCTAGGAAGAGACTTTTGAATAATAATTTATTGCAAGAGGATAGGCAAAGTGATGGCAACTTGTTATATATATACTGTTTAAAAATGGAAGACTAAGAAAGACAGCTTTGTAATTATAAAAAATTATACTTATTCACTGCAATGTCCTTTCACAATAATAAATTAAATTAGAGAGAACACAGACCCACAATTGTGAGTCAAAGTTAACTGTGATGGCATTTTTTCATTATTATAGAAAAAAAAACCCACTAAGTGACTTGATCTGTAGCAGTTAGAATTATACAGTGAAAGAACAAAGTAATTAACAATCTGGCTTTTAGCCTAGTCTAGTGGATCAAACTGGGAAGATGGGAAAGCTGATGACAGCAGCTAAGAGACAGAAGCCTGCCTTATAGATTTAATAATAAATAAAAATAGAATCAGTGACATTGCTTTATGCTCTACTTTAGTCATTAATTAATCAAGTTATATGCACATATGGGAGGCTCAACATAAGGTGAGTTCTGCTGCTGCATGCAGATAAAGCATGCTTTATATATGCATTTCCAACTCCTGATGAAAGAAGATTATATTATTCTCTTTCTGAGGGAGCTCTGGCACTAGTGCAATTTAGCTGAACATCAAGATGACACTCAGTCTGCTAGCTGGTGAGACAACTGGAAAGTAAGGCAGATATATTCCTTCATTTGTCATTGAAAGTGTATATTTGTCCTTTGATGACTTAGGTCAATAACTGTAAGGTTGATCTTTGCCTCTTCTTGACCATTAAGTTGGAAATGTGCCTTTTTTCAGATTCTCAGAGGCTAAGATTATTACTTTTTGCTGTAGAACTTCTCATTGACTGAAAGATTAGCACTGTGTGAACTAAATTCTAAAATCCCTTCAGCTTGTTTGTGACCAAAGCTTGTTAGTTTGTTGGACTGCTTCTTTAAACAGTTTCTCCTTCAAGGCATATTAACCATTTGCTTTTTTCTATCAAAGATACTATTTGATTCCAAGCTTTCAGTTATAGCCAATGGAATTATGTCATTATTAAGTCCCAGCCTGACCTTCCGGAATCTCTTCACTGATTTTATCTGTGATCACTGAAGACATCTGAACGTATTTGGACTGCAACTGATACAAAGTAAGAGACTGGCAGGTTGACATTTATGCAGAAAGAAAGATGATTTTTTATTTTTTTTTTAATTCTTTTTTTTTTTTTTTTTTTTTTTTTTTTTTTTTGTCTTAATCAAGTATTTCAGCTCTCAGAACAGATTGTGAGACTCCCTACATGGAGTAGAAGGACAGCCATAGATTTGTACTGTGATTACTGTAGTGATTTTATTTGAATTTCCTTATAGCTATATCCTTTCTATCATTTCATACTTACTGGGATTTCTTGCTTGTTTGCTGAGCTCACGAACATTTATCAGTGTGGTTTCTTCTTCCCTGAAAGAATTTAAAAAAATGGATTCATTGTTGTCAGCAAATGGCACTGTACTAGACTTAATATTCTTATCTGAAGTGAAACTTCTATTGTTGTGGACAGACAGTATTCTGTTTTGGCCCAACAAATGATGAGACTAAATCATTCAGGCATAACAAGTTTATATATGGAAAATGTGAAGTAGGAATAAAAATTAGTTGATGCAGAAAATTTGAAACAGAATTGAAGCAAGAGACCTGGTCTTCAAGGACTTCAGAGGAGACATTTCCATGACAACAGAATACTTAGGTATGCAAATAAAGAAACAAAGCATCTTAAATCAGTATACACCTCTATTTCCTAGAATAAAATCTGAACAATCGAGGAGTACCATTTATGTAGGAGAAAAGGGGTTGGTGAGCTGAGAAGATAGGGGTATTGCAGGCCAAATTACTTTCTCACTTATACCAGCACTTTGTTTTAAGTTGTAGAACCATGGGGGTACATATAAACAGATTATTCTATTCCTCTTGGTCTTTAATAATGCTGTGCTGCACCAGGATCAAAAGCTCTTGACTTCCTTCAGGAGGTCATCTTTACAGCAGCTAAAACAAGCTTTTTAATGATAGAGATTCCACCACCTTCTTCCATGCTCATCCAACAGGCTACTTTAGAAGTTAGAATATTTCCCTCAAATATTAGCACCTATTTTTGTTGCAAACTAAGTCCTTTTCTCTTATGACACTCTACCATTGGCCATAGGGAACAGTTTCCTCATAACAACCATCTAAATATGAAGGATTGTTATCATGTTATGTCCTGTAAGTTTTCAGGTTATTATATTAAGGGATTAACATTTATGATAAAGGCTCATGTTATTATGTATTGTATTGTAATCTCTGTTATAAATATTGTAGCCCTTCTTCCATGACCCATGCTGTATTATAAATTTGGTATTACGTTCAAGAGCTTTTATTATTAAGGAAAGGAAAACATACATGATTTATGGTTATACAGCTCTCTGCTATCATAGCCATCTTATCACATAATTCACAGACTAATCAAGCTCTGCCTTGAAACATTTGTCTTGCCTTTCCACTCATTCATTTGGAATGTTGTTTCAGAACTTGAATTCTTTAATGCTTAGCAGCTTTCATTTAATACATAACTTAAACTTATAGATTATCGATTATACCATTTGTTTTGGTGCCAACAATGACCTTTAGCTGAAGCAGGTGTTATGTCTTTTTCACTCACTTGGACACTGGCTGATGTACTTTACAAGATCAGTATCCCCTCTTGGACATTTTTATGAGTACAAACAGGCTTTTTTAGTCTCCACGTATGCATTGGGCTCATTTAAAAAAGAGTATTATTGCCACTGTAAAGAGAATTTTGCCTCATCTCTGCGTTTAGATACACTAACAAAATATGAGATTGGTGTCTTTCCATATTTCCATAAATGAATCATTAGTACCATAATTTTAGTAACTTTATTCCCTGGAGGAAATACTGTAGGAACCAAAATGCATTAAATCAGTCTGAAATTTTCTATGCTTGTATTGTTAGTGATTGTTTGACATTCCACAAATTAGCTTTTGAATTAGCTGGAACACCCTCTACTTTTGTTCCTAAAACCTTATAATCTGGCATCTCTGTAGATCTAGATTTAAAAATGGAAAATATGAAGCACTGCATTCAGTTATATTCTGTAGCTGGCTGTACAGAGCACCACTGCTCTCTGATTTCCACTAGCTGAACATAAAAGCCATTATCCTTTCCACTGTTATTTTATTTTATTTATTTATTTTTTGTTAGAATTCATGTGTGAGATAAATAGGAAAGGGAAAGAAAATGGAGAGATGGGAGAGAGGGGGATAAGAGAGGGAAAAGAGTTTACTGGTGAAAATGAAAGACAAAAAGCAATGTGAAGCAAGTATACAGCTGAATGTAAAAATGCCAGACAAAAATGTTGAGAAATCGTGCTCCCATAAACTGTCTCAGTCTGGGCATAGTTCTACACCAGGGTCAGCTCCGGAGTTTTGTCGCTCTTTTTGTTTGTGCGTTTATTTTTTTCTGTCTCTTCTGAGCTTAGTGCAGATCACTATGAGCATCTGATTTCACATGAGATCTTAAACTTATCATCTATTTAATATTAAAAAAAATAAAAAATAAAAAAAAACCAAAAACCAAAAACCTATAGATGCCTCCACGCAAAGAAAATAGGCTTGCAGCATTATAATGTGCCATTATTTTTCCTCAACAGGCATCCGTCTAATGCACTGTTTCTCAGCTGTGTATCTTCTGAAGTTGGCTACATTTCAGCAGCAGGTGAAGCTGCTCCTAGTATGTTTTTACTTATAAAATATTTTGCTATCTTCAAGCTAAGGATGAGGTGCTTAAAAACGGTAGTGTTGTTATTTTACATTATCTTTATGTAAATATGAAATAATATATTGACTCAGTTTTGCTAATGAAATAACTTCAGTGACAGTCTAATAATGACAACAAACAATTCAATAGCAATTTAGATCAAGTGATACAGATTAAGCCAAGGAAGTTTCTGAGCAGCAAATCAAATTCATGCTGAATATTACATTGTTTTTTAAAATATAACCTTGCAGTACTTTGCAATGGCTTCCTTCTAAAATATCTGCAGTGTGACTATTACAAATGATGAATCAGAGCTAAAACATGAGATACCAAAATAGAAAAGTCTCACAAATCAAAAGTGAAATACCTAAATACTGCCACTCAACAACCAAGCAGCTCCAGTCACCTGCAGCAAACTGAAGTGTAGCCAACAAACAGAAACAACAGCATAGAAAAAAACAACAACACTGGAGTTTAAGATCTGAAGGAAGTGATACTTATTTTCCATTGGCACTGGATCAAGAGTGAGCCCCTCTTTCCTGAATTTTGTTTTAAAAGACCTAACAAAGAAGTCAAACCATATCTTGGCAAATTTATACCTGTAGACAGAGTGTACACTGGGAGACTCTTTAATGGTTGTTTTCTCTTCTCTTTTTGTTAGCACATACAAATTCTGACTTGTTTACTTCTTTCTGTTAAATTGAACTGCTTTTCACCCCTAGAGAACTTACTGCAAACTATTAACTTAAAGAAATAAACTGAGTTTCAAGGAAAGTAGATTACCTAACACTTTTCTTTCACCTATTCAGTAATAAGGTGTATGGGAACTGTTGAGTCACGGCCTCAACCACTGATTGATCACCTGAGGCAAGCACTGTGTCATTCATGGGAGCACAGGTGAAGGCAATTCAGCTGTGTGACCAGAAGGGGGTGGAGCCTGGCTGTACCTCTCCTAGACCCCATCTAAGGGCTGACTGCCACTGTCATCTCTTTCTGGAGATTGCTCCTCTTAGAGTTTTCTACTGTGAGCCTACAACACTGGTGAGCATTTCATTTATCTTTTGATTGTCTTTTTCCACCATGATAATCTTTCTAACTATAAACCTGTAAAATCATCCTAACCATGCCATTCTTTTAACTGTACATTTGTTAATTGTACACAAGGTATGGTATGGTTTCCTCATATCCACCTTGTGGTGGGTTGGAGCCAGCTGACTGCCCAGAACCCCCATATGTTCTTGATTACCCCTCTCCCACAGTGCATTGGCAGGGAGGGAGGTAAAAATGGGAAGAACAAGAGGGTGAAAATAAAAACAGGAAAATCACTCAGCAATTACTCTCAGGGGCAAGACAGACTCAGGGAGGTTATGTTAGTTTACTGACAAACAGCATAAATAATTAATTGCTTGATTTGGGTGCTGGGAAACAAAAAAGAGACGTTTAAAGGAAGGCGCACTTCTCCCTTATTGACTGTGCTCAGATGCACTCCAGATACTTCTTATTCCCTTGTTTTTGGTGCAGGTTGTACTCCACAGAGTAGGTTGTAGGAGGTTGGCGTCAGCAGTGGTCTCTCTCTGCTGCTCCTTCTTTCTCGCTTTTCCATTGCTGCTTCTTCATTCTTATATCCTTTGCTCTGTCACAGACTTTATCCATGGGCTTGTAGGCCTTTGGGATCCTTATCATGGATCCTCATTGAACTTCAGTCCCTTCATCAATGTATGGAACACAGACAGCCTCTGACATTCCCTAGCAGCCAATATTAAATTGCCCTCACTACCAACACCTGTGTGGCAACTCACAGTGCCCATCAGTGTCAGAGATTTCCCGTTTAGATCATAGACACTATATTTGAGTATGGACAAACAGCAGTTCATGGAATCATAGAATGGTTTGGGTTGGAAGGGACCGTTATGATCATCTAGTTGCAGTCCCCCTGTTACAAGCAGGGACACCTCCCACTAGATGAGCTTGCTCAAAGCCCCATCCAGCCTGGCCTTGAATACTTCTGGAGAGGGCATTCACAGTCTCACCAGGCAACCTGTTCCAGTGTCTCATCATCCCCATGGTAAAGAATCTTTTCCTAATATCTAGTCTAAATCTAGACTCTCCCAGTTTATAACCGTTTCTCATTTCCCTGTCACTATGTGCCCTTATATAAAGCCCCTGTAGGCCCCCTTCATGTACTGAAGGACCACTATAAGGTAACTCTGGAGCCTTCTTTTCTCTAGGCTGAAGAGCCCCAGTTGTCACAGCCTGTCCTCATAGGGAAGCTGTTCCATCCCTCTGATAATCTTTGTGGCCCTCCTCAGGACCTGCTCCAGCAATTGCATGTCCTCCTTGTGCTGGGAGCCCCAGAACTGGACTCAGTACTCCAAATATGGTCTCATGACAGCAGTGGGTCAGAATCACCTCCCTTGACCTGCTGGTCACAGTTCTTTTGATACAACCCAGGACACAGTTGGCCTTCTGGGCTGCAGGTGCACACTGCTGGCTCATATTGAATTTTTCATCAAGCAACACCCCCAAATACTTCTCCTCAGGGCTGCTCTCAGCCATCCTCCACCCAAACTGTGTTTGTGCTTGGGATTGCTGTGATCCAGGTGCAGTACCTTGCACTTGGTCTTGTTGAATTTGATGAGATTGGCATAGGCCCAACACAGCTAGTGTATTCTGATTTAGAGTACACGTGTTTTGTTTTTTTTTCTTGGATTCATCTCTACACAATACAACTTAAAAATAAATAAAATATACTTCTGAGTGCAAAAATATTCTTAGAAATCTGCTGTTGCATGAAGAGCAGTCTTTCTCATGCCTGAATAAAAAGTAAAATGGAATTTTAGTACTTTTTGTAGGAGGAAGAGTATTCTGATTCAGTTGTTTTTAGCTTTATTTTTTTTTTTCCTGTTTCTTTGTCTGACTAACCTTTTTGCAAAATATCATAAGTAGCATGCAGTATAAGCTGAATGACAAACTGCAAACTTCTGAAGAAGGAGAAAGCTCCCACCTGGAGGGCTATTCTCCAGCAGGGGAAGCACTGCAAGAATAAATGGCTTCTCAGGAGGCTTTCAGCAGACAGATGCACTGAATTTTTGGCAGCTTATGTTGTCTCTATTCAACTACTTAATTATAAATTATTCATTTACTTACTGCAAATACAGTTTGGGTTACTGTACTACTGTGTTAGCCCTTTGCAGGTGTCCCAGGACCAGTGAAGCAGTAGAAGAGACCGAAAGGACAGAATCTTTGGATATTCCTATACAATTCCTGAGCCTTTCCTCATCCACACAAATAAGTAGAAAAAAAATCAGGTCCTCTCTGATAGGAATGTATTAGCACCAGAAATCATGATGGATGATTTTTATTTATGTTATTATTATTATTATTATTATTATTATTATTATTATTATTATTATTTTCCTTTGGAAGAAAACGCCTTCTAGACTAGCTTCATAATTTAATGATTTAATTTATATATTATGTATTTCAAACACTTCTGGAAATCAGGGCTTCATTTGGACATACTGAATCATAATCTTTTTAAGTCCTTTCAGTTAGTTTACATTTCAGTGCAATATAAATGTGCTGATTCAGCTTCTAATTAAAGAAATAAGATGGAAGCTACATCAACTATGTCAAGAAGAAAAAACTGACTTTATCATAGATGACTAGAAGAAATCTTACTGTATATGTACCATTAAATCTATGAGCAACACTTTATTAGCACTGAGCTCTGAAAGAAGTATCTGAAATAAATGAGAAAGAAGAAATTATTTATTTTGAAAAATAGAAACTAGAATGCAACTTTATATTCACAGAAATGTAATTATATGTTAAAATGTAATTATATAGAAAGGATGAAATCAGAGTTGACGTCAATTTTTACTGAATGTTATATAGAG
Organism: Excalfactoria chinensis; assembly: GCF_039878825.1. NCBI lineage: Eukaryota > Metazoa > Chordata > Aves > Galliformes > Phasianidae > Excalfactoria > Excalfactoria chinensis. The sequence continues at coordinate 15,981,940 of NC_092828.1, read as the reverse complement.
CAGATACATGGACTTGACGTGCTAATTGGAGGAAACTGAATCAGGTTTGGTAAATAATAAAAAATTTGCCCTTTAAAGCAAATGTGGGAAAAACCACCAAGAACAACAAAAGAACCAACAGCACATTCTAAACTATGTTGTGTTTTACCCATAGCATCAAATTTTTTGCATCGTTAATCTTTGGCAACTATTGCCAATCCTTATCATAACAGAAATGCTCAGTCATTAAAAATCTGCACAGTTCTATTGCTGCTATAGTTTATGAAGTCAGAAAATTGTATTCATTGATATGAAATTATGTTTTCCCCTGTTATTTTCAAATAAACTTTCATTTTTAAGTACTGCATAAGTAAATATTATGCAAACATTTAGTTTTCAATTGTAGTGGTAAAATGAGAAAATGGATATTTAGAATGTGAGAGAAAATTTAACAGCCAAGAACTGGAGAAGATCAAAAAGAAGCTCAAGAAAGTCAGTGACATTTTCCATGGAAATTCTTAAAATCCTAAGAGAGGGGGAAAAAAGGAAAACTCAGGCAAAGGAAAATGATCAAATTATTTTAAGCAAGACCCATCAAGAAGAACAGGTGATGAGGAACAAGTGGGTGGTAACAAAGAGAATAGAAAAATGAAGGAGATGAGCTTGAGAGAAGCATGTAGATTTATTGACACAATTCAGTTTCTTTGGGTCTCTTTACCTTGCTTCAGACACAGTTGATCATAAAGGTTACTCACCCTACCTTCTCTGTACAAACTTGGTAGACACTGTAGAGATTACATTCTGCTCTGTGCTGCATACTTGTAATTCTTTCTAAGACACAAGACAAATATCTCTCTTAAATGGCAACTGCAAAGGTGTTTTTGATGTGTTACCACCATTCTTTCCCTAGCTCGCTCTGTTATGATCCGCTGTTCCTGTATATTTAGATTGTCTTCATCACTCACAGAGTTTTGATAAAATGTTCAGTTACAGCAAAGTGAGCAAAAGGAAGTGACAGCCATAAATCAGAACTGCTTCACTCTAAACATTACACATAAATGACAACAAGGGCTCTTGCAAAATTGTGATGAATTCGAGTTAGGTAGTTTAGCTTCTTGATAATTAGCTAGTTTGAGTCCTGATGATGACTCAACTACTACTACCTAACTACTCCGAATTTCTCTCATGAAGAAGAGCCATATTCTGAATACCTGAGCATTCTCCTAATAGAAGGGAAATCTTTTGATGATGTCTAGCAGATACAGTACTCTGAATGCCAACTCTTTACAATCTTCCCTAAGCCTGTAACAACGTATTTTTATTAAAAACAAAACAAGAAAGTCTTGGCAGAAGCAACACAACACCGTGTTGTTCTTGGCAAGTTAAACTACACTGTAGTTCTGTCTGCCCATTCTAGTTCTCAGTCATTCCACCTTTGTGGAGTGAAAACAGACAAGTTTGTCCCATGGAACAGTTGAGAATAGGATTGTTTTCCATCACGTTTGTTGGTGGTGCAGTGTAGAAGTTATTCCTTTATCTTTCAGTCAGTAAGAGTCTTCAAAGTATCAAAAAATAATAATATAATCATAGAATTGTTTGGTTGGAAAAAGGCTTTAAAGATCATCAAGTCCAACTGCAACCTAACCATGCTACCCAAACTAACAACCCTCTGTTAAATCATGTTCTTGAGCACTACATCTTGAGCACTACATGTTTTTTAAACACATCCAGGGATGGGGACTCAACCACCTCCCTGGGGAGCCTATTTCAGTGCCTAACAACCCTTTCTGTAAAGTTTTTTCCTCTTATCTGACCTAAACCTCCCCTGGTGCAACTTGCTGCCATTTTCCCTCATCCTGTCACCTGACACCAAGAATAATATTTAAGATTTTAGGTAGTGAAATCTATAACCTTTATTTGCCTGTGATAGTTGGGGAATATATATATATGTATATATATATATAAAAGGAATAAAAAAGGAAAAACTGTGATTTTTGAAACAAGTTATTCATGCAAAAGAGAACAACAGTAAAGAAGACCAAGGGTCTCTCCACACAGAAATGAACTGGGAGAGCTGCCGTAGTGAAAGCATTTTGTAATGATATGTCATGGAAAGTCTTTAAAGATTAGAGGTGCTACGACCGCCTCTTAAAACTACATTTCCTGTTTTGTTTTAAGTGCAATAGCCAAACCTTTCTTGATATCACAGGGTAAGATCTCATTGGTTTCAGTGGGATTATCTGCATTTCCTTCAAAGGGCCCAGGCAAATCACTTCCATCAGGTGTTGTTTCTCCACTCCACATGTGCCTACCTAGATTTCATATCCTACAGCACCATTTACTATAATTTGGTCAGAGTGTTTTGTAAGCAAGGATTGGGTTTGATGCATGATGCGCACTCAGCTCTGCGCTGATGGCCGTGATGTTGCTGGCATTGGCACCAGAGATCCCCGGGAGCTGTGGCGATGCCCCCAGCCCGTGCCCACACTCCTCGTGGTGTGTAACGTCCCCATCGCGAGGGCTCGGTACCACGGCAGTCTCGGCAACAGAGACAGGGCGGTAACAGGTGATGCACAACCACCTGTGTGAAGCCGCCGGGCGGCCCTCCCGGGCGCTCTCAGGGTACTCCCCACGGTAGACCCAGCTCTCCCGAGGGCTCCGCTCCTCGGCTTCCTCCTCGAGGCACGGGGACGCCTAACCTTACGACCCCGCACGGTACAGGCAGGGAGTCTGGCCTGACGGGGCATAGGCTGAAGCGGTGGCCCTGAGCCCTCGTGGCCCGCCCCGCGCCGCCGCGAGTGGCGGGGGAGGTGCTGCTGCTTCCGAGGCGGGGCCCCGCTCCGCTCCACCGCGCCGCGCCCGGCCCGCACCTCTCCGCTCCGCCGCGGCCCCGTTCCGGCTCCGCGGCTCCGGCGCGGCGGTGTTGCCGCGCTCCCCGCCGCGGCTCTGGGTGCCTTCTGCCTCCCAGCATGAATGTGAGGAGGGTGGAGAGCATCTCGGCGCAGCTGGAGGAGGCCAGCTCCACAGGCGGTAGGACGGGAGCGGCGTGGGGGCGAGGAGCTTTTTGCTTTTTCTTCTTCTTTTTTTTGGGGGGTAGTTATTTTGGTTGTTTGTTTTTTTTTCCTTTTACCTTTAAGCAGCAAGTCCCGCAACTTGGCGTGGGGTTTGCAGGGGGAGCTGCCTGCTTGCATGGGGTAAATGCATCTGTGCTGTTTTGCGCCTATGGGGACGGTAAGCAAACGCTTAATGCCGGGGGGCTCGGGCTGAGACGAGCTGAAAGCTTTGCAAAAAACCGTCAGTAAGGTGTTCGCTGTGGCCGACCTGGTACTTTTGCCTTCGCTGAAGAGACCCAGGGCTGAGAATGGACCTCCGGGGGCACCAAGCACCAAACTCCGGGGAGATAATTTGGTCAGTCCCACGTTCCCGTTTCTGCTTTAGTCTCCTTTGTATCTTCTCGCTGCTTAGGTAACATCTACCTCATGGAGAGCAGCATGCTCTAGTAAGCTAGAGGCTATTTGCTGTCTTTTGCTCCTCAGCATTGCAATGTGGAATACACCTGAGAAGGGTTGCAAAATAACTTGTGTTTTGAGGAGGAGAAAAGCAAACTTTGCTGTCTTCCATACCTACCAGGATGTTAAAAGCTGTACTCTCAACATATGTTTAGAAACAAAGCTGCATGGATTCAGTGTATGTGATATTTTGATGCCCTGCTTGATATAAAGTGGCTAAGCAGAGAAAGATCGAAGGAAAAATGAATAACTTTGCAAAATAGCCAGTCAGAAATAAGGAAAGTTGTTCTCTAAGGAAGGATGGAAAACTGTTTCATATTTGCTTCTGTGTTGCTAAATTTCTCATAAACTGTGTGATGGTAGTGCACAGTAACAGCGCTGTTGTGAAGTTGCTTGAGAGACACAGCAGTGTTTCACCCTTTGCCTGTTTTCTCATGTTTCAGGGTAGTCTTTCTCCTTGTTTGAAGAAGCTCAGCCTCATGTCTTCTGTTGGATTGTACTCAGCTTTTCACTCTCCTTACTGCCCTAACTTGCATGTTAGGGCTCATAGCCCTTCATATAGGGTTCAGGATCTATTGCCATATGGATAGAGAACTTTTGTTCTGAGTGTGCAATTAGTTTTAGGCTATCAGCTCAACTATGTGGGCAGAAATTAAATCAGAAAGTCTTCACTACGGGAATCCAGCAAAGGATTCAGCCACTTGTGTGATGTGCTAATACTTCTTATAGCTTTTCAAATCACAGCCCCAAAACTGGAATTGAGGCATTTTCCTCCGCATACGCCCCTGTCAGCCTTACAGCTCTTCTCCATTATGTATCAGAAAGTCACTGTTTTTTCACCCCATGTTCTTCATCACTGACAAGCACTGGCACCTGTGCTATACCAACAGGTCTGGTTGGGCTAAACACAGCTCAGGTGATAACTCAGACACAGTAGGATTTGTGCAGCTGCTATTGAGGTGTAATTTGTTTTATGGGTCGTTACTGTAGGTGTTGAAGCATAAAGTGTTTGCAACTTAATGTTTCATCTTACAGGTTTAGATAGTAGTGACAGGAAAGTTATGTAAACTGGGGGAATATGATCTGAATCAATGCCATAAAAATAAAGTGATATATCAAGATGGTATTTTTACATAAAATGTTTTCAGTTGAGCTATATATTGTTTGTGTTCTGTGTTGGTTCTCTTGATATGCATGCCTTGTCAGTTTTAGCACTGAACAATGGATTGGATTCATTTTAAACTTGTGGTCAGAGCCAAGATACACTTTTGCACTGTTTGAAAGTAAAAAGCAAAATGTGATTGGAACATGAGTTACTGCAGGAAAAGCTCCTCTCAGAAATTCGTTCTTGTGCCAGAAATAGAAAAAATAAAGATAAAAATGATAATGCTAAAAGCAAATTCTCCTCTTTTAGGAGATCACCACTCAATGTATATGTCTCACCACTGGCTTGATTTTTTTAAGGAAGCTTTACTGCTCTGGGCTTCTTTCTTATATGAGCAAGCACATTAGTGTTCATCTTCTCAAGATTTTGATTCTTTTTGGTCTAAACTTCCCAGTCCACCTTTCTTTTCTCCAGTTGTCTGCCTCTAGGCTTGCAATCCATTTCCAGGGTCATCAGCATTTGAGAACGTGTTTGTTGGTTACTCAGTGAGGAAGTTTTCAATAGATTTGTTCTCAGTATTCCTCTTCAAATATAAACTACCATTTAAAAAGAAGTAATATTTTAAATATTGTGTCTGCAGTACAGGGCTTTGCTGCATTAAAATCAGAAAACATAACCAATGGAAGTGTAATTATCTGCTTCATTTTTCCAAGCAAAGTAAAGCCAAAGTAATGCACATGCAGCTTGAACTATGAAAATTAATGAAAATTATTAACAAAACAAAAACAAAAAACCAAAAAAACAAACAAACAAAAAAAGGAAACATTTTGTACCCTTAAATGAATAATGATGCCTTTTGGCTGCTCTTCCCCTTACATTTACCGTATTGCAGCTCAGAGGGCATCTTTTGTATTCAAGCTAGTGTTGGTTGGAGCACAGCTGGGAGTTGTTGAGTAACAAAACATTTCCTGTCTGAAATATTCAGCCATTGTAAAGGTGAACTGTTTCATCCCTCGACCCAGTGAAAGACTTCATCCATGTCTTATCTGTGAGGCAGTTGTGTTTGTGCTAGTGGCAGCCAAAATTCATATGTTATCAGGTAAAGGCAATAAAGTGTCTTGGCAAAACCAGGAGAACAGAGGGAAATTATTAGAAACAATTCAGTGGGCAAGAATAAGTTTAACCATGAGATGTCTTGTGAGTTGAATATCTAGGACAAATTTAAGTGTCTGGGAATGGTAGTATTCATAAGGCACTATCAGAGTTACTCCTTGCTTTCCTGTAGGTTATCAAATTCAGAATGGGGATTGTATTGACCAGTAACCATTTCATTATTCAGACAGCATAAATCTTTACAAAAGCTGTGAAATTGTTCATTATAAGTCTCAAAGTTTTCTCTGTGGTGAGACAGGGCAGTCTCAAATGCTGCATAATGTGGAAGCGACAACAGGTGACAACAGGTAGAACAACTGGTAGCATTGAAAAGTGTTTGTACAACTTGACGTTATCCTGGAGTTTGGTATTCTCCATCATACCTTAAGGAGATAGTTATACAGTAGTGATCACCTTTGGTTTTAACAAACAGCTTGCTCTTGTTGCTTGGGTTATTCTTAGGAGGTAGTGGGAGCAGTTACAGAGAACAAAAAGCTACATAAGAGTTAAGTAAAAACTTAGGAAAACAAATGTCAAGAAAAATGATGAAAGTTTTCAAAATATACACTGGAAAACAGTGACAGAAAAAATGAGGAATGAAGAAACAGCTTCTTATTCCACTTGAGATTGATATTAATGAGAGTGTGCCCTATAGAGGGATACTGGAAAAGGAAGGTGTATGTTGGATGAAGTCCTTCACATCCTGGTTTGGATTCATCTGTTGCAATGAGAAGCAGTGACTTTGCAAGTGTCTTCCATCAATGCTCTTATCAGAACTCTGGTTTGCCTAGGACGTTCATGGCATGCTGTCTGTCAGCTGTCAGTGTCACTTTTTCTACTAATGACCTGTTGTTCCTAAACACTCGTCATCTTAGATTTGAGACACCTTGTCATTTTTATTGCCTGATTCCTTTGTAACACAGATGCATTCTGCTTGTAGGAGCCACAGTCAGAAATGCTACTTTGAAATGCCTTGCATTTATGTGCAAGTTAGAAATATGCAAGGAAAGGAAAAAATTAAATGGACTCCTGATCTAATGAAGGAGACATCTTTATACCACAAGTGCAGGTAAATGCAAATATAGTGTGTGTAAAACATTATTTCTCATTCATGCAGGATGGAGGAATGAACTGAAGAACTGTATACAGTGTAAGCCTCTTTAAAATTTTTGTCTTTGTCTCCATCTCTAGTTTCTGTATTCAGTGAGCACATGAAGCCGTGGTTAGATGCAAAATTATAATATTGAGAGCTACGTTTGGTGTGAATGCCGAAAACGCCTTGGCTTCCCACCAGTGCCAACTTTATAGATTTTATACAAAATGTTTTCATTAATCTGTGCTTTGAAGCTTCCAGTCGCGCTAGAAGAATTAATATAGATAACTAAACATGTGGGTGATTTTTCAGGTATATTCTGTTCAGAGAACTGACTCCAGGTGGTTTTAGACTTTATGAAATATAGAGAGGCCGATGGAATCTAGCAGTTAATGTAGCCATAAGAGAAGTAGATAGCTTGTGTCGTGGAAAGCTTTTACAGTGTATCAGATATGCACTTAGGACTCATGCTTTGGGTTGAAACTGAATATTTGATCTGCTCAGTGTTCAGATGTAATCTATCCCATCTTGGCCATCCTGTTTGCCATCGTGATTTATTCAGAATCTTTTGACACTTGAAAAAGAAAGTATCTAAAAATACCACAATGCCTGATTGCTTCACTATTTCACAGATAAGTGCATTCTTGCTAGCTTGCCCTGCTATCTTTCCTCCCAAATTCTGCTTGCCCTCTCGTTCTTGAAAGCATACAGACCACCAGAATAGATTGTGTTCAGGACCTTTCTTGTCAAATGAGCACTGGTCATATATTGTCTGCTATTAGCAGAGGCCATTACTCCTATTTGATATGAGAGAGAAAATATTGGCACAAGGTTGTGTGCTGGGCCAGAAGCCAAATCTTTTTTTCTGGTAGTGTCTGAACCAAGTAGAATTCTCTTATTTATTGGCACACACTTTAAATAAAGCCCTGGGCCTATTCTAGGCAGCGAGGATTCCAGACATAAAAACTTTCTGTGCTGGGGACACCGCATGGCGGTGCAGCTAGAGACGGTTAATGGATAAGTTTGGACATTATGTCTCCATAATGTTTGGTTTGAGCTATAATGTTTGTCTGTGTCTGAAGAGGCAAAAGGTTGACAACAGGTGTTAATTTTATGATAGCATTCGTCACTTCAGAATCATGTTTTATGTGGTGAGGTCTTTGCTTCCTATTGCTTTGCTGACTAGACAGTATTTGGCCCAGGTTTATCACTGAGTACATAAGATGCAGTCTGGGAGAGAAGTGGAAATGTATGCAATGTGTATACACATTTTTGTCTGTAGGGCTGTGAAAAGCCTGGGATGCACTTATTTTGTGATGTTCTTCATTATTATTTTGCGATTGTATTACAGGAGACTTGTATTGTAGCATCGTGTAGATCATGGATTTATTTTATTTTCATTTTCCATTCACACTGAGAGGGAAATCAGTTCTGCGTTATTGCCTTCATGCATGTGACAGCAGTGGAGATTGCCTCTGATCTTGCTGCTATGAATGTGAGAGGTCTATAGACAACTATAAATTGGAAGCAGTTTAAAATATGTTGTTGGGTGGAAAAAAAAAATTGAATTTATTCACCCTTAAGAATGAACTCAAACACTGAAGAAAGATGTATATCTGAACTCAGACCGTGCTGTATTTCTGGAAGCCTAGCGGAGATTTAATGTGGTATTAAAAGGATCTAGCTTTCTGTCAGGGGTCTGAAATAAATATAGTGTTGCTTTTCTTTTTTTTGTATTCTTTTTCACCTATAAAACACATTTTTATTTTTTTTAGGGATACAGTTTATAGTCACGATTGTCTGTTGTATAAGTTATGCTGCAGTGACACAGACAGTGGTGCAAAAGCCACAGATGCTAGTGTGTGCTCTGGAGAAACAAAACTACAGGTGAAGGGCATAGTAACAGGGAATTTTTAGCTATAAACAACTTGCTCTCTTAAGAACACTTCACACTTTAATGTTTGGACTTTATTGCAAGAGAAAATATATTTGTAGGCTAGATGTTTTTACCAAGTTAAATGTAAGCCCAGAAGCTTTGTGGAGCACCCTGAGGTGTTTGGCACTCTAGTGCACATTATAGCATTGTGCCACAAAATGACTAAGTGGTGACACTTAGAAGTTGTTATACTAAATTAAAGGCTTTAAACATCTTAAGACATAGATTGCAAGGTGATTTCTTTGTTCCATACTGTCAGTAAGAAAGGGTTTGCTATTTCAAGGACATGAAGAAAGACCAATTTTACTGATATATTGTCTTGCTCTCTCCATTTTCAGTTACCTTTCCGGCAGAGAGAAATTTTATGAATATTGCTTTAGTCATTTGGTTTTAGAACAACAAATCTTTATCCTATTTTTAAATAATTTTGCTTGCATTTGTAAGCCAGAAGTAACAGTTAGGATTTATTAGAATTTTAAAGATGCAGCCATAAACATTTATGTGGGTCTGATTTGTCACAGCATGGTGTGCTTTTTTTTATTATTATTATTATTTATTTTTTCCCTGTAAACTCATTTATCGTTGCCCAAAGTGGGAACAAGCAGAAGAGCGTGTCATCACGGTAACTCATTTACTCTCCTCGCCATTCCTATAAACCCTTCGATACCTCTGAGAATAATTGCAGTGAATAAGGATCCTAATATTTGTGCACATCAGGAGAATGCTAAACCTGGAACTGAAATACATATTGAGATTTCATGATTGCATGTAAAGAAAGGAAATAGCTGTACTGGAAATACTTAGCAATAATTAAAAGCTTTATATCTCTGGTATACCTTGATATAAATTCAAATGACCCAAACCTCTTACTGAATTGCTCATTTACAAAGTTAACAGTAAAAAGAGCAGAATATATCTCCAGTCTCTTAATATCTACATGAAATAGTATCTTGAGGGTTCACTAATTTGTACTGCCTGGTTGCTGCTGCCAGAAGTGTACTTGCTGTCTGGGCATAAACAATGTGTTGTACTCTAGCTATTTCCCCTACTGTATAAGGGGGAAAAAAAGCAGTGAAGATAGTGGTGTTCGTGCTGCACTAGAAGAGGACTTCATATCCCAAGCCTGTTTCTTGTGTACTCTCACAGAAGTGTGTCTAGTAATCTGTACCAATAGATTTCCAAATCCTTGAATGGTTTTAGGAAATAGAGCAGAAACAATGATCCAGATGAAATCACTGAGTCACTGCATATGTGGAGCCTGCAATATTAACAAATATCTCTGTGCATCAGATGCAGTAATATTATTTTCTTCGTTTTGTTGGTTGCACTCCTAAAAATCATTTTCAATTACTTAAGAGATGCCATACTGCAATATGTCCTGTTCCTTGCTTGTATTACCTCTATAGTTTTTTGTTTCAAATTCAAAATAGCATTTTATAACAAAGAAGTTATACTCTACTCCACCTCACATGCATTTATGAATACAGTTTGGCTTGATCAGCATTGACAAACCCCTGGAAAAAATTATGAAAGTTATTTGACTTGAAATTTGTAACAGCATTACAACATATGTTCTAATGAAAACATGTTAAAAGACAACATTGTGCCAAACAAAAGATAGACACAACAAAACAAAAAGAATTATACTAAGTGAACAACATCCTATATGCATGCAGCAAGTCATAGTGGATGGAAAGTACAGTTGTTGGCTTTTCCATTTTTTAAATTTACTTTTCTTATACTTTTCTCATGCAATTTGAAAAGATGATCTTCTGACAGTTGCACCACATATAAGATCTGTCGGATACAGATGTCACTACAATTAAACAAGATTATTAATTTTACAGTATGTAGATGTAAATGGGCTAAGTAACAAATTAACAATATATATATATATCTTCTATTTATTTATCTTACTTTATACATTTTAAAATGAACTAGTACTATTTTAATGCTTTCATGTGAATGTTGCTGCTTGTGGTCTCAGCAATTATCCTATGAAGGTCTGTCTTTCTTGAGGCTGTTTTAGAGCATGCCAAGACTGTTTTTCAGCACAAAGTGTCCCCTGTACATGTACTGTTTGCACCAGTACTAGGAAGGATGCATGACAGGTGTTTATGTGTGGGACAGGTGGGTGTTGGGGTAACAACAAGCTGAGCTGTGTGTCTCGAATCTTCAACCAAACAGGCAGAAGAAATGTGAGAAAAAATGTCAAGAAATGCCTTCTCATGCATGTTGCTTTGGTGGTATCTGAATAAGCTGACTGTGGGACTTACTGTTCTATTATCTTTACCTGGAGATAAATAAACTTTGTTTACTTACAGTGCATAGGGGAAAAATCCTTAATGAATGCTTTTTTGAAGAAATAGAAAAGATGTATATATATCCACTGATAGAATTGGGTTTTGCTTTATTTAATGCTAGTTACAGTATGGTAGGTGTTTCCTCAGATCATCACAGGTCTCGAGTTTTGACAGCATGCCTAGTTTTAATGAAATGATACCCAGTTGTCATTTATCATCCTGACTATTGACTTATATTCCAATCCTCAGCAAGTGAATTCTATATCTCTAATGATTCATTCTTTCTATTCTTTCTCTGTTTCCTTTTCCAGGTCGATTTATGTGCATCTGAGGTTATTTGGTTGCATTCTGAGGTGTAACATTACAAAAAGTATCACATGCAGTAATACTGTAGGTATTGGAGAAAAATAAATCCATTCTGTTCCTCTGTAGTGTTGGTTGCTGGCAGCATCCACCTGCTGGTAACTGAAACATGGATGTTATGAAGTTCTCCATTAGTTTTGTTTATTTCAAAGCCATTGCTTTCAGTCCATTCCTTTAGATTTACACACTTGTGTCTCTGCAAGGTCACTGGGGAGAGAGGAGGCCAAACAGCAAGATGGATTTAGTAAAGGTGGTGAATTCTCCCTTTGCAGGAGAAGGCTAAGCCTCTGAGTTATTCAAGCAATGGCCCTGGTCTACCCTGCTTGGCTGCCACTTGGAAGGGGCATATGAATCTCTCAGCCAAAAGAGCCTTTTTTCTCCCTCTTTGTGTAATCTTTTTGCTTGTTCTGATGATGTTTAGATGTTATGATGTAGTTCTTTACATGTCATGCTGGCTATCAAGTTCTCCCCCTGGTACTTTAAATGTTTGTTAATATGGAAGATAGCGGGACTGCTTTGTAATAGAATACCTTGTTTAATTAGCTTGCAAGGTCCGATTCAATTTAGGCATTATGTAGACTTGTGAAAATATTTGCTTTGTTTGCACTTTTTTTTTTTTTTTTTTTTTTTTTAATATTATTCAGCTAATTTTCTGATCCTAAATAGAATACAACGGTTTGAGGTTTTAGTACACTTAGAAACAAGAAATGATCTTTGAGTTATAACAGACTTCCTGGGAATTTTTTTCCTTCCGAAGATAATATTTGAAAATACAATTAGAAGCATTTTGGCCAGCTCACAATGGAGTGCCGAACTATCTGAAAGGTATTAATAAATTTCTAAGAGCATATTAAATTGCTACTAGACTGACAGTCTATTAAGTCTTTTTCAATTAAAGTAGAAAGTAGGCTTTTTTGTCTATTTTCCTATAACACCCATTACACTAATGGTGTGTTTTCCAATATGCTACATCACAAAGAATACATGAATAAACAGCTGTCAGTTGAGAGTCTGGTTTGTCACTGAAAACAACAACAACAAGCTGATGGCATTATTAAACTGTTATTTGGCAAATGGTAACTTACAGTGCTGCCCATACAGATGGTGAGTTATCCATTTTGCAGATGTAGCCTTAGAAGTCTGAATTCAGTAGAAGGCATATAGTTAATTAGATGAACTGACACTGATTTCTTCTTGTAGTAATGCTAAAACAACACTTCATTTTGAAAGAGAGGGCATGTTGATTAAATATATATATTGAACTGAAGCAATTAATGTGAATTTCTTGATGCCTTAATGCCTGTTTCAGTTTGATTAGAAGGTCTGAACTAAAGACCGTTTCAATACAGTGTCATGTTTACAACTGAGAATCATCCTGCTATACTTAAAGAATATGCATTGTCAAAAATGTTTGAACAGTAGACCTTTAGTCCTTTAGATTCTTTAATCTCTTACAGAGAAGGCAAGAAAGAAAGCTTTTATCTCTTCCTGGGTAGTATATAATTTATTAATTTTTTTAAACCAAAGAGGATAGACTCTGGCTTTTTAGGATACCAAGCTATATTGACAGTGCACCTTGTGGTGCTAATGCTAATGGAAGCTTCTAATACTAACAAAAGAATATGAGAAACAAAATGAGATATCAAAATAGAGTCTATTTCCCTCCTCAGAATGTTGGAGAAAACTTCCAGTGGAAACCAGCGGAATTATAACTTACTCTAAATAGAAGTCAGCTAATAATTTGCTTTCTGGGAAACAAAACTTCAAGGAATGCTCATGTATCTGGGTATCGTTATTTGTGAAACACATATTCTAAGAAAAATAAAAGTACGTAAACACCACCAAAGCTGAGGATTTTCTGTCTCATGATAAAATAAAAGGACATACACTCAGTCAAGTTTCTAGGTGTATGTTCTGTAGGTGCTGAGTACATGCAGCTGTCTACTCAGGGCAGAAATGCAAAATGCAGCTCAATGTTTTTATTATGTGCATTTTTAATTTTCAGGTAAAAGCAATAAAGATGTAGGATGACAGAAAAATTGTTCAGGAGAGAAGGTGTGAAATCTATTTATCTATCCTGGTGGCCAAAGGCAAGATCAAATATTTCTGGTGGTCCAGGCAGCTTTTTGTCTTAATGTACTAAAAATCCACTATTACTGTGGATTACTATTACATTGCTCAATAATTTTCTCCAGAATTTGTGTTTGCTGGTACAAACTTTGAGCTCTAAAGTAAATCGTACTTTTATGTCCTGAAACACATAAATGATGAAATACACACCCCTGGTTTTACAGTTGAATAGGACAAAAAAATTATGGCATAAAAATTAGACTGATCTCTTACTTATACTTTCAGGTAAGAATGACTGCCACTTTTACAACGATGCCCCACATGTTCAGTAATGTCAGATCTCCCAGACAGACATGTGTTACCTAAGTAGGTTTTCTTTCTGTTTCTATAGGAGAAGTTATTTATTTGGAACTCTACTTCATGTCTTTTACACTAGAAACGAATCTTTGAGGGTTGTTTTTTTGTCTTCTAAATCCAAAGTTGTTTACTGACCACAATGCTTGAAATGGGGGGGAAAAAAAGAAAAAGGATGGTTGTTATTTTAATCTTAGCTACAAAAGTTACTGCCTCACACGTAGGAGATTTTAAAGCTTCTCTCAGTTGATGGTAGGAGTTACATCCTCGACAGAGGTGAGAATGTAATCTCCCAGCACCTATTTGATGAGTAATCACTGTGGAGTAAGCATCCTTGCAGTGCAGCAAAATTTTCATTAGCTCTCAGGAATTTGGGATGTGGTAAGAGCTGCTGTCTTACAAGAAATATCAACCACTGACTCTTCCCTGTTTCTGTGGGAAGTTTGATGGAAGACTGCATGGATCTTTATGGGCCTCCAGAACTTGTCTTTTTTGTGATATGAATTCCAAATAAATGGAGATAAAGACAGCTTCAGCTTGCATAGCTTTCCAGCTACTTGGTATGGACCTTAAGAAAGCAATCATGGCAATGAGGGGAAAACTTTGTGAGTGAACTTTTTATGAACTTCTTGTTTTCTAAGGATGTTTTGGCTCTTGAACATTTGATACATAACGTGAACATCTTTCTCTCATAAATAAAAACTGAAGACAGTTACTTTAAACAAAGTCTTTTTTAACATAAAAAGTCAGTGTCATAGGCAATAGAGAAGCTTTTGAAGTTTCAAACACTTGTTATTCAGAACTTTTTTATCAGTATTCACACTTGAGAATGTGCCTCTGCTTTATATGAGTGTTTTTGCCAAATGTTGTAATGATAAAATGGTGTGCTCTCATTTTTCAAGGCTGATGTATATAAGGCTTTAATTATGAAGGATGTCATATTTTATGCCAGTTTAATCCTTCCTGGTTTTAATTTTTGAGTGCATATGCTGAAAGACTTTCACTTTTGTCCAGTGCCTGATTAAAATCACCATTCTGCATTACATTACAATGCAAATGACCACAGAGGATTTATTATCTATCTTTTTCAAATTCATTTTTATCGTTTGATAGTTTAGGGGTATGGCTCTTTAGGCTTGTAGTTTCAGGAGAGCTCTGTGATAGCTCATCTGTGGATGTTAATAAATTAAACTGCATGTTTGAATTCAGTGGTGAGATGTGATAAAGCTGTGTTAACTAGCCCAGGCAGAGCCTTTTATCAGGCAGCTCTCCAGAGGCACTAAGCTGGCACTTTGACTTTATACTATTCAACATTTCTTGTGTTCAGCTTGCTTGGAAAACATAGATTTTTTTTTATACACGTCTATGTAACAGATTCTTCTGTGTATATTTTGGCAGCTTCATGGTGTTAACATTTAATATAAGTAATGTATTTTATAAGTCGTGTGGCTTTGCCTTCACAATATTCATTCTCTCTGTGAATTTAATTTGAATGTGCTATAAATCTATCTGTCTAGCATTGTCTTTTTCCTTCAGAACAACTTTGTTGGACACTCGACCTTACCAAGAAACAAAGCATGCAATTAAATCTATTTGTTGTGCCTACTTCTATAAAACTTCTTATCAGGCTAGTCATTAGCCTTTTATTGAGCTATTAAGCCCGCAATTATTTACCCTTCAATAGTGCTGTAAGGAGAATCACATTGTTCATTGGGGGATACGTTCACAATACTTTTTAATTAAAATTCTCACCATCTTAAAATAAACTGCAGCTTTCCAGCTGCTCTGTGGTGTTGCACAGGGGTGCTGTGTCCAAGGTGCAGGACTCCACACTTGATCTTGTTGAAACTCATACAGTTGACCTCAGCTCAGAAATCCAGACTGTCCAGAACCCTCTTTAGGGCCTTTCTACCACCAGGCAGATGAATACTTTCTCCCAACTTGGTACCACATGCAGACTTAGTGAAGGTGCTCTCAGTCCCCTCATCCAGATCATCAATAAAGACATTAAACAGAGTCAGACTCAATATTGACCCCTAGGGAGCACCACTTGTGACTGTTCACCAGATGGATTTAACTCTATTTGCTACCATTTACTGGGTCTAGACATCCAGTCAGTTGGATACCGAAAAGTGTCTGTCAATCCATGAGCTGCAAGCTTCTCCTGGAGAGTGTTGCAGGAGACAGCGTCAAAGGCTTTACTAAAGTCTAGGTAGACTACAATAACTGCCTTTTCCTCATCCACTATATAGGCCACCTGATTGCAGAAGGAGATCAGGTTGGTCAAACTGTGATTCTGTGATTCTGTGAAGCTGGACCTGCTTTTCACAAGCCCTTGATGGATGGGCCTGATGCTGTGATAACACAACATGATAATACATGTTATATGATCTCCATCAAGACGATCTGCTTCATAACCTGTCCTGGCACCGAGGTCAGACTGATGGGCCTGTAGTTTGCTTGATCTTTCTTCTTACGTTTCTCGTAGATGGGTATCACATTGGCAAGTTTGATGAACTGAATACCTGTTAATAGTTGGAATTCTTTAACTGGTCTTCTGGAACGTATCTTCTTACTTAGCTCCATCTCAAAGTATCCAATTTCTGCATTGTCCATCCATTCCATAATTTAAACCAGAATGTGGTATCTAGGGGCTGTTAGATGACTTCTTCGGAAAGCATGTTCCTGATCTGAATAAAAATGTTAACATTCACAGGCCAGACAGCACTGTAGGAGACCAGAAATTGGGTGTTTGTTGAATTAATTTCATCTACTTTGCAGAATTCAAATCTCATCCTTTCTAGTTCAGGAAATTTATGGAGACATGCCTGGGGACCATGGTAATATTTTAGCGATGTTTATTAAATCTTCCACCTATTTTTATTAGGGTTTACTAAAATACAGTAAAATATGCAGAGTAGATATTAATTTTACTAAAATTGCAGATAGTAAGTTATTAAAGCCAAATCCCTTGTAAGAGGTGTTTCAAGATCTAATCACTATCACCAAGCAACAGCATCATTGAGGAGAAATGGTCCTCAGTACTTGATAACTGCAATCACTTGATAACTGCAAGCACTTGCACGTAATGACTATTATGTCAGGCAACTCATGTCACTGTGACTTCAGAATGGCAATGTGCAGAAGTTTGTACAGAATTTCCATTAGCAAAATGCATTATGAACAGGAAAACAAATAGCTGTGTCAAAAATAAGCATTGCAGGTTTAAAAAGTAGAATACTTGCCTACTAGAATTTCAGTTCTGGACTCACTAATTATATTATCTTAGATTGGTAGTATCACAGGCTGCATTCTGCAACATTATATAGCCATGCACTGGTAACTTCTTGTAAACTTCTGTGTTTCAGATTGCAATTAATTATTAACAGAAAATTATATAAAATCAATACAGAAACAGAGTGGAAAAATAAGACAATAGCACCTCAAAGAGTATAAATCAGTACGGGAGTTAGGATGAATATCGAAATTACATCAAAAACTCATACAATGTTTTGGGTTGGAAGGGACCTTAAAGATCATCTAGTTCAAACAGTTCTGGCACAGGCAAGGACACCTTCCAATCAGTCACTAGATCAGGTTGCCTCAAAGCCCCGTGTAAACTGACCTTGAACATTTGCAGGGTTGGAGCTTTTGCAACTCTGGGCAATGTCTGTTTGTGATGCCACTAAAATCTGGAATTTTAAACTACAGTGCCAGAGCTGTGCAGCTCCCTCACTGTTTTAAGACTGCTTTTAAGTACATCTGTAGTTTGTTTGTAGCAATTGAGCAGGATTTTCCTTGCCCACCATGTCTGTGTGGTCTGCTACTGCTTTTGCTCACTTTAGAAATGGCCGCAAAGCAAAAGGAACTTGATTTAGTCTTCATCATATTTTTAAGCTCAGAAACTACACCTTGCAATGCCTTTCTGTCCTAAGGATTCATATGTATTGTTCAGAGTGATTATGCTTTTAAACATTGTTAAATTGCTTCCAAATCCAATTATCTCAGGAATGACGCAGCTAACAGATTTATTCTTAGCCCTTGTAAGTAACATCTCAGCCTACTATGAAAAACATTTTAAAATCTTGAAGATGAAGACTTCATTCCTAGAGTTCATTCCTAAACATCCACTTTGCTGAAACACCATACAGATTTATTTTTCCCAGGGTTCTGTGAAAGCAGAGCAATTCTGTGTTGGAAGGAATTAATGGCAGTTTTTTGAGGACTGAAACTGACTGAAAATTTCTACTTAGCACTGAGGAGGCCACACCTGGAATACTGTGCCCTTTCTGGGCTGCCAAGTACAAAGGAGATACGGACATAACAGAGAAAGTTGAGCAAAGAGCCATGCGGAAGATAGAGGGAATGGAGCACATCTCCTATGAGGAGAGGCTGAGAGCTGGGACTATTCAGCCAGGTGAAGAGGAGGCTTAGGGGAATCTTATCAGTAAGTAGAAACATCTGTAGAGAGGATACAGAGAGCACAGAGCCAGGCTCTTTTCAGCATTGCCCAGGACCAGAGGCAGTGGACTCAAACTGGAACACAGGAGGTCCCTTCTGAACACTAGGCAGTGCTTCTGTGCTGTGTTGATGATGGAGCACTGGCACAGGCTGCCTGGATACTGTGGGATCTCCTCCTTAGAGTTCTTCAGAAGCCATCTGGATGTAGGCCTGGGCACCCTGCTCTGGTGTCCCTTCTGGGGTAGGTGTGGGACCAGGTAAAGGACCTTTCCAACCTCAGCTGTTCTGCATAGTATGACATAGATTGAAACAGATGACTTTAAGATCTACCATTATATGCTATAGGTGCATTAATTGTAATTAAATTTGTAGGGATGCTTTTGTTCTTGTAGCAACCAAAATATGACATTATGAATTTTTTTAGATTTCTATACAAACTTGTATTTGAAAATTATACAGGGGATAATCCTTGCTGAGGAGAACAGAAATTGGAATTAATATATTTAAGCAAATGGCACGGAAAGCAGTAGTTACCTATGAAATTGAAAGAGTGGTTCTGCAATTGGATGTACTGAGTAACAAGTAGATTAAGAAATAGAAAGGAATCGTTTTGTGCATTCAGTGTTAAGTAATTTACTTCTCAATTAACTGAATGCAAGAAAACTTTATTAGCTTCATTTTTTTTTATTTTTTTTATTTTTTATTTTTACTGTGTCTGTGTGTGTGGTACTTGGTTTTGCTGTATATGTATGATGTTTCTAAATGAAATGAATAGGTCAGCTGGATAAACTGTTTAAATCTGTTCATACTGGCTTTTACAAAAGCTTTCAAAGCCTAAGTCTGGGATGTGTACAAAGCTGTTCTCTTTTCTTGGTGAAAATGTAAACCAGATTAGTGGGGCCTGGAGCTTGCTCATGTTTTCACTTTGATTGATTAAATTATATTGGAAGTTTCCTGTGTTGTAGCCCATGGCAGTACCATGTAGATATTGTATAGTGACCCACTTAAGAAATGCAATCAGAACAGATGCTGTAAGGATTGCATATTAAATTGTATAGAGAAAATGCCTTCAGTCAAGTGAAGAATTTTGCGGTTGCCAGTTGAACACAGGGAGCTGAACTTAAGTAAATATTAACCTATTTTTAACGAATAATATTAAATGGTTGTATCATTATATAAACCAGAGCCTTTTCTTTAGAACTGTACCATTACATTTTTCTCTTCATCTTTATTTGAAAACAGGATATTTTTACCTGAACTAAAGTTCTGTCTAGAGCCTCACTTCATGGTAGGTTGGATACTGATCCTGCTATTATGTTTTTACTCTTTCTTTTTTAATATTGTTCATATTGTTAATATTGTAATAAGTTTTCTTATGAAGAGCCGTAGTGTTAATGAGAAGCACTTTAAAAATGTTTGAGGGAACAGCTGAAATATTTGTATTTTTCTGGAATCTCTTTTCTTGTGAGAAGACGTGCTCATCGTTATAACAAAGTATCGATGTAAACTTCTCTGCAAGCTTATGTTAAATCTAATAATTAGAAAAATCTTAGTAATAATGAAGAAATCTGATACATTTCCAAACATCTTAAAGTTCACATTTTGATGATCAGATTACATTTTGTGTCAAAATCACATGTAAGAAAATTGCCCAGTAGATTTTACAAACTCATGAGAGTTTAAAAGTAGATTATAACACTGTGGTGGTACTGACGGACATATGAGCCCTCAACCAGGTTTGAAGTCAAGACTCATTTTAAGCAATAACTACATTAAACCTTGATTAAAACTAGTTCTAAGTGTTGTATGTGGATGTCACCTTTTGGAACCAGAAACTCTTCAGTACTGCTATAAAGCTCTCACAGAAGTGAACTGACAGTGATTTTGAAAAGAGCTCTTGACATAATTCTTTTTATATTGCTTTTTCTATCTTGCAACCAACTTTAGTTTTTTTTAGGTTGGAACATAATTTGTGAGGAAAGCTGATAGTCTTTTTTTAATTATTTTTACTTTTTATGTCTTATTAAAATAGATTTATTTATTTGCTAGTCAGCAATTAATTTTATGTGGACGGTAGCAGGTTTGGATACTTTGATTAATTTGCAGTCCAGCTGGAAAAGGGTTATGATAACTAGGAATAGTGGTAATACTTATTTTAAACTGATTTTACAGAAGAATGATTTCTTGTTTTATGTGATTATTTCCTAATATCTCTTTTATCTCTAGATCTACATACCTAAAGAAGTCTGTCTAGCTTCCTGTTTTTTTTTGTGCTGCTTCTTGATTTTAAGACCTTTCTTGCATGAATATCAGTGTAACGTCGTCTTTAAAATGTTTGTCCAGCAGTTTGTGCTGTACATGTAATTTCTTCTAACAGAAAAGGGAAAGGAAGAACTAAGTAGAGAGAGAATGGGTTTGACATCACAGTCTACGTGTAAAAGGGCATTTAAATCAAGTTGCCAATTACCTGGCTTCCCTGGTTTATTATTCTTCTTTTTAAGACCTCTCTTTTTATAAATTAGCAAAGTTTAGGTATCATGTAAGTGGCAGACAGCTGTGCAACATGATGTTAGATGGAAAAATCCAGATATATTGCTGTATAATTCAAATTTTAATTCAACCTTCAACAAAATGAATTAAATATTGATGGTAGGTTCTCCCCTTGAAATTCTTTATTCATAGAGCTCTTCAGGATTCGTGTGGGTTCTGCTCCTTTGAGGGCTTTCACAGTTAGACTTAAACTGAATGCAATTCAGCAACAGTTAATGGGACAACTTAGATATGGTTGACTCCATTTCAACAGTATTTTGACATTTAACTCCCCTTATTTTCATTTTTAGAACAGTTTTTCTTCGTATTCTTAACTGTTTACCCAAACAGAAGAAAGAAAGCATCTCTAGGCTTTTTATAAAGCTTTTCTGGAATGTTTTGCTTCTCCCTGTGGAAATCTTCAAGTATAATGACTTTTTTTGCTGACGTCATCTTTCAAGAGTTCTACAGGGAGTAGCAGTGTATTCTAAAAGAAAATTATACTTTTCAAAATGTGTCACAGGGTTCTAAAGTCTCCAGTGAGTTTTCCCTCTGTAAATAATAATAATTCTTTTTTTTTTTAAAAAAAGAAAGAAAGGATTAAGAATACATTTTGAAATTTTAAACTGTTTTATAAGATGAATTTTGAAGAAGTCAAAATCATTCTATCAAAATCATTCTATCAAAAGCAACAGAAGAATTTGTGTGTTTTATTTTAAGACTGAGATGAACGGTGCCTCATACTAAATATAGGACTTCAGCAAATGTGGCAATCAGAGAAATATGTCTTCCTGGCCATGAATATTATACATTTTCAGCCTGTCTGAAGACTTAATGCAACTAAGAAAGCAATTACCAATTATTTTACGCATCAAATCATTGCTTTCTGACAAGTTTACTTATAAATAGACATATGGGACTAGGTTAAGTGAATAAAAAAATTTTTGTGTGCCTTCTTTCTTATCTTAGGAAGGTACTCTTGTCATTTTAAAATCAGACATTCACAGCACATTGTACTTACCTTGATTGGACCCAGTTTTATCTTTATAGACATAGCAAGTTTAGCCTTCTGTGTGGAGGAGCTGGATTTTTTAAGATAGAGATTAGAGGTAATGTCAATCCATGCCTCAACTGCTGTCACTGTGTGGCCTGATTCTTTTGAAGACTCAAGAGGTGGATGTGAAATACATACTTTACAATGAGAATGGACCACACTGAAATTTCAGAGAAGAGACTTTAATTGCCATAATTTGGTGAATAAAATGCTACTTGTGCTCAAGTATTAAAATAATCTGATGTTTTTTGGACACAACAAGGAGAAAATACACTTTCTATTCATTACATTCTAGTAGGAATCATTTTAAGAGAACTGTAAATATTAACTGAGCCTTGACAATGCTGCCTTTTTTGAAATGGTGCTAAATTTACTAAGAGATTTTTCATTTACAACAGAAATAGCCTGAGCCTTTTTTTACTTTAAAGTCCACATAAAATTTAGGGCTGTGAGCCTGTGGGGAGAAGCTAAAAGTTACAGCCCAGGGGTTGACAACATTGTTGGCTATCCATCCATACCTACAACCTTTTAATTCCAGCTGCTTTGGGCTCCTCAGAATCTGGTGATTGGCACAGTGATGCCCTTCCATGAAATAGTGCTGCTGCTTGCATCTGCCTGGTGATTGCACTCTATTCTCATTCCCCAGTCCTATGCCGGGGTTTGGGAATGGATTATTGCAAAGCTGCTCAGATCCTTCTCAACTGACCACAGAAATTTTATACTGCTCTGTTTCATATCACCACAAGCACTGGTAATGATGCCAATCTTCAATTTTTTAAAAAGGTGATTACATTGTTATCGTTAGTGCTTGAGTGTTCTGGTTTCCATCAGGTCCATGCCTCAAGGAAGCAAAAAATGTTGAATGCAAAAGTTTATTTCCCAACTTTTTCCAGCTGGGTTGTATTGCAAATCTAAAATAACCC
Organism: Excalfactoria chinensis; assembly: GCF_039878825.1. Taxonomy (NCBI): domain Eukaryota; kingdom Metazoa; phylum Chordata; class Aves; order Galliformes; family Phasianidae; genus Excalfactoria; species Excalfactoria chinensis. The sequence continues at coordinate 15,959,109 of NC_092828.1, read as the reverse complement.
TTTTGTTGGATTTCTAAACCATTTAGAAACCTTATTGCTGTCTTCCAGTACCTGAAAGGTTCTTACAGTGAGAGTGGGGCAGGTCTCTTCTCACTACTGACTTGTGACAGGATGAGGGGAAATGGCCTCAAGTTGCGCCAGGGCAAGTTTAGGTTGGATATTAGAAAGAACTTCTTTACAGAAAGGGTGGTTAGGTACTGGAATGGGCTCCCAAGGAGGTGGTTGAATCGCCATCCCTGGATGTGTTTAAGAGCCGTTTGGATGTGGTACTCAGGGATATGATTTAGCAGAGGTTTGTTGTTGTAGTATTGTTTTGTGGTTGTTTTTTAAGAGATAGGCTACTGGTTAGGCTGCGGTTGGACTTGATGATCTTCAAGGTCTTTTCCAACCTGAGTAATTCTATGATTCTATGATTCTATGATTCTTCATTTGATGTAGCTTTGGCAAAGATTCAGCAACTTCTGAAGCATGTCTATTACTAGAAAGGTATGGTAATCCTGATACTGTGTACAAGCTAACTCTTGCAATGATTTTTGGAGGGCACTGGTTTATCTGCCTTTCAGTGGCTAAGGAGTTTGTTTTCATAATCTTATCTGAAATTGATTAATTTTATTAGATTTTTGGGACTCAAAAGTTTAGTTATTTAAAATATCCATTGAATGTATGAATAAAAGTCAAGACTGGTTAAATAGGTAGCTTACACATGTAAAAATTCTGGTGTTGCATATTTGTTGGCTATTAAATTTGGCAGAACTTCTGACATCAGCAGATGCAATGGTATCAGTATTTGTTTTCAACTACTTTTTTCCCTTAACTCAGAAATTAGAATTGTTATACAAAGATTTTAGTAGTTTTGCTATTTAATTGTTATTATTTTTTAAACCCTTCAAAATGTTCTAAAATTCCAGCGAATTAATAAGCCGGTAATGAAGAAGTTACTGCACTGATTTTCTTTCTTCATTCTAAGTAAGGTTGATCAAAAAGAGAGAAAAAAGTAGAATTTAACCTGTAATATTTTTAAATATGTAGGTTGCTCCAAAAATAATGCCTCCTACTTATTTCCATGGAAACTACAATAGATAAGAAGAGCTCAATAATACTGCGATAATTTGAGTGCAAATTAAGTGAGAGAATTCAATAGCTGTCCTATGCACTGTATATGAATAGCTTTTAATAATATACACTGCAGGAGATTATACAAATGATTCTTCTTTGAACTTTGCTTGCTTCTTTCTTATAAGTTTTCTAATACTCTGCAGCATTAAACTCATCTCCGTTTACCAGTCTCTTAAAAGGAGCATTTTTATTTTTTTTTTCTATGCCAACTGCTGGCTGTTGGCACAAAGTTATCTGCATGCTAATTATGTTTCAAAAATTTTCTATGCTCAGAACTCATTAGGTACAAAGCCAAAAAGTGTTCTCCTGCTTGACTACCATCTCTGTAAATTTTCTAGGCATCTAAGACATCCATAAATTAACCTGTTTTCAAAGCATTCTGTGTATCAGTATGTGTTGAAGAGTCACTTGTTCACCCTTCATTTTCCAATTAGGAAAATGCATCTGTTGGACTGTCTTCCATGGCAATTAAGTATTTGTTAGATCATGGAATTAATGGTGCTTTCTACAGACAGATATTTTATTGAATCAAAGCTGTTAATCTTTGAACAGTGAAGATGTGGAAGGATTTCCCAGGAAAGCATGAAAGAGAGGAACAGCTGTAGGAAAAGAGAAGAACGGTTGTGAAGTCCCAGTGATGGAGAGGATTCATTTGCATCTGATAGTGGGATGATATTACACTTACCAGAAAAAGAATAAATGTTTTTTACATACTGTTCTAAGAAGTGACATCTCAAAAGTCATTGACATATAGGCAGTAACTCCAAACTGAATGCTTTTTTTTCAGGCCTGAATTGTTAGTTAAGTAAGCAAAAAAATTAAAAGTCTTAACAAGACTTTAACACTTGAAATCAGTATCCCACAAGAACATTTGTACTAATAGTTTTGTTTTTCTAGTATAATTAATATAAATCTTAAGTACTGACAGAATTGTTAACATGAAAAAATGAGTGATATCTTTTTTGTTGTTAATTGAAGTAATAATTCTTTAATCATAGGTTCATTAAGGTTGGAAAAGACCTCTAATATCATCTTGTCCAACTATCAACCCATCATCACCATGGCCACTAACCATGTCCCTCAGTGCCGTATCTCTATGTTACTTGGATACCCACGGGGCTGGTGACTCCACCACCTCCCTGGGCAACCTGTTCCAATGCGTTACCACTCCCTGCCACATCCAATAAAGAATGGACATTCTCCTTTGCTCTCCATTTGTTAATATATTTGTAAAAATCTCTTTTCTGTGGCCAGATTAAGTTCTTCCTGGGTTTTTACCTTAATTTCCTCTCTGCGGAACACATTTTCACAGAGATACTTTCAGAATGTTTGTGGAATGTGCTTTTCATATTGTTCCTAAGGAAGACTTCAACTTCAGTACTAGTCAGCATGTATATTTTTATATATACTCAGATGTTCAAAGTACCTTGTAATGTAATTAAATCAGGCCCATATAATTATTTCAGTGCAATTACTTTAATCTAAAACTTTGCTATTACTTGTTCTATTTTCAAATTCCAGTAATCAACACTATCTGCTGCTGCTGCAGCTCTGTCTGCTGCTTATTATCAGAGTTTCATTTCTCCTTAGAACATTCTTAAAACGTGACTCTTTTAAGATGAATCTTTACAGGTTGTAATGGAGGGAAGAAATGCTTGACCTTCCTCATGAAGCATGACACAAGAAATAGCTTTTCTTATTAGTAAAATGAAAATTTTACACTATATTGAGACAGATGCTTGGGTTTGTCTAGGGAAAGGTATGGAAGTCTCTATGGTTTAAAATATCTGACCTTCACCATGAGCACAGGCCTAGTTTTTGTTAAACTATGATTTTTTAGATAAAAAAAGTTTGATTCTGCATGATATCAGATGATACTGATGTCTGCTTGATATCATTGTAATCTCTCAGACTCCCAGATGTTTAGCTGAGAACCAGCTGGTGCTCTTCTTTAAACACTTCAGCCATAAGCCCAAGCCATAAGCCTATGAGGAGTGAACAAAGAATGTTTATTGGTGAAAGATTGAATAGGCCAGTTATTTATCCAACACTACTCATGTGGACTCTCCTGCAACTACACAGGCAGCCTAGAATTGAAACTGATTTCTCTGCCTACCTTCTGAGTACTAAAGTACAAGTACAAAAGATGAAAATATAACAGCAAAGAGTTACTTAGAAGATAAAAACATATGTCAGTTTCCTACAATACAAGAACTGGTAGTTCCTCACCTTTTACCTGGAAGGTTGCATGCATTCATTAGTAGCTGAAAAAAGTCCAAACAAATCAGTGAGTAATATTCTGATAGCAATTATTTTCTTGTTCTTGAGCTGCCTAAGCAGTAGGTTCTTATATTCACAGATAATTATTTTCTGTAAGTGTTCCAAAAGATTTGATAAATATTGCTTAAAACCTGCAATTGTGCCAGCATTTCACTTCATCCAGGCTCTTACACTAGTGCCCCTGTCTGTTGCATGAACTAACTGCAAAATTCACTGTACATATTTTACAAGAAATGTTAAAGTGACAAAGCAGCAGTTTTGGAATTGATATTTTGCTGGACACAATGCTTCTTTTTGCTGTAATAAAATTAGAAAGTAGAAGATTATTATCTTTTTCCTTATCTTATTTTGGTCTTATCATCAAGTTTTTTTTTTTCTCCTCACATATTTCTTATTTCCAGTATGAAATTGCAGTATATGTGTAGAACCAGCTTTTTTTGTATTCTTTTCAAATGTCTTTGCTTGGTTTTTCACAGGTAATGATTTGCCTTTCTATGTATTGCATGGTGTGGATAATTAACTTGCAGTAAACAGGATCAGATTTTGAGATCTTGCTTATGAAAACGGATGCCTAGGTGTGATGCAACCTCTCTATTCTTGTAGACATGTTCTTCCATCATTTCTTTTTTCAGATGGGAATGTTGTCATGCAGTTATCCCAGGAGTCAGACTGTAGAGTGTACTGCATATTTCCCAAGACTTGGAGAAACAACATTCTTTAAAAAGTCTCAAGTGTTAATAAATCTCATAATTACAGTCAGCAATATTGTTTGTATAATGATAAATCACTGAACTGATTTATTTTTATTTTGGGAGTTTTTTTCCCCTTAATTCTCCTAGTAATACAAATCTCTATCAACTGAGAATTAGGCTCACAGAATTATTTATTTATTTGCTTTTTTCATTTCAGTTTACCAAACAAAATGCAGAGATATGTAATTCATTACATTGCATAACCTTATAATTTAGGAGAGAAATAATTCCCTGAGCTCGTTTCAATTCATCCATTATGGTTACGCGTTTGATTTTTGCTTTGCAACAAATGGTAAGGAAATCTTTCATACAAGTACTGTCAGCAGCTATCTTATCTAGGATTGTACTTTTATCCATACTTACAGTCATCTTCATTTCTCACACTTCAGTATATGGATGTATGATGCACAAAATGTAATCACTCAGCTTACAGCACAAAACTGAATCCCTTGTCTATTTGCAGAGCTGCACAGATGTGCATCTTTTGAACTGCTTTCTGAAACATTTCTCATAGTTCATGTTTATTTTCTCTCCAAGTCTTTAATATTTGATTGATGAAAAATCACATTAGTGGTTTGACTGAAATACTGTTTCATGTGCTCTCAAAGGACTTTCAATGCTTGAATCAAATTACAGAAGATGGTTTGAAGAACATAATAGCTGAGGAAAGAAACTAAAATCAATACAGCTTAAAATTTATTGTCTGATTTTCAAATTTACTGACTCCTGAAAATCATTCTAAAACTGCGATCCTATTAAACTTGATACAAAGCACTGTTCTTTTGCTTGCTAGATCATGGGGGAAAAAAAATACAGAAAGAAGCATATATTAATGAGAGAAGGCTCTGATGTGGAACTCAAGCTGTCTAGGTCAAATTCTTGGCCCTGCTACACACTGCCTCAAGCAAATCAATCAGAATTTGTGGGCTCCCATTCCCTATCTGCCAAATGAAGACAATGGATGCCTTCCTCTACCCGGCCTTCACCTTGTCTGTTGGTATTGTGGCCTGTAGGAAAAAGAAACTATTTTCAAATGTGTTTCTGTAGTACCTAGTATACTGAAGTGATTAGGTACTTCCATAATACAGTAAAGGCTGACAGCCCCTAGGCAGAAGCATTCTTAATGTGTATTCTGTGAAATACATTTGCAACCCACTTCAGACCCATCTTGCAAAGAATAGCAAATAGCAAAGAACTTTCTCACAGTCTTTTTGGCAGATTATGAATGTTACTGTTTGGTTACTATGTTGTAGTTGCCATAAGAAATCAGCAGTATACCATATACCACCCTGAGGTATTATTGTTTGAGATTCTCCATTCTGCCTACATGCACTACTCACAAGCACCCTTATAATGGTCATTGTCTGTAACTTGTGTACATCAACTGTCAATAGAAAATGGCTTTTTAATGGCTTCCATGGCACTGCTAGTGATATTACTTTCACGTTTTATGACTCTTTTACATTTCATGATCCCATAGTGCCTATGGGTAATAGGACTTGATAAAAATTGAAATGACATAGCAAAAAGTGTTCACGCTGCCTCAGCTTTAGGCTCCTGGTTGGGTTGTAAATGCAGCCAGAAGAGGGCAGCTCAGGGCAGAACAAGCAGGAATTATTCCTCACTCTCTAATGGGGCTGCTTTATGCACTATAGAATAGAAGGAATTTACCCACCTGATTTAACAAGGGAATCGGGGCACCAAAAGTCAGATGGCTACTCTGCCTTTTACCCCCTTCTAACTAAGCAGTTTCTCTATTTTTGATCTTATACATGTTCTTTCCCATGAAAATTCTTCAATCACTACCACCGAAAAAATGGGCAATTTATAAATGCCTTCAGATACGCCGGGGAATGTAGAGGTGTATTTAATTTCATGGTTTTTATTTGGAAACACCCTCTGAAGATATTCTGACCTGATCCATTAGAAGAGTTGGTTAGTATCATGAGGTCGGTTTCTTTGGTGGGTTTGTTGGTTGGTTGGTTTGTGGTTTTATTTTGTATGTGTGAAATTAATACCTAGAAAGAAGTAATTTGTCATTACATAAAGATCTTTGTATACTGACAGGCATTTAGCAAGTTTGGAGATTATTATGCAATGCAAGAGTATCTTCTTTTTAGATCAGTTTTGAATCACTAGAGAATAGTATGGTGCTTGTATGATAGTGTGTAAGTTAATATGGTGCCTCCTAAAGATGAACTGATTTACCATATTTTTCATCCATGTACGTGGTATTTTGCTTTCTGGGATTATTATATGGGTAGAAATAACAAATTGTCCCTCTAGATGTGTGTGGCTTACATGAGGAGAACGTTTTGCAGTGCTCCAATATCATTTCTATTACTTGTCAGAGAATGTAGGAAAGCAAGATACAGATACCTAAATTAGAATGTCTTCAAGATGATGACCCAGTTCTTATAAGAAATATTTTAAGTTATCAGAGCTCTACAGGTTTCTTAGCTATACTAATGTGGTGTGAAATCAGATCTGGGAGAAATGCTAAATCACTTTCTCATCTTTTTACAAAGTGTCAGTTTCTCACAATATGAACTTATTTATCTTTATTTGTTATCTATCTTCTTAAATGTACAACAATAGCAGATCTAGAGTTTGGGGATCTGTACTATATGAATTGTATGAGCTGGCAGTATTTTCTCTTATACATTTTAATATGGAAAATTATCACAGGAATTTCTTAATACCACAATACTTGAATCTTTAACTCTCAGCCTTAGTACTTATTTTTCATCACAAATTGATTTTTTTTTTTTTTTGCTTCAGTTCAGAAAGAAAAGTAAAATAACAGTCCTAATTATCCTTTCCCTCACATTCTCTGTCTCCTTCCTCTTGTCCTTGTTTATGTTTCCGTCCAACATTATAAATTAATTTGGGGATTTCTTTATTGAAATTATTTTCCTTATTGTTTAATATATGCACTTATTGATACATCACTTTTGTCAGAGTGCAATATTTAGCCATAAAAAATACAGTCTATTGGTATGAGTGTGATGGATCATTCTGCTGGTAATACCTGTCATGAACATACATATTGAGCACTGGAGGACTGCTGTAATAGTTTAAAGGAGCATCTTATCTTATGTTACCTGGTCTTGAATTATATATACTTATATAACTGTTACTTATGTGTACTTCTATCACTGTATGTAGCATTTGTACCTTCAGTCTGATAATATTTCTAAGCTTGTCACTTTATTTACCTCTCAGTTTTCTCATCTGTATTATGTTATGATAAAAGTATATTCAGCTCACTGAATTCTGCAGTTATAGGTTGTTCAGTTATCATTGCAAATAATTAAATACAATTGTTTTGCTTGATCATTAAATGTTATGTGACAGACAAAAGATCAACATTAAAAAAGGCAAAGAAATATGAATGCCTATTTCTGATGAATTGGATCTCATTTTTATAATCAAAAATGCCAAGCAATAGAGAATAGACTTGAAGACAGTGCAACCACTTTACTATATATAATTACACATTGTCAGCAATTAGTATATAGCCTTATTTTATAGGAGGTACTTAACTGAGAAATCACAATTGTATCTATTTCAAAAGAGCTAGAAATATGTATATTTTTGAAAAGTAATGTTAATACATTCCTGCACTCTGGTTCGTGGTTTTGCTCTGCTATTTCTGTCTTCTTTAGAGATACATCCAATTACAACATGGGAACAATGACAAACTTGAAAGCTTTTGAATTTAGCATCAAAGTCTGCCTGCATCAGGCGCACATCAATTTACATGACATGGGAAGGTCAAAAATGTCATTATTATTGTAAAGTTTATGACTGACTTCCTAACAATAGTTCCAAGAACTGAACTGTTAGATGCTGCATGCCACCTTATCTATAAGGTAGTTTATTAATTTGAACATATCTTTATAGCCTAAAGATATGAAAACATGGATACACTAATGAACATTATTGAAATTATTGCATTAGAAATCCCTCCGATTATTTAGGTGTTTTAATCACATGAGCATTTATCATGGCACTAAATGATGATCATCTGATAAGTTTTAAATTTGTGTGGAGCTTTGACACTGCCTTCTTTGCTTAAAAACAACATATACAAATGGTATAATCCTGGAAAATTAAGTAATCTTGAACTCACGTATTAGTATTCTGATTTTGTATTATAAGAACCTTTAGAATTTGCTGGAAAACCTGTCAGGATTGCTATAAAATGTGTTCTCTATCCAGCTTTTTAAAGTTACACATGCAGCTTTTGATGACCATGGAGATAACCTTACAAACAACCTATGAAACATAGTGCTTTTTCATCCATCTGCATATGATACTTCAAGTCCAGAAGAGATCACAGTAACCTTCTAAACTGATCAGACAGAAGTTGGTGTTTTTTTTTTTTTTTGTTTTGTTTTTTGTTTTGTTTTTGTTGTTGTTGTTGTTGTTGTTTTTAATCTACAGAGACTGGATGTTAATTTATGTTTCAAAGATGATTATTGTTTCTAACAAGACCGAGCAAGAAACAGATCACACTAATATGTAACTACTCTGACTACAATTTTACTTATCAAATTTGCCTAGCTTCCATTTTCATCTGCAGTGTCATACTTCGTCCATTTCAGCCTCAGAAATTTTCCATGATTTGATCTCTCTCCTGTTTATAAGTATCTTCAAAGAGAGATGCAGCCATCTCTTAATTTTCTTCACTTCGTAGTCATCCCTAGAAATAATTCCTCCATTTTCTTATCTCTGCAAGTTTGGACTCTAAGATCAGAATAATGCTCTGATATAGGGTTTTGTTTTGTTTTTTAAAGCTAGATCTGTTCTTTGTTCCTAGAAATGTTTGACATTCTGCTGAACTGAGAAAAAATAATTTACCCTTTAAAAGTAAAATGTTGCCTTGTTTACTTTCTCCATCTATCTTTACATTTATCCTTTTAGGGAGTTTATGGTATGCTATAAATTGTTAATCAAATTATTAACAAGTTGGACAATGAGCCAGTTACTTCTCCATTCATAAATGTATGTTTATTAATAGCTTCTCTTTCTCATTCACGTTTAATAGATTCTTACCTGTTAAACCTAATGAACAAAGGAGTAGCTAAAGACTCTGGGATGAAAGCTAGAGTTGATCGTGTCGGTGACAATACAGCATCCAGCTAAGGTGCAATGTTAGATGTCTTTATGTGATAGAGAGGGGAGATAGAAATAACCAATAACTAGTACATGTTACAGAATCCTAACCTGATTATGCATTTTCGGGGTCCTTGGTTCAATAGCAAACTAATGTGACAACTGATTGCCTGGAAAGAGGCAGTGGTACTATAGTAAGCTTGCAAGGTGTTTTCCATCCCTGCAAAGTGGTAGAATGCTGCTGATGGAATTTGATTTCCTAGTTTCCTAGTATCTTGTATCCATTCCAGAATTTTACTGTAAATAACTTGGCATCATTATACAAGCACAGGTATATAACCTATGTTGATAGCATATAATCAGATATAAAAACACACACTGAATTCAAACATTCACCGTTGTTTTCAGGAAAAGCCCCCCAGGTGTTCTATTTAGAAGAATTGTGGGTGGTCTTGGAAACTGTAGGTAGTCTACACTGTACACATTGGTTATATTGTGCTGTAAAGGGAGTTTAAGGTAGATAGAAGCTTTATCTGAGACTGTGTTTTAATTCTTCACTTAATATTTATTCTTCACTGGGTTTGAATTTGAGATAGAGATTGATAACATGATTAGAAGCTCTCAATTTCTGTAGCATTATTTTATTCACGCTATCTGTATTGGACCAGAACCTTTATAGAAAATTGATAGAACATAGAAAAAGGTTTTTCTGTAGTTGTTTATGTTTTGTATGCTGATTATTGAGGAAAGCTGTCTTTTGTAATGGTAAACCTGTAGCTGTTAATTATTTGGTAACCATTTGGTGTGATGTCAGTTCATTTGGCTGCAAAAAACATTGCAGCTATCAGTTTTGCTAACTAGTCTGTCCAATTAAGCCAAGAATTTGGAAGGAGGAAAGAAAACACTGTCATTGTGTGTAGCTGTTCTAGTGGAACACTAAGGGTATTGCTCTCTTGTACTGCTTGAGTTTTCTTTGTTCTTTGACAAAACAGTAGATTTCTGTTTCCATTTCTGTTAAGCATATTCACAACAGACACTAAATCACTGTAAAATAAGCATCTTAGATTGTATTGGTAGTCCAAGTGATAAATGCTCAGGGCACTCAGCCTATCAGATGTTGATTCAACATAAGCCTAAATTACAGGTATTGATCATCTTGGCCTCTATTTATAAATAAGTTGAACTCGTAGTATCTGAGGCACATGTAACTAGTTTTGGAACTGTTGTTTATGTTGTGTAATTTAGTAAAGACAAAATACTTCCTGGCAGCTGTAGAAATAAAGAACATGTTTCTAAAGCAATAGTTTTAACTTGCTATTTGTTAGCAGATCCAGATCTCTTTTATTTGCATCAAGAAGAAAAAAAAAAAAAAAAAGGCACATATTAATTGAATTTACTAAATAGTAATGTGATTAAATACCACACGCAAAGTGCAGTTATTCGAAAGCTGTGCAAAAAAGCTGTTCAAAAAGGCATCCTATTACCTGATCAAATATTAAATGCACCTTTTTGTTGTTGTTGTTGTTGTTGTTGTTGGCAGCATTGTGTTTGCCTTCTTAGTACTTCCTAATGTACCACAATGTGAATTTCCACTTGCTACAGTTTTGTTTTGTTTTACTTCAGGGACATTAAGGAAGAAATTCTACATTTAAAAGTTCAAGGATATTCAAATGATAATTTGTCAGTGTATAATAATCACCTGAGCCTGATCTTGCAAAATGCTGAGGACTATGTCCTGTTATTAACAGTAAGAGTTGCAAGTATTCAGCAAATCACAGAATCAAGCCTTGATGCTTATGTAACTGCAGTACAGTGCAGCTGATTATATTCCAAATTTGTATTCTCTACACCTCTGTTCAGTTTTGAGGCTGTTCATATCTGGGAAAAAATAAATTATTTGAGATAAATTTCATTGGAGTAAAATTTTATGACACCATATGAAAGCTTGTATTAAAATCTAGAAATATCTGCTGCTTTTTTCATCTACTTCAGAACACTGTACACTCTGCATGTGTATCTGAATAAATGCAGAGCATTAAAGTCTGTCTGAAAGTCTTTATTGTTTTTATTCTCTATTCCATTTTTCTTGAGTTTGTTTAACATTATTTTGCTGAGCATAAGGCAACAGGCATGATACCTAATGAGATGAAAATTTTCAAGATAATTTTATTTGATGCAACATCATATGGCACCCTAAAAATGTAAACTGTATCCAATGTGTGGTTTTCTGCAAACTTGGAATGTTGCTTAGGAGTTCTTCAGCTGATTCATCAGGAATCCAAGTGACAAATATGTTCACAGTGTGTTCTGTCTCCAGGCAGTATGTATATCTCATATAAATGAGGCTTCTGTGTCTTTTTGAGGAAAAATATGAGTTATGTTCTGCTGAAATATGAAATCATCAAACTTCTCATCTAATGGTTTATAGTCAGGTTTTTTTTAAACTGAAATGAAATATGAAATCTGTTTTGCTTCCTTTCCTAAATATGTTGTGCAGAGGCATTCCTATACATTCTCAAGCTACTACTTCAGTGGCCAAATTACAAATAAAACACATCTCATGGGTCAATCGATTTTTAAAAGCTTCTCATGTTGGCTGTTCAGTTAATTTCTCAGGTTCACCTACTTTTCCATTTCTTTCTTTCTTTCTTTCTTTCTTTTTTTTTTTTTTTTCCTCCTTTTTTTTTTTTTTTTTTTTTTTAATAATTTATCCTTTTGAACAATTTAAAGGATGGTATTTATCAACACTTAAGATATTACTGCATACGATATAACTTGGATTTTGTTCTTGTTCCTCAGTGAGTAAACAAAAGCAATGATGATTGCTTTATAGCATGTAGTATCTCATTTTGTTTGTGATTTACTATAGTATTTTCCTATTCTAAGTCAAGACAATATCTTGGATGAAGGGAACCAGGAAAATGATAATTTCAGGTAGTAAAAATAAATTGCTTATAAAAGCAAGCAAGTAAAAAAGAGGGCTGTGAGTCTTGGAAATACATATATATTTTTGTTATTAATTTCACTTGATACTGCAGACCTATCTACAGCATATTGTCTGGTCAGCAGCTTGTTTTGCATCAGAACTGCAGGTTTCTGGCCTTTCTTGTTACCTATGCTATGCTACCACTCAGCATTATTCAGTGCTGCCAAGAGGTAGCTGAAAGACGTGACATCCAAAAGATAGGAAAGGAGCTATCAGTTGTGCTGAAAAGTTTATGTTTCTTTTATTTAATTTCTTTGTGAAAGCTTTTCAAGCTTAATATGAATTTGCTTAATTAGATGTTCATAAATAAATCACTGCCCCTAGGAGGTTTACAAACTACCATCTTAATTCAGTTGCATTCTAAAAATTTAGTTCTGAAATGGCGATGTGAGAACTGAGGTCCTTTTCTCTATCAGATACTGGCTGATCTAGACGCATAGAGAAAATAAGAAAGCCTAAATATCTCAGCCAAATTTAAGTATGTTGCATTTTGGAAGCTCCAGGCAGACAGAATAAGGATGGGTATTTTATTTATTTATTTATTTTTTTTTTTCCAGACTCTTTTAGTTATGAGTTACATGTCAATGATAAAGATCCACAAAGAAGGAAAATTTCAGGAAACTTCTAAGGGTTTTTTGACGAGCATTATCCTAACTGGAAGCCTGAGCAAAAGGGTTAGAAGGATTCATCTCAGAGTGTAGTGCTCTCCAAAGTGGTGATTGTCACCTGAAATGGTGCTCTGATAGATACGAGTTAGCTGGGAATCTCCTGCTGATGTGGATACATGACATGATTTCATACTTTTTAAGTCCGGTCTCATATTCTGATAATTCTGAAGTAACATCCTGATCTATCAATATTTCTAATTGATTATACACAAAGCCATAACATATGTAGTCTCATCAGCATTCATTATCATGTACAGATCTTCATAAGTAGGTCTTTTTGTTTTACAAAATGATATACAATGATGATATACAGTTGTACAAAACAGCATCTATTTGTTTTAGACATTAAGACTTCTGTATATTCATCCTATGACTATGAGACATAAACTCTTGGTTTAGGAAGCTAAACAGTCCAATAAACCTGCTAATTCTTCATAAGCTCAGGCTATGTGGATGAATTTCAGGCATGTTTCAACTCTTTTGTAGTATCAGAGCCTACAGTTCTCAAATAACCTGAGTAATCTCAGCACATTCTTGGTATATTTACTGAATCCATTCCTCTGACCTCCTTCTGCCAGGATCCATCTCAGTGGGAGGATAGACTTCTTGTCATGGTTAACCCGTGACACCTCTTTAGTTGAGGAAGAATACCTGGCTGATACTAATAAATATTTTTTTTTTTTTCAAAATAATTTTTTTATGGATTATTGACTTGATGCCTTTCACAGCAATGGCATCTGATTGTTCAAGTTTGCTAACATGAAGTTACCTTTACAAAGAAGGCTTCTGGAAGCAAATGGGAAGTTCTTACGTGTTGCATTTTTTTCCACTCTAATTAGTTCAATTTTCTTCTGTCATGTTATTCTGTATCTACAATAAATCCTTAAATTACTAAAAAGAAAGCTTCTTGGGAGCTGCAAAACCCTTCCACCTGTAGACAGGCTATACATTTCTTTGCTGAGAAATATTTATTACCTCTGAACAGGTAGAAGATCCTTTTTACTTTAACCAATTCAGGCAGAATATCTGGACCCCAGACAAGTGATAAGCAAGCAAGAATGTTTTAGTTAACATTAACATTTAATTAACATAAAAATCCATTCTGCCCATATCTCTGTAATCACTATAATCTGACAGGAAGTAAACCTGTTCTCTCAGTGAGTTTCAGCTACTGAATTATCCAGTGAGAGCTCATCCCAATATATCCATAGTCCCACGAGGGCTCATTATGATACAGAATTCCTCTGGCACAGTGAAGAAGCTTTCTGAAATGCCCACCCCAAATACATGCTCTCTCTTATGTTATTCATTGTTCTTGCTGCAGTCAAATAATTGTTGATGGTGTCAAAATGTGTTCCTGTCACCTGTATTGCCCAGAAGTACTGTGACATAATGCAAGTCAGTTCAGATGTTCTCCTTCTGTGCCAGGCAACCTGAGCGTAAACTAAAATAAATGATTACTCTATACTCTTCCACCAAAGGTTCCAGAGCTAAATAAACAAAAAGGAGACAAGGGCAGTCCTGTCCCACAGAATATTCATATTTTTTTTCCTAGCATCTTTACAATATAGAGATTCATTATACGTGAAGAGGCAGAACTTTCAGACATCTCATACATCAAGGAGGATGACCTTTCTGAGGTGAGAACAACTAGAGAAGATAGCATTTCTCTCTGTATTTGTGGGAAATATTGAGATGCTTCCCACAGGCTTTCCACAGTGGCTGTCACTGCTCAGCTCTTACTGCACTTAAGACAGATTATGACTTGCCTGTTTGTTTTGCTTACCTCCTGGCAAAAACAGAACCCAACATCTTAATTGATATTAAAAGAGCACAGGAAGCTTTTGATTCCTGGTATTTATCCAAAAGCTTTTTTTTTTTTTTTCTTTTTTTTTTTTCTTTTTTTTTTTTTTCATCTTTAAGTGGATGAACATAAGTGATGAAAACATCTTCCTAAAAAGATGTTAATGGAGCTCAAGTTTGTTCCAAAGTAAAACCTTCGAGAGCACTTTATACTGGGAGCAAATAAATAGCTGGTAAATGTTTATTTCCTATCTTTTTTTATTCCATCATTCATAATGCAGAAATAAATTTTCATTTCCATTAACACAGCCTTTATTTCATCTTCCAAAGTTAGATATTATAAAATAGTGCTACTCCTAAGAAAAACAAAATGAAAACAAAAAAGCACCCAGCTTTATCTCTGAAGCATCTCACTTTAATATTCCTTAATATGCCATCAGTTTCCTACACATTCATCCATTCTGTAACCTTGTCCTATTTTTCAGTGTTCATTTCTTAGCTTATAACTGCAGTCTCTAGCAGCCTAATTGTCATTGGTTTAACCTAACCATCTTTGAAACTAAAGAATTTCTTTCAGCAGAACCCTTATGAGATCACAGTTCCCACAATTTGCAATCATCAGTGAAGGTTCTTGAAGTTGCACTAGAACAATCAACCGATGGAACTAATGGTTTTGTAAAGAGCCCCTAGAAAAACACACATGCTATGTTGGTTCTGTTTTCTCTGAAGTATTGCCCTGCTATTTCTCATCCTGTAACATTGCCTCTTGTCTTTCCAACTGCCATTTCATTATCAAGGAAAAAGTTACATAGTTTTCAAGAAGTCAACACAAAATTCAGTTCCTTATTTCCAAATTCCAGTTCATGTCAGATAGTAGTAAGAGATGACGTGCAGTCATATTCATGCACACCCAAGTGAAGTAAAAAAAATAAGAGACATTCCCTCCAGCTCAGATTCCTGAAAATGCCTGCAACTCTGTGATACTGAGTAGCACTCAGCTCGTGACTGAAGTTTTTAAGCATCACTGTTGAGATCACTTATAAGAGCAGTAGTTTAACTATCAATAGAAAACTAACAAATTATACTGAAATGTAGCTTTATTTTTGGATGTAACCGATTTCAGATTAAATTTTATCACAGGAAGCTGCAGACAACCTGTTTGCTTTCTGCATTCCCCATTTCCAGGCATTGTAATGCTGCAAATAAAGCAAATACAAGGTTTGCCTCTTCTGACTTGAGGCATATGGTCAGGGTGAGTGCACATTCCCAGTTCCTTCTGCAACAACATCCAAGCAAGGGCTCAAACCAGAGGAAATTTAGGGTTCTTGTATATAATTTCTCCACATTGTTTTTTATGCTCTCAATAGTACATAGTTGTGTTTAGTTTCTTTCTTACCCATTTCATTAGCTTTCTGTTGGAAGATCTCTCCATTCCCAGATCATGGGTTGCTCAGTCTCAGTAAATTCCAGATACCAATCCCCTGTAGGTACACTGATTTCAGTAACAAGCTCATTTGGACTTCTTAGAATCATAGAATCATAGAATTACTCAGGTTGGAAAAGACCTTGAAGATCATCAAGTCCAACCGCAGCCTAACCAGTAGCCTATCTCTTAAAAAACAACCACAAAACAATACCACAACAACAAACCTCTTCTAAGTCATATCCCTGAGTACCACATCCAAGCGGCTCTTAAACACATCCAGGGATGGCGATTCAACCACCTCCTTGGGGAGCCCATTCCAGTACCTAACCACCCTTTCTGTAAAGAAGTTCTTTCTAATATCCAACCTATCACAGAATCACAGAATCACAGAATGACCCGGGTTGGAAGGGACCTCAAGGATCATGTAGTTCCAACCCCCCTGCCTAGCAGGGCCACCAAACATACATCTTTACTAGATCAGGTTGCCCAGAGCCCCGTCCAACCTGGTCTTGAACACCTCCAAGGACGGGGCATCCACAACCTCCCTGGGCAGCCTGTTCCAGGACCTAACCACTCTCCTAGTAAAGAACTTCCCCCTAACATCCAACCTAAATCTTCCCTCTTTTAACTTAAAACCATTTCCCCTAGTCCTGCTATTATCAGCCCTTTCGAAGAGTTTGCTCCCCTCCTGGGAGTAAGTTCCCTTCAGGTATTGAAAGGCTGCAATGAGGTCACCCCGCAACCTTCTCTTCTCCAGGCTGAACAAACCCAACTCCCTCAGCCTGTCCTCATAGGGGAGGTGCTCCAGCCCCCTGATCATCTTCGTGGCCCTCCTCTGGACCCTTTCCAAAATCTCCGTATCTTTTTTGTACTGAGGGCTCCACACCTGGACACAGTACTCCAGATGGGGCCTCACAAGAGCAGAGTAGAGAGGGACAATCACCTCCCTATCCCTGCTGACCACCCCTCTCCTGATGGAGCCCAGGATCCCATTTGCCTTCCGGGCTGCCAGAGCGCACTGCTGGCTCATGTTGAGTTTCTCATCTATTAGGACCCCTAGGTCTTTCTCTGCCGAGCTGCTCTCAAGGACAACTCCTCCCAGTCTGTACAAGTGCCTGGGGTTCTTCCGGCCCAAGTGCAAAACCTTGCACTTTGCCGTGTTGAACCTCATTAGGTTCACCCGAGCCCAGCTTTCCAGCCTGTGAAGGTCCCTCTGAATGGCATCTGTTCCCTCCACCGTATCGACTGCACCACTCAGCTTGGTGTCATAATATGTCACTCAGCTTGGTTGCCCTGGCGCAACTTGAGGCCATTTCCCCTCGTCCTGTCACAAGTCAGTAGTGAGAATAGACCTGCCCCACTCTCACTGTAAGAACCTTTCAGGTACTGGAAGACAGCAATAAGGTCTCCCCTCAGCCTCCTCTTCCTCAGACTAAACAGCCCCAGCTTCCTTAGTCTCTCCTCATAGGGCTGATTCTCCAAGCCCTTCACGAGCCTCGTTGCCCTTCTCTGGACCTGCTCCAGTACCTCCATGTCCTTCTTGTGCTGAGGTGCCCAAAACTGGACACAGTACTCGAGGTGAGGCCTCACCAATGCTGAGTACAGGGGCAGGATGACTTCCTTAGTCCTGCTCACCACACCATTCCTGATACAAGCCAGGATGCCATTGGCCTTCTTGGCCACCTGGGCACACTGCTGGCTCATATTCAGCCGACTGTCCATCAGCACACCAAGGTCCCTTTCTTAAATGGTTCAACCTTCCACCAACCAGTGTACTCATTGGTTCCTTTTTGCCTTTTGCCTATATTATTTAATGATTCTAGGTACTTAGGTAAATGATGGATTCTGTGGATTTGGAATTGATATCCTTTCCACACACGGTAGTTTTCTGGATGTTGCTGATGCGGCCAATTTATCTCCAATATTACATATAATTATTTTTTACAGAGATTAGGTCTGTAAATGTGGTATCTCAGTTGAAGTTCTTGGTGTCATGATAAATAAAACACAGTTCTCAACTTCACATAAGCAAGTCCTGAAGATTTCACTGAACGTTCTACCCCCTCCATATTGCTTTGAACAGTGTCATGCCATTTGTTTTCATGCATCCCATCTCTGGCAAAGGTTTTCTGTATTCTTACTTCTCCTAAAGACCGCATTCAACTGCTAATGATGGGGACATACCAAGTAACTTTCTACCATTGTCACAGTCCAGACGGAATGCATTCCTGTTTACTGTCCCAACATGGCTTAATGTTTCCAGACACCCTTCTCAGCTCCCATGTCTGCTTCCTCATTCACTCCCTTGGATTCACAAACCTTTTAGATGAAGCAGCTGTGCATTGGCATTAAGGATGATTGGATAGGACATGAGAAGTAGCATTTGATTTTGAAGATCAGGAATTTTGATATTGACCATTAAATAGACAAGCAGTTTCTTTGCAGATTTATATCAGGAAAACTTAAATACAAGTAATTTCAATAACACTAGTTTTAGTTGTTTGGAGCTGTACTATATGATACTGTATAGTTTATGAACCCAAAGCTGCTAGACAAAATGGTTTACTCCTGTGCATGACACCAGAAAAAAAAGGTGAGTTTCTGTGGATGCCCTGCACAGGCAATGTGATCAAAAGTAAACTTCCAGTTTCCAGAGGGATTAATTTCTGGAGTGCATTAATTTTATTCTAAGACAGATATAAAAATGATTGGGAGGAAATCTTTTCAAACTAGATACTATTTCCATGCAATAACTTACTTTTGTGATTTCTTCTTCCAAATCAAAATTTTGTTTCAGCAATCACTTTGAAATCCATGTTGGAACTTTTGTGGTGAAAACATATTTTGAAGCACAATAAAATATCAATATCATATTCATTTTCCTTTTAAAATTACTAGATGAAAGCTGTGAAATGTGCTTTAACTGGAGGAACATTCTCTACAGCATTTGTAGAAGTTCCAGAAACTCTTACCTGATTGAAATTCAGCTCACCTTGATAGCAGCTTGTGGTGGGAACAGAGCCATGTCTGTAGTGCTGTGTCATGCAGTAGGACTCAGCAGACTGGATAGCAGCAGGTGCTGTTCAAACAGTGCAAATTCTAGTCCTCATCAGTTCTGGATAATGAAGGGTCTGAAATATATCTGTAGGTAAGAGTTTGAATGGAAGGGCTCCCCTACACTTTAGCTGCTTAAAAATCTGTTGTTAAGGCCCACACTGTTATGCACAGCATTGACTGCTGATGGATAGGTGCAAGTATTATACTTTAAAAGCTTCAACCTAACACACAGTGGTAAATCTGAGATGTCTGCAGTTGTTGTAAGTAGGTACATGGTTTTGTGTGTTATGCTTTGTCCTAAGTTAAGTCAAAATTCAATTGCATGCAGGAATTTTCACGTCATGCATTGGGCTTAGGTGGCTCAAACTTGCAGATTTGTGTAATCATCAATGAAACTAATCCAGTTAGAAGGAAATCTGATCAAAAACAATTTCAGAACTCTAGTACCTGTTCAAAGATATGTTTCAGTAAATGAAAATATCTTCCTGGAATCTTTTGCATAATCAATAGAAAGTGCACACAATGAAGTGATGAGTTATGTCATACTTTGTTTAGAAAGTAATGTTTACAATTGAAAAGTCAGCTTTATTTCTGTAACTCATATATACTATGAAAAATGCCAACATTTTATTTTTGCTCTCTCCTACTTTTTGCCTTTAGAACTTAATTGTGTTTACCCTTTATGGAATAAGACCATGGGGCAGAAATTGCTGGGATAGGATGAGAGGGAAGTAGTGGCTGCTTTGTTGTCCTTGTTTTGGTTGGGTTACTGGTTGTAATTAGAGGAGCTCACCTGGAGCAGTCCTGAGCCCGCTGTCAAATGGATGCAGCAGCGCAGCTCAGTTCTGTGCTCCGCAGCAGTGTGCTCCTTGGCAGCTCATGCTGGAACCAAATGAAGAGCAAACAGGGGAATGCTGCTTTGGACTTCTTCATGACCTTGGGGTAGAATAAAAGTGCAGGAGTGCTGGGCAGGCGTGGTTTTTTGTTTGTTTGTTTGGTTTTTTTTGTTTGTTTGTTTGTTTTTGTTTGTTTGTTTGTTTGTTTTTGTTTTGTTTTTGTTTTTGTTTTTTTTCCTTCAATTTAGAGTCCCCTTAGTTGGTCTTGGTTTAGGTTGTAGTCAGTGGTGGTAGTTGCCAATGACCCCCTGGCTCCTTCAAAGTGGCAGTCTGTCAAGAAAAATAAAGTCTTAAAGAAATTTACTGGTCTATCTGTGTGAATCAGAAGGTAGCATAGAGAAATGGTCCCCAAGAGTACAACTGGCTTTAAGTGGCTCAGCTGCTTTTCTGCATTTGAGTGACACTGGCATTAAGGCAGCTCAGAAACTCAACTATTCATCTTTTCTGGGTAGAGCAGCTGCCCTTCAATAACAGCTAGAGGAATGCAGCTCTGCTTTATGACACCGATGTAAGGCGAGCTAAGATAGGAGGGATAATAGGTTCATGCATAGAGGATTACATTATTTCCTTTACCTAGACCACTGCCTCAGGTAAGAAGTAAATATTTTATTTACCATCTAAAGACATTATATAACTTATATATTTTAAGTAAAATCAGAGTTGTTGTTGTGTTTTTTTTTTAATAACAGAAATCTAATGTTTTTATTCCTATATGTATTTTGTGCAAATACATTAATATTTCAGATTAATAATTCATGCCATAAGAATATGAATACAGTAATTCAAGTTAATTAACACTGTCACTGTATCAGCTAAGAATAATTGTGAGATCCTAAAACTCTTCCCTCTATCCTTCTTCCATCTCCTCCATTTCTCCCCCCTCTTCCCCCTCTTCTCCCTCACCCACAGTCTATGAATTTAAGTTATGCATATATATACCTTTCAGGAAAAATAAAGGTTAAGTTTTTGTTTAGGATGAATATGTTAGACCCTGAGAAGAAAACACATGAAGAGAAAGGAGATTTGCAACAGTATCATCAGAAACCTGCAAACTGCAAGAAACTGCTCAGGAATTGCTGCTTGGTAAAACGATTTTTTGCCTGGAAAAGTTTGAGCACAAAAGGTACCTTTCCTATTGAATTTTTCAGTGTAGGGGAAATTGTTGTCTTCCCAAGAATTCTTTATTTTTTGATAGAGGTGCTGCTGAATTTAGCATCAGTCACATTACAGGTACAAAAAGTCTCTACTGTCTTGGATCTATTGTGCACAGAGATTAGAAATGGTACAGCTTTGATTGAAGGTGCTTTATCCTAATGTGACATAATTAATTGTACTGCATGAGCATTCCTTTTGCAGCTCATCAAAATACATCATCTCTACAAAAGACCAGCAGAAAAAAAAGAAATCTTTCAATCATAAGCTAAATGACAAAATGTAAAATCACAGTAATTAAATTCATCAATTTATTAGGGCTCAGCCCAAAAAGCTGTTTTGATATTTAAAAACTGCTTTGATCATTGTCGGAGTATATTTACATAGAAATTACATGATCAATTCCTTTGTCTTAGAGGAAATAGAGAAAGGCAATTTTTATACATAATGATGTTGTGTACTGTACTTATTAATAAATATTAAAAGAAATGCTTCTATTTAAATTGGAACTTGGCTGTGAAATATCTCACCTATTGAAAGCCTAACTCTTTTATGAATAATAAATTAAACAGCAAAGAAATGATGGTTAATCTTCACATCATTTTCAACTGGAATATATCCACATTTAAATATTTTATTCAGCACTAATTTTTTACCTCTTTTTACTATCATATTTGTATTTTGTGCCATTATGTAAAATTAAAACAAAAAATCCTGCCCCAAATGCCCCTTTTATGATTTGACAGCATTTTTCATCCCCTTGGCACGCTGTTTATGACAATAAAAAGCCAAGCCCTCTGTAAATTGAATTTGTGTCAATCAGAATGAAAAAGTAGATGACATTGTTTTGTCATGAAGATCTAAGTCACCGAACCCTGAATGATATGTTTTTTAATTTATACTTCTGCTATGAAGGGTATGTGTTTCAACATTTAGAAGAAGTGAGCTGGTTAAATATAACCTACATCTGGCTATAAACCGCCCCTATGCCTGTGTTATCCATATAGACATGTTTGATATGCATAATCTTTTAGCTATTCTTGACCGCTCATTTTTAAAGCTTTAGGATAATACTTATAGTGAACGAGTGCTTTAATCTTCATGCATATTATTATGGTTTGCTAAATACAACTTTGATTTGTTCATCAGTTTGCACTTGTAATTCTCTCCACTTTTATTTATTTCTTTGTACTGTTATTGGGGCTAAAGGAACAGAAATAAATTTAATGTAACCCTTTTAAAACTCTCAGCCCTCTGTTCATAGGAATTTAGATTTTCTTTTTTTTTCTTTGATTGAGTCATTTCATAATATGGCATTTATTAACAATCAGTAGGCTGAAAGAATCAGCTCTCTTGTCATAGTTCATGAATAAATGTGGCTTGCATTGAACTTTGTATGTTTGATTCTTCAGTGCCTTTAAACTGAGTAATCATTTGCACCTCTGGAAGGGGTCTAAAAACAGTTGATAGGAAATGATAGAATTAAGGATTTATTTTCTTTTGGTTAAGTGAGTCAGGAGATTCTGTAAATACAGCTACTTGGGTTGCTCCAAAAGAGACAAGTATGAGGATTTAACACATAAAATTAAGCCTTTAATTTTCTTTTGTCTAGTAGTGAATGATAAAAAACTTACTCCCATACCAATACCTTTAGATGAATCTTTGGATATTTAATAGGGTCACAAAAACTGATGTCTTGAGGTACTTTCTTCAGCGCTTTTCATTTTTCTAAGGTGGCCAAATAGGTTTTCTTGAACTTTTGAACCTTTCTCTTAGTGATATTGCTATAGCATCTACAAAGTATGTGGCTACTGAGATACTAATCTCAATGTTATCTATACTATTTGTTGGTAGCAGGATTAAGATGAGATTGCAAATGATACAGTGGTGGCTCATTCCCACTTAGGCATTCCACAACAGAAACCAGGTTCTCTAATGACTGTCTTGAGCTACCTTACACTAGTGAAATTTCATACATAAAAACATCTCAGTATGCTTGTTTATATTTTTAAAAAATAATGAAAACTGTAATTGCTAAGTATGGTAACTGACTGCTACTCTAATGATTTCTAGTTGGAAATATTGTGTAGTAATATGCATCTGAGCTTTCTGTTAAAGCAGAGGTGATTTCTCCTCTACAATTTGGTTTTCTTATTTTATTGTTTATTTGATCTTGAAACCGAGTTTGTCAACATGTTTTTATGGAACTAATTATACTTTCAGAGACAATTTCCATTTATGAATTTGGAGCAGGCAAATAAATATGTTCATATGTTGTAACTCTACTTTTGGAATAAATACTTGTAACTCTGTTGGTAAAATCTTAGAATATCCCAGAACTGGGGCTTTTTGTCCTGGTTTTTCTTCTTCAATATCTGTCATCTGAATAAGGGAAGAATATTGTAACAATAATACTGAAAAGATGATTACACTCAGCCCTTCTCTATTAAGAATTAAAATAGCATGAGTTTAATGCAGCAATGACTGTTCCAAAGGAAGAACGAGAAAATTAAAAATGGCTTATGGGATTTCAAGGAAAAGTAACTGGAATAATGTTGTCAATGGGATACAATTCAATACTTAGGACACAATTGTAGCCGGTCTTCAAGGCTTATTTGACTAATT
The DNA here is from genome assembly GCF_039878825.1 of Excalfactoria chinensis. NCBI lineage: Eukaryota > Metazoa > Chordata > Aves > Galliformes > Phasianidae > Excalfactoria > Excalfactoria chinensis. The sequence goes on along the minus strand of NC_092828.1, from coordinate 15,935,227 downwards.
CCTCACACAGCAGCTTCAAAGAGTTGATTTCATGTAAGTAAGGCTCAATGAACATTTTCGGGCTATTGCCAGTTACATCTTGATACTGCAGTGAGCTTTGGGCCCAAGAAAAACTGGAGGGTTTCTCTTTCAAAAGTGTGTTGTCCTTAAGTAATTCTGTACTAATTTGGCAACATACTCAGTTAACTTAGAGTGGTTATGAGTCTTTCCCCATTATTCTATGCCATGAATATTCACCCTGCTGCAGATTTTTTAAAATGCAGATGAGATGCCAAGATGAGAATAAGTTGCCTTTCTCAAATACAAATTTAGAGGAAATGTAAGGCTGACTGCACTAAATACTGATCAAAAATATTACTATTTTCAAATTTTGTTATTTATTATTTCTTAAATTATTATTTTCATTTCCTCACACCATTTATTTATGAGTTAAGATATGAATAATTTAGGAATAATTCCAAGTTGTCAATTAATGAGTGTATCTTTCACTGTCAGCTGGTGCATTTGACAAAATATTTAATGAAAACTAGCCGAAGTTATTTGAGAACAGGTTAAATGTTCTGCTCTGCCTAGAATACTTCATATACTTTCAGACCTCAGAAATGTAAAAAATCCCTGATGGGGTTTTTCATTACTGGTTTCTTAAATATGGACTTCCTGTGAACGAGATGATAGTCTGTCCTGAATTGGGCATTTAACTTTTCTTCTATGAAAATATGTTGTTCAAAGTAAACGAGAATACTTTTTAGTGTTGAAGGGGTCTTTTTGACAGAAGCACTCTTACAATGCATATCTTTCGACCTCTTTTCTATTAGAAATGGAGCAAGGACAAACTGAAAGGTAGACAGCTGGTTTACATACAAAATTTAAAATGTATGTCTTTTACTCTACCAAAGCTCACAGAGCTAGTAACTAGGACTTTCCCGCCTTTATTACCAAAGCAAAATTTTGATTTATTTATTTATTTATTTGTTTTTCTTTTTCCATTAGGAGTTAGCCTATTTTTCCATGAGGTCTGCCTATTTTCACATTTACTGAAGTCATCCTTCTCTACAATAACAATTTGAAATGAAGGAAGATAAAAATGAGAGAAAACAACACCAAATAATAAATATTAAAGGTTAAGGATCATAGAATCATAGAATGGCCATAGAATGGTTTGAAAAGGGCCTCAGAGATCATCCTGTTTCAAACCCTCTGCTAAGTGCAGGGTTGCCAGCTACCAGACTAAGCTGCCTAGAGTCACATCCAGCCTGGCCTTGAATGCCTCCAGGGATGGTGCACCCACAACCTCCTTGGGCAACCTGTTCCAATGCTCCACCACCCTCTGTGAAAACCTTCCTCCTAATATTTAACCTAGACCTACCCTGTCTCAGTTTAAGACCATCCACCCTTGTAAACAGCTGTTTCCCCTCCTGTTTCTAAGCTCCCTTTAAGTACTGGAAGGCCACAATGAGGTCTCCCTGGAGCCTTCTCTTCTCCAAGCTAAACAAGCCCAGTTCCCCCAGCCTTTCCTCATAGGAGAGATGCTCCAGCCCTCTGATCATCTTAGTAGCCCTCCTCTGGACTTTCTCTAAGAGCTGGATATAGTTATGTTCTCCTGAGTTCATTCACTTTTCTCAAAAACTGCTCTTCACAATATTTTCTGAAAGGATTTCTGAAATAAAGATCAGATATTGTTCAGTAATTGAATTTGTATCCATCAGTTGTGCCATTTTTCACGTCATGTCAGTTCAGTATTTCTCCTGGGAATTCTTTTTCCTCTTAAATGCTTTGATCAGTATTATATAATCATGAGAAGACTTCAAAGAACTGTAAAGGGAAATTTGTTCTATGTACCAATACAGCTGAAATTTATATGACTTTTCTGAGACTGAAAGCCTACAAAAGAAGAAAAATAGAGAAAGCACTATGTGCCCTGTCCTTTCTATTGTAGATGGTCAGCATGTGTAAATAAGAGTAAAATATTTCTGCACAAAGTCTTTCCAGAAAAAGGAGTTTTTGTAGCCTATTACTACACATATTAGTCACTGAAGAGATTAATACATCTGAGATTTTTACTCTGAAAACAAACAGAAATCTATTTAAATATTGAATCTATCATAGTTTTAGCCAATACAGAAATCCTTATTTATTTTGTAAAGATAACAAGAACTACTAAGGGAATTCAAAATGAATTTTGTCAAGTGATGTTATGTTATGAAAATGTTTTACATTTTGATTGATGATGCTGTTGGTAAGTAAGCTAGCAACTAAACCCAGACAATGTTACAGTGATAAAACCTTATTCATTTTGAGTCTTTTAATAACATTTCCATAGATAATGACCATCACCTGGTCTTACTTTAGTTATTTCTTCAATCACAATGAACTGAGAATTAGCAATGTTTTCTTATTCAAGTCTAATTATGCAAAAGTTATTGTAGTATCTTTTACCTTCTGGCATAAAATGTGAACATTTTATGTTTGCAAACATTGCAATGCATATTACAAAATAATTCTGAATAAATACTGCATGCTTTGTTTACATACTTATGTTCAAGTCACTGAACCAGATAGAAAATGTGGATGTATTCTTCTTATTTGTTAAAGTTGCAGGCAATATGCTTCTATAAATCTTTCTCCCGGAACCGATGAAGGACTATTAGATAAATCATTTCCAGTGTAAAATAGAACTGTTGTTTCTCCTGTTGAATAAGTATGATAATATTGTTTTAAAAATTTTAGTAAAACTTGATGGAAAGTAAAGGAAAAAGATCAGAGGAAATAACCTATTTTCCTTGTTCTTTTCCACCAAAGTATTTTTGCCTTATGTTAAAGGAATTTGTATGAAGAGACTTGGCAAAAAGGGGAGCCTTGTAGTTTGTTTCTTTCTTTCTAAATGCAAACTCCAAATAGCAAATCATGACAATAAAATTAAAAGCTCTCCCTGGTGAATGTCATTCTTTTAAATGTGCAGTGTGGAGTGATCTAATCTCAGTAAGACCTCTAAAACTCTCTTCAGGGCAGCAGTAATAGTTAATGGTACAATTTAACAGCAAAGCATATTGTGTGGGAATGTTTGTTATCTCTCAGGTTGTTAAGAGTGAAATTGGAAGAACATTGTTTCTCACAAGTTAGAATCACTCCAAAGTGATTATTCCAGAGTGATTAATGTTTTGAAAGGGGCTTTTTACTATGCATTTGTGTACACTTGGTAAATTGAGCAATGTATGTAGTTAATGAAACTATGAGACTCTGGTATGTGTATATAAATCTAATGTAACATTCTTTTTGGCTCAGGGTAGTTTAATGATCAGCCTGTGAAATATGTCTTAGATAATAGCAGCATGTATACCTTCTCAGTTCTTCTCAGTCTACCTAGACTTCAGCGAAGTCTTTGACATGGTCTCTCATAGTATTCTCCTTGGGAAACTGGCTGCCTATGGCTTGGACAGGTATACACTCCTTTGGGTAAGGAACTGGCTAGAGATCCATGCCCAGCGGGTAGTGGTTAATGGAGTTAAGTACAGTTGGTGACCCATTACAAATGGTGTCCCCCATGGGTCGGTACTGGAGTCCATCTTATTTTATATCTTTATTGATGACCTAGATGAGGGGATTGAGTGTACCCTCAGTAAGTTTGCAGATAACACTAAGTTGGGAGGTAGTGTCAATCTGCCTGAGGGTAGGGAGGTCCTTCAGAGGGATCAGGATAGGCTGGATTGCTGGGCTGAGGTAAATCGGATGGAGTTCAACAAGGCCAAGTGGTGGGTCCTGCACTTTGGCCACAATAACCCCATGCAGTGCTATAGGCTTGGGCTTGAGTGGTTGGATAACTGAAGAGGAAAGGGACCTGGGGGTGTTGGTTGATGCTCAGCTGAACATGAGCCGACAGTGTGCCCAGGTGACCAAGAAGGCCAAAGGCATCCTGGCCTGTATAAGAAATAGTGGGGCCAGCAGGAGTAGAGAGGTGATCATCCCCCTGTACTCAGCTCTGGTGAGGCTGCATCTCGAGTACTGTGTTCAGTTTTGGGCCTCTCACTACAAGAAAGACATCGAGGCCCTGGAATGTGTCCAGAGAAGTGCACAGAAACTGGTGAGGGGTCTGGAGCACAAGTCTTATGAGGAGCAGCTCAGGAAGCTGGGATTGTATAGCCTGGAGAAGAGGAGGCTCAGAGGAGACCTCATTGCACTCTACAACTTCCTGCAGGGAGGTTGTCATGAGGAGGGGCTTGTCCTCTTCTCCCAGGCAACAAACAGGACCAGAGGAAATGGCTGCAAGTTGTACCAGAAGAGGTTTGGACTAGACATAAGAACTTTTTCTCTCAGAGAGTGGTCAGGCGCTGGAATGGCTGTGTAGGGAGGTGGTGGCAGTGTTCAAGAGGTGTCTGGATGAGGAGCTGCAAGATATGGTTTAGTGGTTTGCTGTAGCTACGGTAATGGGAGGATGGTTGGACTAGATGATCTTGTAGGTCCTTTCCAGCCTTGTCATTCTATGGTTCTATGATTCTATGATTCCTCTTAAGGTTTTAAAAAGTAACTCTTAGAGGGCACAATCATGGGAAAAGTTCTTGATGCTTTACTTTTTTGTTTACAGATGAATGTTTTGGAAACATTTCCAAAGTAAAACTCAAATTGCACAAATCTTGCAACAACTGCTGGTTTACAGCCCGGGGAAAATTTGTACTTACTTATCCAGTGGTAACCTTAGAACTTCTGTTATTTATGCCAATAAAATATTATCCGTATTATTTTTTTTAAAGATGCTTAACAAGGATAGGTACTAGACAAGCATTAACCTCCCAGCAGAATATGGATGTGTCACTATGTGGATTTTCTGCTTTATGCTTTCCTGGCTGTATAGATATTGCACACTGAGGTGTGTTTTTCCTTTTCTCTTGAATGTTTATTTCCTTCATGTTAGAATGGATATTTATGGTCTCCTGCATTGCCGCCTTTGCAATCCTCGCATTCCTCTGAAGAAAGTTAGTTATAGTTATTGGGAGAGACATGATACTAGAAAGTAAAGCATGACATATGGCAGATTACTGCCTAAAAATGCTACTGTGGCAGAAGAGCATGTTGAACTTGCAAGCTTTTCTGTCCCTTGCTGCTCTTTTTACAGACCAATGTTGGCACTAAATATTATGTAACAAATCCTAAAAAGCAATGCTCAGTTATAAACAAGCTCTAATTAAGAGCTATTTTGATCTTTTTTTATTAGGTTGGATTTTTGATTATCCATCACAAAAGTGTGTTTTTATATAAAAAGCATGAATGACCACTGAGCTGACTGGGACCTTCGCAGGTCTTTTCTCTGAACTGTGCATAACAAAATTTTATTTTTCAGTTGAAGTCATTAAACCTACTTCCTAAAGATCACTTTAATCTTCATGCAGTTTAAACTGATAGAATAATCTGTTCTAAGATCTTCTGGAATTTGGCCTAAGATTAAAAAGAATATGTGGTTAATTGCTTGCTAATGTGCAAGTTATATCAGAGTTTCTCTAATCCTAGTTGTTTCTCTACTAGAACTGGACTTGCTGCTTCAATATCATGCAGACATTTAAAAATGATTAATTGCAATGTATTATAGGAATTATATGCCCTGAACAAGAAAGCAAACTATGTTTTGACCTGTCCATTTGTAAATCTGATTTCTGACTTTGTCTCCCCAGATTTTCCTTCACTGTTACACCGTGTGTGCCACTAAAATAAAAAACAGTTAACTTATTGAAAGTCATTTATTTAAAACTACAGTTTTGAGGATCAAATGTTTGGGATATAATAAACGTAGAGAATCACTCAATTTGGGAAACTAAACTATATTCTTTATAATACCAGTACATACTTCTCGTTAGTCTCAGTACTGACAGTATCTTGATCACTTCTGTGTCTGCCCACGACTGCTTTTTTATTTAAAGCATTCTATAAATCAAAAACTAATAAGCTGAAAAAGTGTATTAGATTAAATGGAAGAACTTTTATATTCATTGCATACTTAGAGAATGGAATCAATCTTTAAATATCTTGCCACTTTCCATCTGGGCATTATTCCAGCAATTTAAGTGGCTAAATATATTGAGAGTGTTCCAGATTAAATGGTAGTTTTGAATGTCTTTTTATAAATTGTATGGCCCATAAAGAAATGGTTTATTTTTATTTATTTATTTTTATTTTTTTTCTGGTAGTTAAAGGTGTGTGAATTTTGTTTACTGGTAGTTTCCAAATATTAGAACAGTATAACACAGTTGTGTTTGTGAGTATCTGCCCCTGAAAAATCCTGAGAATAGAAGGAGCACTTCTACTGCAGATCTTGTAAGCTGTAAAAAACAGTTTCTTCACAGTACACCAACTTTTTTTCATAGTGAAGAATTAGATCTACAGAACTTCTCACAGAAGGTCAATTTAAAACGAAGAACAACATATCTTAGAAGTGGAAAGTTAGAGCAGAAGAAGAGAGGGAAAAAACAGAAAGAAGAAAATCAGCAAGAATGATTGAAACGATAACATCACGTCTTGTTGCTTTTTTCCAACCCCGTTTAATTTAATTACTACTGTTGCCTTTCTTGAGTGCTTGTTTCCTTTGGAGTCTGCAGTGTGTTCATGACAGTCTTTCTGGCAAACAATATTTCTGACAGGACAGATTTGCCCTCCTTTCATCTCAGAAGGGGTAAGTGGAAGGACTTGTTGCTGTTCATTGCTCCACTAATGCCATCCTGCTGGGACCTCCCTGCTGTTCCTTCCAGCCACATCATCTTCTTGGCAAGATTTGTTCTTAGTTGTTTTTTAATTTTCTTATTCACCCATTCTTTGTTCTAGAGACTCACAAAAAATCTGCAAGGGATTGGAATTCTTCACAGTGGATTCTAAACGTTTTGTGGGTGAAAAAGCTGTATTAGTCATATGTGGCAACACTGCAACTGAACTTTGCAAATCACCTCAATCTAATGCCAATAAACCTGCACTATGTGGTAAAGCAGAAGGCATACTTGGTATCACATATGTCACTGAAAATGATGCTGGGAATATTTAGCTACCTTTTTAGCACTTTTTGTACTGTTCTTTTACAAAAGCAAGATACATGGTGGGGGCGTATCTTGTGATACATTGAGATCACCATCTTTCCCTAGGGTAGATGAAATCTATATCTGATATTATAATATCTGAAAGTCTAGGGCAACAGAAATGGAAGCTGGGATCATTACCTCATTACCTACTTGGCTAAACAAAGACTGAAGTTAAGGCTATCTTGTATATAATGGCAAGAGTGAATAGCAGGAAAAATGTATAGTAGTCAAACCTCTGTCCATTCAAATCAGCCAGTTCTCAGAGTTTAACAAGCATCTTCCTTGTTATAACTCAAGTTAATATGTGTTACTGAAGTCATAAAAATAATGCAGCTTTTCAAGGTAGTGCCTACCTTGTAGTGCTTATAGATATCTCTGTGTTTATCTTTGTACACGTTTATCCTTGCTGGTTGAGAGGTACAGTGTTTTAACTTAGCAGTGTTAGGATGACAAGAGCTAGTTTCCCAAGATAGGATAGTTCAACTGCTTTTAATGCTGTCCATTTTCTGACACTCAGTTCATGCCATTTCTAATGTCACCAAGACAAAAAATGACCAGTGAGAAAGATCAAGATTGGAGGAGGGAAAAAATCACCATGTCCCTACAGAAACCTCAAAATGAAACTTTTTTCCAGAATTTCAGTATTATCCACTGTGAGAAAATATCTCTGACTTCAGAAATCACCCATTTCTCTCCAGTTTTGAACTATGTGTGTCACAATCAGCTATTGTAGCTATCAGTTTCTCAGCTGTTGATTTTTCCTGAAACCAAAACAACTCTACACTCTACCTTTTAGTAAACAGAGTGTAAATTGTCAGGCAAGGAACTGATTTGTAGACATGCATGCAAACAAGTGAATAGTGCAATTCCTTTGTTGTCAGTTGAACAAGTTAGAAAGCAGTGAACAAACCAAGATACAGAAAAGGAAGGAGACCTTCATAGTTAATTTATACTGCAGAATGAGATTTCTTCTGCCGCTGTTTCTGCTATGTGATGTTAGAAGATTCATTTAAAGCAAACTGTAGGGATTTTTCCTGTGTATTTCTTGTTTGTGGAACGAATCCTTATGATTTGGCTTGTAGAATGTTGAGCACTTGCAGCATTGAGCAACTTGCAGGATACTGAGTACTTGGCTTTGAACATATATGAGAAGGTGCATATTAAGCAATGTGAGAATGAGTTTCCATGAATTTCCTACCAGGTGTCCAAATTAGTCAATACCTTTGATCTTAGTTTCAGTGTGCCTCTGTTCTGCATAAAGTAAGCGTAATACTAATACCCTCTCATCTCAAAGGGATGTTGTGAATATAAATGTAGCAATATTTGTGAAGCACTCAGACACTGTAGTGATGAACACTGTGGAAAACATTTTGAGTTCAGGCTTTAAATGTTTCAGAAGAAAATGTCTGGGTACAAGTTGTGGAAAGAGTGAAGCTTTGAATTTGGTGAATAAGTACTATTCGTGAATTACATTATCAAAACAAGCTTCTATTTAAACAATAGGATATGATTGTACCGTTTAAAGGTTGCACTGTAACATATAAGTGGAAAGGGGCTTAAGTGATGCTATTAAGATTTTTGAACACAGTGCCATTCTTTTTCTGTGAGCTTCCTATATAAACAATATGTATAGAAACATTTCCTAGTTTGAAGGATTTATAACATAAAACTCAGAACTTGGCTGGTAGTTTATGTTAAAAGTGAGAGTAAACCAGAGTAATTGATCAAAAGATTGGGCTTTGAGATATGAAGTGTGAAAGATGTGACAAGCATGGAAGGATGTACAATTTATATGTATAATGTTACATCTTGGCTTGCTAAAATTGATGAGAACTTTACCATAAGTTTCATCATAGTAGGCATCACCCAATTTGCTTTATTATAATGCATCTATATGAGAAATGCCACAATTAAGATAAATCATTGTAAATATATATACACACACACATATATAGCATTTTTCCATGGGTCTTGTAATGTCAGGTTTTAATGCATGATGTATTTCATGGGTGTCCACCTTTCTGGCTTGCCTAGGCTGCACTGAATGAAGAGGAACTGTTGCATATATGCGGGGTGCTCTGAATGTAATGCCTCTTATTTGTTTTCATGGAAAGTACAATAGATACAGTGAGCACAGTAACTCTGTTTGATAGAGCAAATTCCCAGTTACAAAGCACTATTTTTCAACATAGTCATTACCACTAGCTTTGTATTTTCACCAGCCATGAACAAGAGTCTTCACAGCGTGCTTGTGAAGATCTGTACCAGCTGAGGGGCCAGGCAGCCACAGTGGGAGCTTTGCTGTGCTGCATGGAGTCTGCAGGCTATGGGTTGGATGTGCCTGCTCTGTTTGCCAGCAAGGTGAATTTGGAGAAAGAAGAGCTCCTTTGTTAATTTTTGCTGGAAATGATCAGTGTCTCATTTTGAAGGAGGTCCCAATTTGCAACTTATTTAACTGATAGCCCCACTTTAAATCCTTATTTACTTGATGTAATTTGAAGTAAATTTTGAAGTCTACAAGTCTTGGGAAAAGAACTTGAAATTTTTGAATTTTCATTACCAGAATCAAATCAGAGAGGTGAAAAAAAAATAAATGCAGATTTATTTTTATAATTCAGTTAAGCTGCAATTGATTATATACTGGAAACTAATCAGTATACCATAATTGAAGAGATATTTTTGGACCAATGTACCAGCTGGTATCACAGATGGTACAGATGGCATAAGGCTCTTTAATGGGATAAAGATAATGTGTTGGCGCAAAGAGAGCTGAATATATGAACATGTGATTTTTATTTGCCATTATGAACTGTCTAATCAGTGTAATTTCAATTCATACACAGTTCTTACATTTGTATTCCACATATCTGAATAAATAAATATTAAGACTGATACTTTCCAGTCAGTGATATTAGTACAAAACTGTACTCTGTTCTAGAAAACATCACATACTATAGCAGGGAATAATTCATTAACCTTCCTAATTTAAAATAAAATAAAGAATTGTGTGGCAAGTTTGATATTAAATTTTTAAAGAGAATTGATATTAAATTTTTGGAAGCTGGAGAAAGTTCCTGAGAAAAGTTTATTAACTCATAATCTTATATTGGTGTTTGTATGGCAAAATGTATGAAGATCAAGTGGATGCATATTATTTGACAACAGTAGATGGGATTCATTGATTAGTATAGATTTTACTGGACTTAATTTCTTCTTGTTTGTATGGTGTCCTATATAGTAGTGTTGACTTCAGAAGATTTTTTTCTTGCGCCCCATTCTTTTCTCACTTAGCTGCTTTGTGTACATTGCACAAAACACAAATGCTGTCTACAGTATATTCAGTATCCACCGTAGTGTTTTCAGTCACAATGATAGAAAGGAATTGCTGGATAAGCAAATTTTCTGATGTCTAAAATAAATCGGCCATGGACAAAATTTGACACTGTGTAATTGTTAATAATTTGAATCCAGATTCCATTTTCTTTAGTATTTAGGAGTGCTCTGTTCATAAGGGTTTGGTTGTTGTATCTTTCCAAGTTAGGTAAAACCTCCTCCTAAATTATTTAAGCTTTTATTTTATGCATCAAGATTGCTGAAGTTTATTTTATGGAATATTATACCTGAAAGCTCATTACTGCATTTTTTAGAGCCATTTCCAGATCATACAGAAATGTGGCTGAAGTTTGTTTAGTGTCTTCTTGTCTTTTATCATCCATTTTCTCTCTGCTCAGAAACTAACAGTTAAATTCTTGTCTTTGAAAGAGTTATATTTTTGATCTGAGCTTTTAGATGCCAGCCATTTTGTATTTCAGACCTATATATATATATTTATTGGCAATATTATTCCTTGACTTACTAAATGCCTCATGGTAAATTGCCATGAACTTTCTGGTTCTGTTTTTTGATAAGCTAATGTTATAAATAATTTCAACCTTATGAGCCTCTTTCTCAATTAGGGTTGATATTACAATTTGTGATTTTCAAACAGCAATTAAGTAATTGATTTCTAGACTTTATTTTTCACCCCTGAAAACTGTATGACTTGCTTTTTCTCTGCACTAAAGTTACAGATGGTATATTAACTATCTTACAGCTTACTTATTCAGCCTGTCCAATCTTCATTGCATAATATAGAGTTTAATTTACACCACAACTGCAGATTCTGAAGATTTGGAAATTGGTGATAAAATTGAAGCTTTGTTTTCTGAGGCCCATAAGAGACTCATAATAGACTTACACCCAATTGCTGAAGTAGTCATCTGCATGGGATGTTAAGCTGAGTTACCTTTTTGTATTCAGTAACTGGCAGGGTACCATAGACCTTTTTCTAAGTGCAAGATGTGTTTTGATTTTTTAGAGCAATGGCCAGGCTACATTCCAAACTTATTATTTGCATCCTGCCTACTTAAACTTTTATGATCGTCCTGAACTAGAACTAAATTAGAAATGAAATTGAAAATTTCCTGAATTTTAAAATAACAAATTCATATAATATACCAGTCAACTACAGAATGCAGCATTTGCAGTCCAAGCAGAAGATCTGACCATTAGCTGTCTTTCACTGCATTATGCTCTTGGTGTACAGGAAACTATTTCTTTTCTTTTTTTTTTTGCTTTATGTCAATAATATAAATACCCTTCAACTTTTGTGGAGGATCGTGTCATTGTTGCAGAGCAAAGCCTGAGCTTCATTTTTTGTTGCCTTTCACTTTTTGTAGTAAAGTGCACTTCTAAAAACTAAGCAAAAATATACCTAATGAGAAGTAACAATTAAAACCCTATTTTGTGCCAGAAATAAATGACTTCAGATGAGTATGGAAATGGGTTTTCCATAATTTATAGGCATTTAATCAATAAGCTTTTCTGAACACCTAGCCGTGTTCTTTTGGGTCCTCTGGGTGGATGTTTTTATAATATTTTTGTTACCATAATTTCATCCTCTGTTCACAAGTTTCAGGGGAGGACAGCTATCTTTATTTTTCATTAATTTGTAAATAGTGTTATTTTAGATAATTCTTAGTCCTATTCTGAAGTAAAAAATAAAAAATAAAAAAATTGTAATCAAAATACTCCACAGGTTCACAAGTTCCTTTCTTAGTAATTATTCAGTATAAAGTAGCCATTGCTACAGAAGGAAGAAGTTTGATTACATGGATTAGATGATGAGAATTTCCCCAGGTAATACTGTAGGTTGATTATCACTTACTATTTTAGTAATGAAGTGCCAAAAGCATGTAATAACACAGTCATATTTAAATTAATTACATAATATAAATGTACCAGATTATTATTTTAGAAAGGTTGGATGTTTCCACTTCATTTTTTATTCTATCATATTATATAAATATTCTTTCTAATACTCAGTACTTCCTGATGTGAAGAGCTATTTACAATGCAAAAAGTTAGTTTTATCCTATGAAAATATGTCAGAAAGTAATAATTTAAGTCTCTGAAGCCATAATAACTGAAGATTTTTTTTTTTAAATTATTTTTTATTTTTTAATGTACAAGCATGCATTTTGATGTATTTAAAATATTCACTGAATATATTACCCTGAGATGTCATCTAAGGACAAAATTTCTTCTTTCACTCAATCAACTTAGGAGAAATGTGGGTCAAACCAAATGAATATGTGAATATGTATGTATGTATATATATATATATATACATATACATATACATTGCTTGTATATCTGCTTGATCATCACCATTCAGACATAACAGGAATCCAGCTGTTTTTCAGGATGGTGATGTACTATGCAGAGATACAACAGCTGAGCTAACTCTGCAGCGGGAAATAATATGCAAGTGCTAGTGCAGGACATTTGCTAGGCTAATTAGCCGACTAAGCAATGCTAACTATAGCAGTCATTGTGCCACATAAGCAGAGCTGTGCTACTTCTGAGATTCGGCTTCTGTCTATACACAATGTTATTTTTGGTAATGTGAACTCTTCACAACTTCTTCACAGCTAGCTGCACGCATCTATTTTCCCCATGGAGAAGGGAGGGAAGAAGGCTGCTTCAAACAGAAGGAAAAGAGAAAAATGGTGTTGAGCTTCTTTTACCTATGGACTTCAGCACGTATACATTCTCAGTCCCATCACTGCTTTCCTCTGAGCCACGTAAAAGGTCTATGTGCCATGTCCATACATCAGGCTACATGCCTGACTTTGCCACTTACTCAGTGAGAGTGAACATGCCTTTTTTTTTTTTCATACCATAGCCCAAGCTGTAAAAGCAGGAAAGCATTTTAGGTCAAGGCAGCTTTGGAATGAAGATGTCACAATGATTGTCTCTATTTCTTAGTCTTTGTTTCTTCAAGAAATTAGCATTACTGACATATTTGTAACAACTTTAGAAATCATGTCATTAAAAATACTTTTCCTTCTTATTGAAGTTTATCATGTTAATGCCTCCATTACTGAATTAGACACTGCTTTTTTATGTGTTGTTATTCATTTCTCATCATTAGAAAAGCCTAATATGGTTTTCAGCTGGTCAAAGATTTTTGGAAACAATTAATACTGGAAATTATGGTTAATACCTTATTTATCCTGCCTTTTTTTTTTTTTTTAATGTTTTTATTTTTTAACAGCAGCATCACCACAGCACATACATTGAAAGCAGCATGAAATCAGTAGGTAGTTATATATATATATGTGTGTGTGTGTGTGTATTTATGTATGTATGTATACACACACACACACACACACACACACACACACATACATGCAGTATGTGGAGAAGGTTCTTCACTTGGAGAAGCAGTCATTCTACAAACTGAAAATGAAACAAAGTACATTCTTCTGGTATCTTTAGGCCTATAACAACTCTCAAGTCAAGGCAGGAGGTCTTGCCATCTCCAAAGCTCTCCACATCATTTGTGCCAGGCTCCCTGTCTGTCTTGGGTGATGTCAGTAATTCTCCTATGGAAAACCATCTGTTGTTACCTTAGCAACAGCTGTAGGATGATAATGGGGTTTTTTTGGGAAAACTTTTACATGTAGTTCTGACCAAAGTAATCTAATTGCATCTTTGGTGTGGAGAATCCATTCAGCTCTGTAAAGGGTGTTAAGAATTATCCCCTCTGAAACATTTCAGTCATGAATGTAAAACTTTTCCTCTATTTGAAGCTGAGTCAAGGCAGGTAAACTATAAATCCTATAAATTTTGCATTTTCTGGATGAGGAATGAGTACATAGACTTTTTAGGAGGCAGTTTCAAAAAGAATGAAGACAAAAATATGCATGGCTAATGAGAGAAAAAATCCACTGTATTCTTTCAGGCAAAAGAAATACAATTCTTGCTATCAAAAGAAAAGATTTATCATATGGAAGATGAATTTTTTTTTTTTTTTTTTTTTTTTTTTTTTTGCTTAAGAGTTACAGTGAGGCTTTTGCTTACAGGATCACACATTGGTAGATAAGGGAAAAACAACTGACTTCATCTACTTTACTTGTGCAAAGCATGTGATACTGTTCCACCAGACATCCTCGTATCTAAAATGAAGTGATACAGATTTGATTGATAGACTGGTGGATGGTGGAAATTGACTGGGCAGTTGCATTCTGAAAGTTGCAGTCAGCAGCTCAGTGTCCAGATGGAGAACAGTGATGAGTGCTGAGCAACACCGACAGTGGGACGCAGTGCATCTTCAGCAATTTTGTGGACAACGCCAGTCTAACAAGGTGGGTAACAAGGGAGTTGAATGTAGACTTGAGGAGAAGGACTTGGGAGTTCTGGTGGATGAAAAGTTCAGCATGAGCCAGCAGTGTACACTTGCAGTCCAGAAAGCAAGCAGTATCTTGGGCTACACCAAAATTTTATCTAATAGGGTTTTATCTTCCCTAGGTTGAGGGAAGTGATTGTCCTGATCTACTCTGCTCTCATGAGACCCCACCTGGAGTGCTGAGTTCAACATTCAAGAAAGATGTGAAGCTGTTAGAGTGAGTCCAGAGGAGGCCATTAGGATAATCAGAGAGATGGAGTACCTCTTCTATGAAAACAGGGTGAGAATCGGAGTTATTTAGCCTGGAGATTAGAAGGTTCTGGCAAAACCATATTGAGGCCATTAAATATATAGGTCTACAGGAAAGGTGGAGAAGGACTCTATTGGGGAGTGTAGGGATGGGATAAGAGATAATGATTTTAAGCTGGAAGTGGGTAAGTTTAGAGTAGATTCTTGGAATAAATTCTTAACTACTGAGGGTGGTTTGGCACTGGCACAGACTGCTCTGAGAGGCTGTGGATGCCCCATTCTTGGAGGTGATCAAGGCCAGGTTGGATGGGCTCTGGAGACCCTGATCTGGTGGGTGGCAACCCTGCCCATGGCAGTGGGTTGGAACTGAAAGATCTCTATAGTCCCTTCTAAACCAAACAACTGTGATTCTATGATTCATGCTTCTTCTGGAAGCATTGTGAAGTATTCAGAACCAGCTATACTGCGTGTGGTGAAGTTGTGCTCAAATTATAGTTAATGATTATGTGATAATTATTTTCAGTTGAAGGGAGTTAGTTGATTTCTTATATGCAAATTTGCTGTCTCATTATCGTGAGAAAAAATTGGTATCTAGAATGGATTCTGGCCATAATGAAATGAAAAAGAAAAAAAAATCCTTTTTCTCTGAGTATTTTTTAGTTTGGATTATTAAGGACTTGAATGATCTGAACTTGGATTGTTTAGCAACTGAAATTCTATGTAAACATTAAAATATTGAAGAATATATTTGATGTCATAGTCTTGTTTTTTACATGAAGTACTCTGGAAAGATGGTCTGAGGAAAATGTATGTTAGAGAAATGTTCTATTTCAAATCTGAAATTATGTAATACCTACAAAAATTCTATGTTGGGGTTGGCACAATGTGAAGGGTCAAGAAATGTTTAAAGTCTTAGGATTCTGTATATCAACAATACATACCAAACATTCTGTCCCTCAGAATCAGGAGCTTTATTTTAATTCCTTTATCTAGCTAGAGAAAGGTTAAAGATTAAGCTATTAAGATTTGTAAGAATTACGAGATTCTCTAAAGCAATTCCAAAGAAGCTTTATTTTTGGCTCAGCTGCATGATAGCACAAAACAACTTTTGTTCTGCTTTCAGCTGAGTTATTTATACTTCGTAGTTCACTGAGGACAGTGCCCTAGGATATTATTTTTCTTATGTTTTGTTTCCTTTTGGTAACATCTATTTTATTTTGTGCTCAGAATGTTTAAAATGCCCTCACTATTTCCTCATTCACATTAAATGACAGTTCTATGAGGTTAATTCAGCGAAAGAAAATCCATATCATACAAACCCCCCAAAACAGGTGATACTTTTTGCATCCTGAAGAATCGAGATTCAGCCTCTGCTTCTCTTGTGGAGATAAATGGAAGGAGCATGGCAAGTGGCGACAAAAACAATAGCAATACCACCTTCTTCACTGCAACCTGACCCTGAAAAAATGAAATAGAAACTTGGCCAGTGAAAATGCTTCACTGTGGAAAACTTGGCTGGGAATCCTGAAACAATTGAGTACCTGTTCCTAAGAAACAGTAGAGACTGGACTAGATGATTAATTTTTTAGGTGTATGTTGAATGCTTCTTATGGATTACCCAAATTAATCGAATGGATTACTTCTGGTTTAAGTAGAATTTTTTCAGCTTCAATTTAAACCCTATTTAGGCCACACTATTAGTTAATATCAGTGTATCCGGAGCTAAATGTTTATGGGCACTGAGCTATTAACGCCAGGGCAGCAAATGGGGGGGGGGAAATAACTTGTCTCTCTCTTTGCTAATACATAACTTAAATGCAAATGTTTAAGCAATGGAGTCTGTAATAAAAGGTTGTACAAGCTTGGTCCTTTTTTTTTTAATAATTATTTTCCCAGTGTTAACTGACATCTTGTGGCCCTGTAGCCTAGTTATATTCTGTAATTCATTTTCTCTTTATCTATGCTATGTGACTTTACCACATTAATAAATTTCCATATGAAATTCTGGCAAACAATTCTATGTCACAAATCTTTGAGTGTCTTTGCTGATGCAGCAAAGCATGATTGTGCTGGAGGTAGAAGTGTTTATTTATATGTGTGTTATATATGTGCGTGTATTACATTTTTTTCTTTAATTTTTATGATATTATACTTGTGAATGTTATTAAAACCAACTGCTTCCAGCTATTGCATATAAACCCAGAAATAAATATGTTTAACCTATATGTTCTCACAGAAAAATCCTGTTTCAGAGGTGTCACGTATTATGGATACAGACATAAGCACTATGAAAATAGAGATGCTATTCATTTTTTCCACATATTCTATTTTTTGTGATTTAGTAGCTGGTCTGCATATAGATGCAGCTCCTAATGCAACTCTTAAATCGCCTCTAGCTGGGGAAGTTTGGCTCACTGACACAGGTGCTGGTACAGAAGAAAATAATTCTTTTTTGGAGCTACAGGGAACATGCTGGAAGGTGAAGATACTGTGTCACCACACAGAGGACTTGTTAGAGTTAGGAGCAAACTCCATTGAGGCTGTATCAGGCAGAAACATTAACAGCAAAAGCAATCTCATACAAATGTAAAGTGTTTGCTATAACAAACATGTAAAACGTGTTTTTTAAAACTGAATAGAAAAGATTGGGAGGTTGATTAGCCTTTGCAGTTAGATTGTATGCTCTAAGTACACACAAAGCAAGCAATGCAGTAATAACATACAGTTGTGCCCAGCGTGCCTGTTGGAAGGCAAGCCTTTAACAGAATCAGCTGAATTTGATTCAGCTACTTCTGGTCAGTGAGGGGATGGGGTTTGGTTTTGTGACTGAGTTATAAGTGTCAGAAAAGCTACAATGAAGTTTTTTTTTTCCTCTCTTTTTCTTGTTCCCCCCTGATGAAAAGCATACTAGGGTAGATATTCTTTAAATGCATTGTGTTTCAAGTTGAATTTGAAGGAAGTGAGAGAAGAATTGGAGGCATAAGCAGAAGTCTCATCTTTGAGGAGTTCATTAACAGAGCTGTGGAACCACCCTTGCAAAATGTGTGCCTTGCAAATTGTTCTAAGGAAGGATGATCTGAAGGTGAAGCAGCTGTGATTTTCGGAAGCACCTGTTAAGACAAGGCTGTAAAGGAAGAGGAAGGCTGTTTTTCAGTGGATGGCCCAGGAAGAAAGAGGATTTCTTTTCTTCTAAGATGGCATCTCTTTCAATGAAGGGCAGAGTTGTTGGCAGGGTGTAGCTGGAGCGGGTAAGTCCACAATACAGCAATTTATATTCTCAAAATGGTGAATCGTTTGGCTTTTTAGTACACAGAGGCAATGTTAAACTTCACTGTCCAGTTGCAGTTTAGTTTTCTTTAAGCAGACTGGAAGCTGATCTGTGTTGAGCTATCACCACCTAGTGGTAGAACTGAAATAATGGGAAGTGACAGAACCAGAGACTTCAAAGTATTTCTTGTTAGCTGTTGTGTTTTTACAGCACTGTGGAAAAGGTAGGAGTAATAAATTTTGTTAGAAAATACATGCAGTAGTCATCTATTACTAGCTTTGTCTTCTAATGGCTTTTCTTTTGGTGCTACGTAGTAACTTAATAGCTTAACTCTCCCATACTTGTAGATGTGATTAGCCAGTGGACTGTTTTTCTGTTCTAGCTTGTATGTGATTGATTATAAGTGTAGCTGTGGCATTCAAGAGGGTGAAAATTTTTATGTTATGTAATGAAAGCTTTAACTGTGGTAAACTGCATCTTGCATTTATTCTCTACTGATTTGAGTACTTTAGTTCTGCTGTTATAAGGTGCATGTGGTATACAAAAATAGATCCATCTGCTCTGATAACTAAGTGACCTTCTTTAGAGTGTAAGTTTTATAGGGCTTTAAACATTACAGCTTAAGTTGATGATGAAATCAAGCTATTTCATTAGGTTTTAGTAAATATTTTGAATCATATGTTCCCCCAATAAGCATATATAAAAATGATATGCCGATGTAGATTGTATCTAATAAGAATACTTTCACCCTGAGCACCAATGATGTGGGCAGTAGGCACTGTACTGGCTTATGGTAGAAATCTGGTGATGTGTGGTCTTTGAATTTTATACCTATTTGAATATGTTCTTGTCTGCATACTTAACGTTTTAACTTCTTTACCTGCTTGAGCAATCTGTTTATTCTCTAACTCTGTAGGACATTGAGGAGGTAGTTGTGGCTCATGCTTTCCTTAAATAAGCCAACAATTGGGTTGTTTCACAGTTATCTAATGTATTTATCCTCATCAACACTACATAAAGCTGTTGTTTTAATTATTCTTTTCTTGAGATAATTGCAAGGAGGAAAGGAGGTGCCTGAAATAAATGGGATTGTTTCAACTAGAAAAGTTGAACTATGAGAACGAGGCGATGTGATGCTGCCTCTGAACAGCTTATGTATTAATATGGAGAAATCAGAGGAAGCTATCTGACTGAAAGCCGAAATTACTCAGGAATGACTAAGAATAATTTGGCTGTCAATAAATATAAACTTCTTGCCATTAAAGAAATGAGTGTCTGAGGCAGACATCTAGCCTAGTGACAGGCCAAGAGGAGCAGCTGCTTCAGAATGGTAGTTTGGTTTGTTCAGGAAAGAAATAGAATGTGATTTTTCTGCAGCATTGAGGTGATGCTGGATTCACTGAGCTTGGGAATGCTCCTCTGAAACAGAGGCAGTGTTTGGGTTTTGGAAACATCTTAAACATATGCTCACCCATTCTTTTCTGTACCCTCCTTTACAGAGAGGTATGTATCACTGATAGCTTTAAAGTGTGCTTTACTCTAGCCTACTAATTAACTGATTAAGCAGACCAAGTCAACATGCTTCAGAACTGCACTGCTGTGTCATAGCAGCCAGTTCAGATATGTGGTGTTATACTGTGACATACTGAGAAATCTATACTATACAGTAGGTCTTAGAAGCTACTGCAAGACAGCATAGCTAAAACATGAGCAAGCCAACCAGCCCTTCCACTTCACAGTCAGGAGCTGTCCTTCTCCAGTACCATCATAAGGAACTGACGCAATCAGAAGCGTAACACTAATGTAGGATTTTCCAGACTTGTGTCCATATGGTTTGTCTGCCCATGCAATGTACTGCATTCATAGAATCACAAGGTTGGAAAGGATCTATAAGATCATCTAGTCCAACCATCCTCCCATTACCGTAGCTACAGCAAACCACTAAACCATATCTCCTAGCTCCCTGTCCAGGTGCTTCTTGAACACTGCCAGGGATGGCGACTCCACCACTTCCCTGGGCAGCCATTCCAGTGCCTGACCACTCTCTGAGAAAAAAAAATCGTGTGTTCAGCCTAAACCTCTTCTGATACAACTTGTGTCCATTTCCTCGGGTCCTATTTGTTGCCTGGCAGAAGAGGCCAAGCTCCTTCTCATCACAACCTCCCTTCAGGAAGTTGTAAAGTGCAATGAGGTCTCCTCTGAGCCTCCTCTTCTCCAGGCTAAACAAACCCAGCTCCCTGAGCAGCTCCTCATAAGACTTATGCTCTAGACTCCTCACAAGTTTTGTTGTCCTTCTCTGGACACGTTCCAGGGCCTCAATGTCTTTCTTGTAGTGAGGAGCCCAAAACTGAACACAGTATTCGAGATGCGGCCTCACCAAAGCTGAGTACAGAGGGATGATCACCTCTCTGCTCCTGCTGGCCACACTGTTTCTAATACAGGCCAGGATGCTGTTGACCTTCTTGGCCACCTGGGCACACTGTCGGCTCATGTTCAGCTGAGCATCGACCAACACCCCCAGGTTCCTTTCCTCTTCACAGTCATCCAGCCACTCTGCCCCAATCCTATAGCACTGCATTGTGGCCAAAGTGCAGGACCTGGCACTTGGCCTTGTTGAACCTCCTCCCATTAGCCTCAGCCCAGCAATTCAACCTATCCAGATCCCTTTGGAGGGCATTTTACTTTTCTTCAGTTTCAATAAGTTGTCGCTGATTTCAAAACAAGGATTATGTTTGCTTTTGCTGGTTTAATTGCTTGGATTTTTGGAACAAGCCAGAAAGGGATGTAGTTTTTGATCTGTTTTATGGGTTCTCATATGATTCTTAACACTCTTACAATTTTCCTGAGTTGCTTTTGTTTTTGACTTAACTGCTTTCCCAAACTTTGAATCTATTAGTTTTGCTTTGGCTTTGTTGAGATTTGTTATGTAAATGTAAGACTGCCAAATAAGAGAAGCTGGAAGAACAGATCCTGTCCTACCGCACAGATGGAACACATGAAGATTATGTGCTGTACTTCAGATTAAATGACAACTTTATTTCCTAAGCTAGAGGTAATAAGTCATCTTTTTTTTGACAAATGGGAATGTAACTTTATTTCATGTTCTGTTCATAGAAGCAGTTTTCTTTGACCAGAAATGGCTCTGTGTGCTTGGTGTTTTGCTGTTTTGTTAGACTGAGTGCTTTGTGGCTATGTTTCTTTTTCCTTTTCTGATTGCCTCAGTGACTCTCTGCTGTAAACATCAGACTTGCCTTTTACAACTTTGGGTGTGAAACTTGTAGCTTGGGACAGAAGGGACCTTTAAGATCATCTAGTTCTCCCCCTCCTCCTATAGACCAGGTAGCTCAAAGCCCCATCTAGTGTGAAATAGAATGCTTCCAGGGAGGGGGCCATCCACAACCTCAGTGGGCAACCTGTTCCTGTGTCTCACTATTCTCCCATTAAAGATTCTAATATCTAGTCTAAATCTATCCTCTTTCAGTTTAAAACCATTTCCCCTCATCCTGTTGTTACATGCCATTGTGCATCAGTGTAATTAAAGATGTGCCTGAACTTGACACAGAAATTCTTGTGGTTTCTTTTTGCAGAAGAAAGCTGTGAGTGAAATCAAGCAACATGCTCTTTTACTAGAAATGGAGGGGGGACTTTATGGTTTTACAGTTGTAGATTTTGACATACTGCAAAATACTACTACAATTGCAAATTTCCATCCCACCATATATGCTTCTGCATGGCTATAAGCATTGCCACAGCAAGAAAGTAAAGGTAGTTTGTATATTCAGCATGATAGCTTTCCCAGCTAGTTTAATGAAATTTTTAATCAGACTATAGGTTGATATTAAGAATATAATGATGACTGAATTTGTGAAGCTATTCTATGTTATTAACTCCTAAGCAGTTATGAACGATTGCATTATAGTAACTACTTGCATCTCAAATTACATTAATTTTTTTATGAATTACTTTTCATGAGGTTGTCCGGTAATGTTGATTTATGTATCCAATACTGAATTCATTCTTATTTGGCTGAGCTTTGAGATATTGTTATCATTAACCTTTTGCTGTGATTCAGCAGCATCAAGAATGGATCATGGTCAGATCCAGGCATATTATACTAAGAGATTTATATTTCTATGATATTTCTCACTGTTTTGAAGACAGTGAAGTACTAACTAAAATAGGCCTGTTTTTCTGCTGTGATTTGTTTAAACTAACATGTAATAAATTATGCACAGCAGTAGATATTTCGGTAATAGCCTCAAGACAGGAGATCATATGCCTCATCAGTTATTTGGCTCAAAGTTAGTTCAATTCCACAGCTGTGGGATGACTTGACAGTTAACTTTTAATCTGGCATGTTTTTGTTGTCCTTCAGGGGGCTTTTCTGCTTTTCTTTTTCTTTTTCTTTTTTTTTCCTACTGAAAAGGTTCCCTGCTCTCTGGTAACTTCTGTTCCTTTCTCCTTCCTTTTCCCTCATTTATACTACCTTCTAGGACAGTAAAGCTCATTTGCTTTACATAGAGGGTTTTTTTTTTTTGTTTTATGGCACAATCCAAACAGTGGGATAAGCAAGTGGTTGTTTCCAAGGAGGCATTCAAATATGAACAAAGTGTTGTGTGTCCTGTGAGCCTTCGTGTGTTTGATTAAGTAGCCATCACTTCTCCAGAATGGACAAATCCATCATTTGGAAATGATGGAAAAAAGCCTTCCTGCTGCATACTTTCACAATTCTCAAGTGTGTAGTCAATCCAGCCTCATGCCTCTCTATGGACCAAATATATTCACTGATTGGAAACTTAGAACAGGCAGTGCAGATGAATGAAGCTAGCCTACCATTAATGTGCTTTTGATAAACGATTCTGTAGCCTTTCATTTGAATTCTACTTGGGTCAACTGTGAAAAAGCCCCCAAAGCATTTTATCCCTCCAACTGCATCCTACTCTAGAATGTTATTCACACAAAGTAAAGCAAGCCCCAAATTTTCCTCTTCTTTCTCCTTGGCTCCTTCCTGCCATACTAACTGACCTTGGGATTGCAAATCAGTTGCTTCTGAGCAGAGCTATGAAATGTCTGGACAAATTTGAGCACTGACAGGACTTATCTGTTAGAGCTGATTAGGTGGGGGCAGGGAAAAATAATAATATGGCCAGGCTAGTTGGAAGCATAATAATGTGTCCTTGCTGCTTTTTTGACCCCATGAGATCTGTAACGTTTAGCCTCAGCCTCTTTAATTCACATATAATTGTCTTTTCTTTGATCTCAGTGAGACTGGTGTAGGGGATCTTGAGGAATACGTCCTGTGGGCATTTGTGGATTGAAGTTTCACTATCTGCTACTCTTACCTTATAGCAGAGTAATAGTTTACTGGCCGTAATTTTTATTTTAAAAATGGTCATATTGTATAGTCTGAGTAATGCTATCTCTGTAGATATAATTATTTGGGTAATCTTGTTAACATGCGTGGTGGGTTTCTTCAGCATGTCACATAGGAATAGCTTCAAAGGAGTCATAAACGCCTTAATGTGTTAATTATCCATATATAGCATAGTCCCTCTGTAGTCATTGACAGGCATCATAGTGATCTCAGCAGAGAAAAATAGGTGTCCCTTTATCCTGAAATCCTTATCTAATATTGCATGGAAGTTAAAAATGAAAAAATATGAAACCTGAAGTTGGAAGTCAGAAGTAACACATGGGTACCTTCTTAGAAAATCAAAGCTTTTGAAAGACTACAGTCTAGCCCTGTGGTGTGCTTATGGAAAGCTTGTGGAGTTCAGCTCATTTTTATTCTTATTTCTTTTCTAGAATTTGTAATGAAATGATGCATGTGAATAAAAGCTGGGCAGTTTGTTTGTGTTGTTGGTTTTTTTTTTGTTTGTTTGTTTGTTTTTTAGGAAAAATAGATAATTGAATTAATAGCATCATTTTTTTTTTTTTTTCCATTTAAAATACTTAAATATGAAATATTAAAAATCCAGGATATTCTTAAGAAGTATTTCAATTACCAGCAGCTTTCCCATTGTTGAATGCAGGATATCAGAGACTTGTTTACTCTTTAGGAGGCCAATAATGCATTAGCTCTGAGATCAATACTGATATCTCTTGTGTTCAGTCCAATCTAATATTAAACTAGAAAAAATGGGATTATTTGAATGGAGCAGGATGAATGGCTCTCCCAAACAACCTAGTAAGCTTATGGCTGGCTTATTGCATGGAATGAAAATCTGTCATGAGTATTTATAACAACTTCAATAGACTTTTTTCTGTGTAGTAATTGTATACTTACCTGTTATAGCAGAGCTCCTTGATACTCCTGTACATCTTTAATTCTTCTAGGGCTTTCCTGTATCAAAATGAAATACCATTATAAGATTTAGAACACGCTGATAAGATGAATAGCAGCAAAATGCCAAAGTCATGCAGTGACTTTTTAATTTCAAGTGTGAAGTTGCCAAACTGCTCAGTATGGCGCATAACTTCTCACTTAAATCGAGCCCAGTACCAGAGGGATGGAAGAGAGTGAAAATGATCTTTAACAACATTTCAAAAAAGTACAGGCTAATAAATTGGATTTATGAAATAAAAGCAAAAATGATTGAACTAGTGAAATGTTGTGTAAAGAAGTGTTACCTTTAACTGAAAACTTGCACGCTAGGACATCAATTAGGGTAGAATGCAGGGTAGGCTTTTGCATAAAACTGCTATAATTGGTTTAGCATGTGAAGGACTTGAAACATTTTTACATGTCCTTTCTCATCAAATATTTCCTATGTGATAATAGGGGATATGCTCTTTTAGTTTAGTAAGAGGCTAATCTAAAGCAAATGTAGTAAGGGATTTATGGTTTTTATGCATTAACATATTATCTGGGAAAGAATGTGAATTGTATATTGACAAATCTGGATGTTCACAAAGTTAATAGCGTATTTAAATCTAGAAGTTGATAGATGTAGTGGCAGAAGATTATGAATCTTAATGACTGGTCGGTTGCTGGGACAGGAAATCTGTGTTGTAAATTATTCAAAAGGAGAACATACAGATTCAGAATTAGCAACTCTTAGTTCTGGAAACAGGAATGTCAGTGGGGTGTGTGGGGAAGGGAGATGTCTAATAAAGTATCACTGTTTGTCCACATAAGTTCTCTGTGCACTTGGTTTAGGAAGGCCATGGTAAAACCAGAAAAGGTAAGGGAAATATCAGATTGACCTTTTTTCTTTACTTTTGAAATGGGACTATGCCTGCGTGAAAAGAAGTGGAATAGTTTAGAATGCTTCTGCTTGGAGAACAAATGTGAAGAATAATGGATGCTGCAATGTAAATGGACTGATGAAAGCAAATGGGGAAGATTTTCTCATCAGGGAATGGCTGAAAGTATTTGGCAGGAAGCTTGAAACAAATAGGGCTTTTCAGGAAATAAGTAATTAATCAGGGAGTTCTCTTCTGCTAAATGCTTATTAATAGCTTTATAAGCCACCAGACAATTACAAAGAAATAAATTCTTTGAGTGCTTTTTCAAAAACAGTGGTTTACTTTACAGAGACTTCGCATAAAGTCTCAGTACGTGGCCACTCCAATGCCACAGATTTCTATGAAAGTCTTTGATAAAGTAAATCATTTCATCACTGGTGTTTGCTCTTCCTTGAGTGTGAGTTTTAGTTTGGTTACTCTGCTACAGATTCATCCAAGTTCAGGAAAAGGATCCTGGTTTGGAGATCCCAAGCAGTGCATTTGACTAACTTATAGTCTCTTGGCCACGTGACTCATCTGCATTCATAAGGAAGGGCTATGCTCTCTTTGTGGGGAGACCTGGGGTGTAAAAATAAGCCACTCTGTGGCTGATGCTCTCGGTCATCAAGTCCTCAAAAGCTTGTCTTACTGTGCAGCTGGAAACCATAGGACTTCAATCTGTGTTTTCAATTTCTACCCCTATCTTTCTGGGACGGACAGCAGTCACAACACCCGTCTCTAATCAGTGTTCTATCCCAGCTGGTGGCCGGCAGGTGGCAGCGCAGCGGCAGTTCCCAGATCCTTCCCCGTGCAATTTCTGTTTGATGCCACCTTACAAGTTACATCCAAAGTAAATGCATTATCCGGCAAATATTAATTTATATTTACCGTAAGACTTCAGTGGTTTATGTTACAAGGAATGCAAATCCTTTATGTTTCCAAATAATAATCAGAAGGCATCATGATTTATTTTTTTGTCTTTATACCTCACTTTGCAAACTCTACTGCACCCAAAAAAGGGAATATAAAATGCAGCGTGGAAAGAGAAGTATTTATTTCAGCTCTTAAAAATAACTAGGCTAACTCATGACTCATAATGATGTTTTATTGCATGAACGTTGAAATTAATATTATTCCTTGATTTTATTTTATTTCTAGACCATTAAGAAAATATACATTTATTTATTTATTAAATAGATGCATATAAACTAGCTAGCTTTTTACTGATCTTGACAAAAACCTTACCTGGTTTATGATTTTAGTTCTTTTGAAATCTCTTTAAAAAATCAAATTTATGCCCATGCCCAGCTTCAACTACTTCATAAAACGAGCAATGAATACTGGCTCTTTTGTACATAGTTCAAATTGGCCCAGTACATCTCAGTGATTTTTTTTTTTTTTTTCCTCAGGTATTCTTATGGCAGTACAAGAAGGAAAGAGCTATTAGTTCCTAGAACACTTGGGAAAAGGGAGGAGGAAAAAGTATGATTGGAATAAATAGCTACTGTAAGGGTGGAGCTGGTAGTTTCTTACAGTGCACTCCTTTTCTTATGTTTTTTGTCTCCTTAGTGGCTGCAAGGCAGCATGCTATTTCTAGAGAGGAACACTAATAATGACATACCATGATGCCTGGCTGATTTAGTTATAGACAGTTAGTTCTGCAGCCATGCTAAGAGAAAATCTGGGTGAAGGATGCTCACGTTATCTGTCTGAAAGGAAGAAAGTAAGCAGCCTAAATACACAGCTGTTTTCTTCAGAAGTGTTTGTTAGACCTATAGTGTGAAAACCTCAAGGTTGTATGATTCATGCTCATCTAAATGTATAATGTAAATCAATTTAAACATAGTGTATAATTATTCAGATTTTAGTAAAATAGACTAGTAGGCAACATATTTAGTAAGACAATATAAACATGTAATTAATACAAAAAATGAATTTGCAGAGTTTAATATTTTACTGTTGGGAAACCTTGTGTATGGTGATATCTGGCTTAATTTTGGCTACTTGGGATAGCAGGGTTTTTGGAGTGCTATCAAGTGTATGGGGAGAGCCATGGCATTTAAAGCCAGCTTTTGTGACCTCTGTCCCTCACTACATACAGAGAAGTAGTTTTTGATCACTAAAAAGCATTGGAAAAGTTCTGTCTTGACTGCTTGGTCTTCAATGTTGAAGGATATGCTTAGTTTCTTTAATGCAGTTGCCTCTATTTGTCTGCAATCTTTCTGTTTTTCTCAAGTACTGGTATTCGTCAGCAGGCTAATTGCGTTACCATTTTACAAAGAACTGGCTTCTGAACAATGGAGTTGCTTCATTTAGCTCTCAGTCAGGTTTCTGGATGTGTTTCACAAAGCCATCCATATATTCAGATTGCAGAGATTTCACACACTGCAGTGAAAAGCTTTTTCTGTTAACTGCTTCTGGGGTTTTGATTACTTTTATAACAGCTAGAGCCAACACAACATAAAAAGCTGTCTTAGGTTTGTTTAGATTATAACAGTTCTCTTCAAGCAGGTTTTGGAAAATTGTGTTCTTCAGGAGTACAAGGAAAAGGTATTTCAAACAACCAATCAGCTACTCATAAAGTAACCAGCCTTAAGATCCAGGACATCTTGACTAACTGGGCATTAAAATGCAGTGCTAATTTAAGGGATGTATGGGATTAGTTAGTGGATATAGAGACAAGTGTTTTGTTTGTTTTTCCTCCTAAAATTTATACCATTTAAGTGCAGTTTGGATTCAACCTGTGTATTTAGGTTGCCACTACATCACCCTCCAGAGGCCATGAGATCCTTCCCAAGGATCCTAGCTTTGAAGGAAGTAGCTTGCACCTTGTGAGACATCTGTTTATTTTCCTTCTCCTCTTTATATTTCTGAAATGCAGTGAAGTTAATCCTTAAGTCTTTGTGGCAGTAACAAATAGAACTAGGGAGGCAGAACCTAAATGGTCTCTTATGTTATTCTGCTTGCTCCCTGCTTTCCTTCTTCCCTTCCTTCCAGTGAGTGACAATAGATGGCTGTCCTCAAATTTATGATCTTCATGGACATGCCGTTTAGGCTGAAATTCTTTGTGCTTTTCACAGCAAAGAACATGGAAGTGTCCTGTCGTCACTTGCCACAATTAAGGTAAAATGGGTCAGAGGAAAAAAGGTAGGAAACAAATCCATGGGAATAATGTTCTTTTTTAATAATTAAGTACTTAGCTGTGTTTAAAAGTTACAGAAAGGAAGGGTGTTTGCTTCTGCATTAATTGTGCATCTAACTGTAATGTAATTAGGGTATGTCATTAAATGTTCTGGATGGACTCGCAACAAAATATCTCTTTGAAAACCATGCAGTTAACACATTGGAAAAATATAACTAATGGTTTTTGAAGGTGACATTGTACAGTAAACTACCCAAACTCTTCACTTACTGTTAAATGGAATGGTGCTGGAAACTGTATTTCAAAAGAAAACTGGTACAAATCTCTCTACTCATTCTTTGAGGAACATGGAACGTGAGAGAAACTGACAGATTTTATTGATTTCCTGAGGCTTTTGGGTGGATTAGTATTCAAACCACTTAGAATTTATCTCTAGCTGCTGTCTGTCATAGTACTGAAAATAGGACATAAATGCTTGAAGGAAAAGAGAGGGGCAGGGAAAATGCCTATCCACATCACCTGGTCTTCCTTTTGTCCCTTGTGCAGAATTTTAATTCCAGACTTCAAGAACTAGAAGCTTGCTTTGTAGATTGAATCTTTTTCCAGCTTCTGTTGCTTGACCTGGATTAATCAAAACAGAGGAATATTCTGGTGAAATAAGACAGTTTGTAGTATTAGAATGGATAAATGAGTCCTGGTAAGTCTTGGGCTGTCTGGTTTTGTTGCCTCTGTTTTTGTTTGCTAACAATTTCCTAAATTAAAAGCAGATTTTTTTATTTTTAATTAAGTTCAGAGTGAGATAGATACTTCTTTTATTGTTATCATTATTATTATATTTAAAGGATCTGACTTGTGCCACATTCGTATGTGGTGCTGGCTAAATTCCAGAAGTGGTGATAAGCAGATATTCAGAATTAGAACTTCTATCTAGGGAGGTTACTTTGCTCTCTCTCCAGTCTTAAACTTTACTGTTGACTCTTTCCTTTTTATACATACTATTTTTCCTTCACTGTTTTCAAAGGATGTTATCAAGGATGATAGAAGTAGAAAAACATGGGAACAAATGGACTGAGAAGAATTAGACTGGAGCTCTGTGTTTTCAGATGGAAAGATTGGGGAAAAAGAAAGCTTTTTTTGCTATATTTTTTGTCTTAACCATTTAACCAAAACTTCAGAGTCTTTAACTGGCTAATAGATTGACATAGCCGAGTTAAATTCAAGCTGTGCCTTATACACTGCATTTCTTATCTGGACTCAGCTGTGCTGGCATAGCATGGCTCTATAAACAGCTATAGTGATGACTGTTGAAACTATTTTGCATTATAGCTGCACTTCATTTTTCCCTACTTATGCATTCAGGGGCTAACTTTGTTATTGGTTTTTAGGATGTCGCGTTTTAGTGTGAATGTGCTCAACTGGGTATAAATGATGCATTTTAAGTTGTTGCATCAAAAAATTACCATAGCATAGGTCACGCAGTGCAGACTCATGTCATAATGGCATCATTACTGTGCATAGTTGCCTCAGTGTCAAAAGACAGATGGGGGGGGAGGGGGGAGAACGACATTGTTCAGGTGTTAGAATAATGCTGTCCTTCCCAGTCTGTCAGCTTCTGTAGCACAAACAACAGCTGTTGCTCAATGCAGTGGATGAGTGTCTGGAGTGCAACAGTTTTTTCCGTACCCAGGTTTACATGTTCGAGGCAATAGTGGCATTGAGGAGAGTATCCCACAGGTGAAACCTTTCTGCTCTGGGGCCAAAGAAAAGATGCCTCTGAACAGAGGTGATGGTGTTTTGGGTTTTTTTTTTTTTTTTTCTGTTGTTGTATTCTCCAAAAGGGAAGAGAGTCAGAGCTGGATTTCAGAAGCATCCATTTGCATTCCATCGTCCTCTATGGAAAAAATGGCATTGCCCATTGAATTTTTTCAGCTAAATAAATATCATTCAATTAAGCAGTCTTTTGTTTGCTGTTTGAAATGCATCACCAGCTTTTGCTGACCAGATCCAGAAGTTGAGCTCCTTTATTTTCTGAAAGGCCTTGGCTGTTCTCCCAGAGATCATTCAGAAATGCTAATAGAATTTAGTGAATTTTTAAGTGGCCACAGTGGCAGATTGGCACAGTATACTGGAAACTGCATCACACACAACCAGTAATTAGGATCCTCTGAAATCAAGCCCTTGTAAATGCATTTTTAAAAACATTCATTATGTGATTCCCTACCAGTATTTTAATGGTTTATATCAGCCAAATTTTAAATGCTTGCTTAAAAGCCAATCACACATTGAAAATGTATATGGGCATTTCTTATTTATTTATTTTTGAAACCTGCTAGTCATCTTGGCTAAAACCTCTTGTTTGCATTTCTCTAAGGAGAGACATTGTGTCTTAAAACAAAGTCTGCTACAAAGTCTTCATTTATTTGGAAATAATTAATACTTTAACTTAGTAATACGGTGTCCAAAGCTTCTAATAATAAATGGCAAAAATCATCATAAAATATGGCTGTCTTCTGAGACTGTTGTATTGTCTCAAAAAGCTATGCATATTTTTTTAGTGTCTTATTCATATTTTCTCTTTTGAAGTCATTAAGTATTTGTTTGCAGCTTCAAGTAAAATTCTAAAAATATGGCAAAAATTCAACATAGTGTGGTAATTCAACCATGAAATAACAATAGTCTCATTACTGTTATAGTATTGGAAATCTCAAGTTAATTTCCAAAATTATTATGCAGTGTAAAATTCTGCTAAAACCTGCACAAAGTTTGATTTCATTTCTATTCAGCGTATCACTAAACTTTTACATTGCTTCGGCATCTACAGTTTTCTTCCCTGGATATCCTGAATTTATTTCCACTAATTATTCAAAATGCTTTTGACATGTGGACTGAGCTTAAAGTAAAAAGTTATGATGTTAGGAACAGGGAAATATTGAAATATAGGAATAGCTATGGATAATTGTATCCATAAGATGCACACCTGTCCTGCCAGATATGCCAGTGGCAATGCAGTAGAGATTCATTCTGTGGGGTGTGTTCTATACAGTATTATATACAAAACATTTAATGTCCATCTGCTGTTTGTGAATTTGTTCTTACCAACATAGCTTGTAAATCCACAGTGCCACAGTTAGGAAATCTGTGCCAAACATTAATTAAATGGTGCGGTTATATGGCATGTTTTATGGCTCTACGTGCTGAAGAAGGGATGTCCTTTCTGCATACTCTGCCAAAACCTTTTCAGTGCATCTCTGATTAGTGGGATGTAGCTGAGAGAAACTGTTCTTGTGGATTTGTGTACTGCAGCTCTTGGATTCCTATTTACACCCAAATGCATGATAGCAAAATACAAGTCTCTTTGCTATACAGTGTGTTCTTTTCATTCATAAAAGTATGTATGTCATACACATACAAATCTTGTGGTCTATCATTTTAAATGCTGTAGCATAATTTTAAGTTGCCCAAGCATGTCTGGAGGCAGGTATGTTTAAGCTACAGTACAGATGTTAACACTGGAGGCATGGGGAAGGGTTGTGCACAAACAGGCTATAGGTGGAGGGATAAATAAATGGCTAAAATCTGAAGACCTTAGGTCTCATCTTCCATGAGCTGACTCCTAGGGTGTGATGTCTGGACCCTTGTGCTGGGTGGCTGTGCAATGTAATGGGCTGTTGACTCATTTCCTGGAGGAAGCAGTAGAAGCCAGGTTATTTGCAAGGCTTAAAATTAGACTTGACAAAACCCTTGGCAAGGTGCAGAGAAATAACGTTGCATTTGCAGGAAGGTGAAAGCATGCCAGCTTCTGCTTTCCAGTGCCTCTCCCTCTGTAGAGTGTTCTGTGAACCCAGATTTACAGGCATCCAAACAGCCACGTGGCAATGCAGAACTCAGTCGTATGTTAGCTGCTAGAGAGGTTGTCCTAGCCTCCTGGCAGCTAGCAGAACTGAGAATGTGGCTCTGGTGAGGGAATTCATTCTGTGTAATGTGCTTGTTCTGTTTATCTGTGGAGCACCAGTGAAAGCTGGAGTTTTTCAGGCTAGCAGATTTGCGTGGCTGGGACATGGCGGGATCAGTGAGAAGTGTGGTGAATTCTGCTATCCCACCAGTCCTGAAAGCTGCTTGTGGGAAGTCCCATGTTGGCAGTGTGGTTCTGCAGTGCTCAGAATGTTGTCTCAGCTTCTAGAGAGCTGGTGGAATGGGTAGTGTTTTCATTGGTCTTCTGAAACTATACTTCAGTTGACTCCATTGGCTTTTGAATGAGTTTGGAAGACAAATGTCTAAAATATATGCACAAGGTTTTGATTGAATGAACATCCTGGATAATCAGAAGGCTTTCTCCTTGTATGAAGTTGTACATTGATTTCTATCTTTCTAACTAGAGAGTAGAGATAACTTATGAGCATTAGTTGGAATACTAAAGCTATTTGAAAGTATTCAGTTTTATCTAAGAAGCAATCCATTACATTTTAGACAGGCATCCGAGATGAGTTTCCAGAATCTGATTTGAGGATATGCCAGGGTCTGTGAATCTATGCAGATCTGGGGGTATTTTAGTTTTGTTTACTCCTTTGTTTGTTGGTCTCCTTCATTTAAAAGATTATGGACAGTGTAACAGCCAGTGCAATGGTCAGGCTGCTTTTCATCCTTCAGCATTTGCTTTCTGATAGATACTTGTGTTTGCAGAATCATTCCAGACACAGGAAATTTCAGAGAAAGTTTGATTAGGAACACCCTTTGAGGTTTTATCAGAACTAATACCACCAGTTATGTTACTAAAACATATTTTTCCTGTTGATTGGGTTTTGTGTGTGTGTGTGTGTGTGTGTGTGTGTTAGGGTTAATTAAAAGTTGCCAGAACTGTTGATTGTATTTCTCAATGCATACTACTGGCAGCTTTCTTTGTTGTTGTAGTAATGTTAGCTGAATCCAGCACAACTTCACTGCAAAAGCAGTTAATCTTTACTACTACTAAGTTAAAAAAAAAAAAACAAAAACAAAACAAAATACAAAAACCAGTATCAGATGCACTCCCTGAATTAAGACTGATGTTTTGAAATGCTGCTTGATTTTAGCTATTAAAATAATAGGAAGGAAAGCATAACATCAGCTGAGTTCAGAGAATATATTTAGCTGACTGATGTAACCTAATTTTCTCATTGAACGTGCATTGGAATAAAAGAGCAAATCAATATCACTCATGGATATCTTCAAGATCATTTCAGTTCCTTTCCTGTGTCAGTCGCCTCATTTTATAAGGCAGTGAGTGAGGATGGCAAACATGGGTATGTAAAGGTCAATATTCAATTCCTTTTAAATACGCAAGGAAATTACTGTTCTTAGGATGTTATTATCTCTGAAGTCTGGTTGTTTGTGCAGTGTACTGCCAATGTATGCCTGGTATAGCAGGAAAATATAGCCCACTTACTACAGAACTTGTCTTAAGAGACTGTTTCACCAGTGTGTCTGAGATGTCTACTGCTATTGCTACAGCTTTGTTGTCCTGTTGGGTTGTAGTGTCTGGTGCTCATAAGAAGGTTTCCATAGTTCTTGTTTTTTGATTTGTGGTTGTTTGGTTTTTTTTTTCGTTGGCTTTATTTTTTTTTCCCCCCACTGAAATGTAACTTGGTTCTTCCCAAAAATAAAATGAAATTCACTTCTAGGGTATGAAAGCATCATTATTTTAGAGTATTATTTTAGGGGGATATTTCTAAAATGGTGATGGTCCCAATTTCCCATGGCAGAGATGTGCCTCTGTTTTGTTATCCCCAGGGGCAGAAAGCAGACAGCAGCTGTTTGACCATAATTGAGCATCATTTTGTGGGATCTTCACTAGAACAGGTTATGTGATGGTGTCAGGTAAAACCATGACGCTAAAGAGAATGACAGTGGCTTTATGAGATTCATAAAGTGCTGCCTGATTCTGTCACCACTTGTCATACCCTAGACCATGTGACTTATTACTGCCTCAGCTGCCACAGATTCTGTGGTCTGGGAGAGATGTTATTTGTGCTACTGATCTCTAAGACAGGAAGTTTGTTGCTGACATGCAGAATTTGTCTGGAAGCACATTAAAATCCCTATAAGAGATGCTCATGTATCGTCTGTGAGATCTGGGCTCATTTTAAAGTGAGGTGTTACTAAACAGAGGTGAAACAGGAGGAAGAAAGAGTGAGATGAAATGAAATCAACGTGTACACTAACATTGTTATCTCTATGAAAGAAGGAAAAATATAGGGGTTTGACTAGAGAAGGTGAAAGGAAAAAATATATTTGTCATATTTATCTCTAGAATTCTGTAAAGTTCAACCTCTATATATTTGCAGTCAATGAATTATGCCACGAAAGCAGAGATTATTGTTCAGATTTGTCAGTTTATTCAAACATGATGCAGTGATCTTTCTATTTTTAGTCTGAAAAAGAAGCTATTAAATGTATAGTTTGTTATAATGGAAGGATACGTTCTTGGCACACTGAACTGAATATAGCTGAAAATCTTATTTTCTTTTGAAAAAGACAAATTTCTTTATTATAAAGGAGTGCTTTAAATAGGCTCTGACTCTTCACTGCCTTTCTTCATTTTACTGATGTTTCAGATTACTAATCTGTAAAAGTCAAAACTAGTGATTCTTTTGGGAGGACCTAAGACATGTTGAAAGATAATTAGTCTCTGTGACATCCCAGTGATGAGGATCATCATAGAATCATAGAATGGCTTGGGTTGAAAAGAACCATAATGATCATCAAGTTTCAACCTCCCCACCATATGCAGGGCTGCCTACCACTGGACCAGGCTGCCCAGAGCCACATCCAGAGTGGCCTTGAATGTCTCCAGGGATGGGGCATCCACAACCTCCCTGAGCAGAGAGGTTGAATAAATGTCTGTGTTAAAGACAAAATCTAGCAGCACAAAAGTACATCTCCTGCTTTATTATGTTGGCCCACAACATTAAAGGCAGATGTTGGTGGCATGGCAGTAGAGGTTGAACTTCCCCACCAATATTCTGTTACATGTTGTTGCTGTGTGATAGATGGCAGCAGAGGGACAGTCTGACAAGATGGTATCTGATGTGGAAGTGCGGATGAAGCAAAGGTATCCCTGAGTTCCCTCCATGTGGAAAAAACAGTACCCACTGACATTTGTCAGTGCTTGCTGAGCGTTTATGGAGACCAAACAGTGGATGTGAGTAGAGTGAGGTAGCGGTGGTGCAGTTCAGCAATGGCAGCAAAGAATTTGCTCTATTGAATGGTGTTGTTGCGCTCTTTGTATCTGTTGTAGTTTCTGTGGAAATAAATAGGAAGCATTACTTTCAGAGTGATATTAGATCCCAAAGCAATGCAGTGGCTGTGTACATGTTAAACCTTTTCTCTGTTGATATTTTCATTGTGTCCACCTTGGGTAAATTGGCATAACCTACCTTAAGTCACTGGCAAAACATGACTGCTGAGACTTGTCTAGCCTTTGTTTTGCAAATGTCACAGGAAGGCACAGCTCCTCAGTCCTTCATCCCTTGTGCTTTCATTGACTGAACCAATCCTCTATTTCAACCCAGATGTGCAGATAGCTCCTGTCAACCAAAAATGTGTGTCTCCTTCAGCTTAGAAAATGTATTGCCTGGAGGACTGTTAGGCTAGAAAAATACTTATGGTGATAATTCAGATATATATTAGGGACAAGTTATGGCAAGTCAGTGCAGGTACTCCACAGTTTGTAGGACTGGACTTAATTCTTCTGACATTTTCAATATTTGTAATATCTTCCCTATTCCTTGTGTTAAAGAAATATTCTTTGATCCCGTTTGGGACTGATGACTGCACAAGTGCAGCAAAGGAAATTATCTAGGGATCTTATGGGGGGCTAACTTTTAAAACCGATTTTTTAGTTACACTTTGTGAAGATAACTGCAGTTCTCCCCATGTGCATGCATTTTTCGTCAAAACAAACCAATCTTTGATCACACAGTATTACTTCTAATCTTATTAACAACCTTTTTCCTTAGGTATGAGTAAGATATGCAGAAATATTCAGCATTGCAAATTTCTGAATAAGTTCCTATGTCTGAATGTAGTCATTTTTGTCTGATGCAAGTATCTCTTTGACATTACAATATTTCATCTTAAGAAAACTATTTCAAAATTAGAATAGCAGCAGTGACATAAAGTATCTGAATTTGCATGTAACTCAGTAAATTTACTCTTCTGAATTTAATGGTAAATGTAGTTCTGTATAAAACTGATTATCACTGTGCTACGGTTTCTCCTGGTTCCTGTGGACTACTGATAATTTCTTATTTGTGTTTCAGTGTTGAGAGTTGCCAGAAATATATTGCATGTATAAACATCATCGTTGTGAGTCAAGATTAGGTTTTGTTAAAACTTAGATGCTTGTAGATGCTTTCTTCCTCCTATGTTTTCCTCTGAAAAGAAGTGGCATGCCCAGAACACCTTTGAGTTTGCATA
This sequence comes from Excalfactoria chinensis, assembly GCF_039878825.1. Lineage (NCBI taxonomy): Eukaryota > Metazoa > Chordata > Aves > Galliformes > Phasianidae > Excalfactoria > Excalfactoria chinensis. The sequence continues at coordinate 15,898,103 of NC_092828.1, read as the reverse complement.
ACTGAGTTAAAACTTTGTGCTTCAGACTTCAGTTTTGGTGATTTTTAAAAGTCAGTTTTTAGAATCAAGAAACTGTTTTATGCTCCTACTTTTCCTGTGGAAATGGTTTCAAATCTTCTTGAAAACTAAATCTCTTCCTAAAGAGGAATTTCATTTTCAGCAAACTTATTTTCACTAATAAACATCCTTGTGATTGTGGTAATTTCCTTAGCTTTAGGACTGGGTTTATTTCTCTTCATTGACTTAAGGAGGTGTATGCCTGTGAACATGCAGTCTTTCTGCAGAAATAAAGGTCACAGAAAACTGCTATCTTACTTACTTCATTTGTATTTTTGACAAAACAAATTGACAGAAAACACAACTAGAGATGCCATGCTGTGCAGCACTTAGTTTTTTGATGTGCATCTTCAGCCATTAGCATATGTTGTTTTCTGTTATCTACTATCTCTCAGCTGTTATCCTGTTATTGTCAGCATCTAGAGGTCAACGTGTGATTCAGGCTGGGCAGGGTGTTTGGTCATTACCTTGTTCAAAGCTGCTGCTGGTTCTTCTCTGCTCTCCTCCTGACATGGGCTTGTGGCTGAGCTATGCATCCCACTGCTGGGATGATCTGTATGGCAACAGAATTGGAAAAGACTGTGCTCTCATATCATCTATTTTGAAAAGAATTGACAACAAAGTGGTGAAGGCTGGAGGAGAATGAGACTACTTCAAGTACAAGAGATCACCCAGTACGTAGCATCTGTGCAAATTGTAGCATTCACCCTTGAAGTGTGTGTGATAGTATTTAAAATGGGATATGTTCTGGAAGATATTGTAAGGTCAATTCAAATAGTGTGTTCTGCTTCCATTATCTTATTACTGTACAGCTTGATCTGCACAAGGGTACTGAGTGCCCCTCAGTAACTGTACCAAGCTGGGAGGGAGCACTGATCTGAGTGTAGAAAGGCCCTGCGGAGGGATCTGGAATGACTGCCTGAATGGTGGTGGAAGGGACCTATAGAGATCTATTCCAAGCCTTCTGCTAAAGCAAGTCAGCCCCATAATGATGCAAGTCATTCCTTCCTCCTCACCTCTGGAAAATGCTGGGTTTTTTGCTGGCTGAAGGACTTGAGATTTGGCCTACAAAATACGAGTATTGTGTAATACAGAAATATTCAAATGGAAAGTGAATAGTTGTTTATAGATCATTGAGTGTGAGGTGTTCTTAAATAAAGTCACTTTCACCAATTCACTTTCAGACTGATTTAGCTAGAAGAGCTCAGTCTACCATTTTGTCTTGCAGAGGGACACAGAAGATATTGAAATAGGATGTTTAATACAACAGTACAATTAACCAATGAGTCCAGTTCTTCCAGTATGTCCTTCATATTGTTGAATTTTCTTTTATTTCTGTAAAAAAAGAGATGACTTCAATTTAGTAAAGTCTTCCATCTATGCAGATTTTTAGAGGCATAAAACTTGAATTTGCTCAAATTATCTCAAATACTTACGTTAACACTTAGCTTTCTTTTTCAGAGCTTGAGATAGAAGTAATAACAAGACCTGTTTGTTTCTTGTATTCTTCATCAATTTTCTCTTATTTTAAATTGGGTTGTATGTGTACAGTTTCTTTTTCTGGGACACAGGAGTTTCTGTGGTTTTACTAAACATTTTCTGTCCTGATTTTGGCTTTTTGTCAAATCATGTATTGATATTGCAGGTAGAATAACATTTATTAAAAATGATACATAGGTCAGATACCTATTATTTGTATAGTGAATGGTATGATAACGGTTTGGGAATGTTGGGTATTTGATTGCCTGAAATAGTGAAGTTCTTATGTTTTTAGCAATATCTATACATATAACATCATTTTATCACACGCAAATGTAAATTTACTTGGTGCTTTTATTATGAAAGAGAAAGAAGCTTTTGTAGTCCTGCATGTTGTTTCTGATTCTCCAAAAGTATAAATTCTTTCTACTTGGTAATTGGTTTTGTTTGAAAAATATGCAGTGTGCTGGAATATCTTCAGCAACTGTTATCAAGAAAGCTGATAGATGTTTGCTCCAAGCTGCCAAAAGTTGTCCCAGGTCTTGGCCATACATAACCTGAAATGCACAGTTTCATCTTCTCCAGTAATAAATAAGCTCAAATCCTGATGGTGGCTGTATTAGCTGGTCTTCTCACATAAATTTCACTATATTGGAAAATTGATTCAAATATGAGTAAGCTGCTTCATTTTGAGTAAAAATAATTTATATACATACAATTTCCTCATGTATCTTTGTCTCTTGTACCTGAGTTCTGTAAGTTTTTTCATTTCTGTACAACTTATAAGGAGCCATTATAATTGGAAATTGCCTAGTAGACTTCAGATTGCTATGAAGAAAAAAGTGGTGCTAGAAAAGAGAAATCAAAGCCTTCCATTTTCATGAAACTGTTCCTATTTCATAGAAGACTCAGAAATTTGCTTGCAAAACTGTGAAAGTACTCTTTAGCAAAATAATGGCACAGTATATCTTGTGAAACTAAGGACACTTCAGCAATTTCTTAATTCGGATCTTAACAAAGTAATTATCTAAATAAAGTAGACTTGTGGCATTTAATGTATTATTTTAATTCAATGATTCTTAAAGGCTAGGCTGAAGATAGTGCTGCTTTCATAGCTGATATGAATAATTATTCACTAGACATTTTGATGAGGCGTTTATAATATCTCATATTTTCTATGTTGAGGTATTTTAATGAAGAAATTATGTACTTAGAGAGCAACCGATTGTACCTGCCTCTTAATATGTGAACTTGTAACAGTGTCCTTAAAAATGTTATTGCCTGAAACAATGTTCTTAGGATTGGCATTAAAATGTCAGAGCTCCAACTGTTCAAAAATCTGGTGAGCTTCAAACCACAAATATTGCCATCTTCCAAGTCAATTAAATAAGCCAAATATGCTCTTTTTGTCCCTCTTGGCTTTTAAATTTCACCAGGGATGGATAGATAAATGTGAATCCTGTTTTAGTAACTCATTTGTTGCCTTCAAAATGAATGCTTTGTATTTATTTCTTATACCCTTACATAAATAATAGTGTACAGAACTGTTTTCTTTGTGATTTTTTTTTTGTTTGTTTGGTTGTTGTTTTTTTTTTCCCTCTTCAATGAAAGGAGAGCTGAATAGTTGAAATTTCCTGTCTTTTTTCCCAAGGAGATGTGTGTATATATGCACAGATGGTGTTTTTAGGAGCTTGGATTTTCTGCCCAAACTTCTACTGAGTGCAGTCTTGCACAGAAAGTCACTCTGTGTTTCTGCAGTTACATTTTAGAAAAATACTAAGTGCCGTATGGCACTGTTAGCAGTGGCAGAATCAGGCTCTGATGGTTTATAAAAAGTCATATCCACCTTCTTTCTTTTAATTTTAATCTCTTTAGTGTTTAATATTCACTGGTCTAAGACTGGTATTGTACCTATGTGGTATCTGCTGCAGCTGACAGTCCAGTAATAGGGTGCAGGTATCAATAAGCTTTGGTAGCAGAAATAAGTCTGATCAAAGTAGAATTTTTGGATGCTACCATCAGATGATCCATCTGGTTCCTGAGGCTCAGGAGTCTGTATGTAACTTTGCAGTCTCCTCTAAATCCAAATTTTGGATGTTTCTCTGACTTCATGGCTGTGAACACTTTATTGAATTCAGCATTTTAAATGACTTTTGTTCTGGAGGTATATGGCTAGCAATTTGTATGTATGGAACTACTTGCACAGCTGCTAAATCAGTTCTGAGGCTTTTGTGAAATCACATAATATCCCTGCTTCGGAAAACCATTAGTCACAGATTTACATAGGAAAGCACTAAATTAAGCAGAACAAAAACAAGTGTTTATTCGTTTTAAAGTTTAAATCTTGTTTTAGCTGCCCTCATTTGAATTGATTTCTGAATTAACATCGTCATAAATTGTACCAGTACCTTCAGCTTTGTGTGTTCTCCAGGTGTACTCTGATATCAAGCCTTGAAAACACTGAAGTAATAATATAATTGTTGCAATGATGCCTTTCTTAACCTAGGTTTCAAATGGATTTTAGATGTTGCCTTTTGTACTGCTAGAGTTAATCTATAAATAGTTGCAAATGTAAACCTGCCCTCTCTCTCTGTTTCTGCTTGACTTCTCATTCCAGTAGTTTTCTTTGAAGCAGCACTCATAAATATTCTTTAATAGATGAAAATATCATTGAAGAGGAAATGCATTCATAAAGTGTTGTAAATGTCAAAGGAAGGATGGAGGTAAAGATTATCTTTGAATTTCTCATTTTTACCAGAAAATGCTAGAATAAAAATCCCAAGAGGGGAAAGAAGCTTGCAGAGAGTGCTGGTAAGGATATCCAGTGCTGTTTCAACGTGCATCAGATCTGAAAGATCACATGTTCTGATTTGTGGAAAGCTAAATCTGATTTAAGTTGCTTGCTTACTCCTTGTAGTAATGAATTCCTCTGTGACTATGAAGGAACTGAAATCCCATTTCACACAACTTTCTTTCCCAGCTTTATCTCATCTCCAAACCCAGTTTTCCACAAACGAGATTCTTGTCCGTGCCCATGAAGTCTGTAGACACACCTCTCTGCTTCCTCCATCCTTACACTTACATTTATGTGCAGGTCCACAAAAGAAGAGTATTCAGTTTATCGTGCTCATGACCTTTGGTTCTGGACATTGTTTCTAGGTGCACCAGACAAAAATTGTTTCTTTATTTGTTGTATACAAATTTGTTAAAGGAGGTTATCAAATGACCAGTACGTTCTTGCTCACTTCCAAAAAAACCACAAACCAACACCTGTGCACGAGCATCAAAAAAAGACTATATCAAGACACTTGTTATCTGTGGATAAAGTAATTTGAAATAGCTTTGAATATTACTTAAAGAAAGGTGATAAACTGTTGAGAACTAGAAAGTAATGGGGCTGAAAAAGGGTCAGAGAGCCTAAGGAAAGTTTGCAGTACTGAAGCAGTGCTAGATTAAACTGCAGGTAAGTTTGAAGATGGGTGAATCAAAGACTGTCAGATGTCTTACAATGAGTGTCTTCTGTTGCATTACAAAGGTAGAAAGGTGTATATGAAAGTCAGCTGACAATAACATGGACATTGTGGAAGTGCTTTTTGTGTCAAAATATGGTTCCTTCTCAATAACTTGTTGGCACAGACTTTACTTACAGTGACCAAAAAGAGGTTTATCAGTGTAGAGGTTTTTCTGTTTTTTTCCACATCTTATAGCAGCTCTCTGGAACAGTAAAACCAAGAGCAGGCAGAAAAGTCCCAGAGGCTTTACAAAACTGGAATTTTCTCTTTCACTTCAGTTTGGAATTAACTGTGTTGTTGAATATTCGGAATCCTCTGAGATGTAATTTTGTTTTCTGGCTTCATACACTTCCCTAAAACATGGGAATATTTGTACCATGAGACATAAAAACATGAAAGAACAAGGCTGAATATTGAAGGCATCTGTTGTTCTCAGTAGGAATAGGATCCTGAGGGAATAGGGTGATCTAAATGAGCTAATATAAATTGGGAACTATGACAGATTCATGTAGAAGAAACCTGAAATGAGTTTCCAACTTAGTGCTTATGGAAAAAAATATCTTTATAATATTAAACTGGTTATTGTATGAATGTTTATTTTTTACATCAGCTGTTTCTTGTAACATTGTGTTCAGAAACTTGGCTTAGGAGGCTGTGGGCAGTATGTCTTCACTTGTGATCTGCCTGCTCCTTGTGTTTATAACAGGATGGAATTAAATTTCAGAATTTACACGTCAGCGTTCTTAGTTATCATGTCCTTAGTTTTGGAAGTGCATGTAAGACTTGATAAATAACAACACAAGTTTGTGTTTATTGATGTTGGGAGGGGGGGGTTGGGGGGGGGGGGAGGGAGGAGAGAAGATACAGTTCTTTAGATAGCATACATTGATTATTTCATATCTGTAGGATATATTGAATAGTAATAAATTAGAATAGCTCAGTTGGAAGGGACCTGCAAATATCCTGAAGTCCAACTGCTGGACCAAATGTTAAAGCTTGTTTTTGGTTTTTGAGGGCATTATCCACATGTCTCTTGAACACTGACAGGCATGGGGCATCAACTACCTCTCTAAGATGAGATCTTACAAGCATTCATTGGAAATGGTACCTTCTCTGTTAAGGAGCCATGTGTGCTCTTAACATGTGATTTTTCTCTGTAGAAACCCTACTAAAAAGAAAAGAATGGGAGGAGGGAGAAAAGATCTTACAATTATTTAAATAGTGAGATATAGATCTATATCGCGGATAAAGTACTGATTGGCAACTGATCTGTGCTTTTTAACTTCTGCCATGGGTTTTCATGGGCTGAACTAGAATCAACTAAGCTAGTAACAGCAAACGGTTTTGGAGCAAGTTGTAACAACTGGTTTGGCTGAACAGATCCAAATAATCTCAAGACGAGATCCCAGCAAATAAATGGGGCTTGAGACCTCCAGAGCTTCAGAGTGATCCTTGATATTTATGTGGTGGCTTGTTTTTATATTATTTTTATGGCAAATATCATAGTGAAGAGTAATAATTTCCAGCCACTGGTACATAATGATTGCAGCGAGAATTTTAGAGAAAACAGATTCTTGTGAAGCTCTATCAGACAGCTGTTCCATCCTTGCTTTTCTGGCTGGCTGAAAAGATCCTTTATGCACTTCTGTTTTCAGCGCCATCCTGAAATTCTGCCACTTTGCCCTCTAATTTAGAAACCTATTACGTCATCTTTTCTGTTAAGTGGAATGTCAATTCCAGACTGATATCTCTGCATGTACTCTTACAGGCAAAGGAAAAAAGAAACGAAAAGAACATCAAGTGCTTTTTTTATTCTGCAATTCACTTTTTTTTTTTTTTTTTTTTTTTTCCCTGCATCTACATAAATCCAGAATAAAACTATTCTTTCCCTTTGCATGTCATTCTACAACTGAACTCTGCTTCCTGGATTATCCTGCATATATAGAGTGGAAGTTTACTCATGGTCTTTTCTTTAAAGGGTTAGAGGAAGGCAGTTAATTGGAGAGTCAGTACCAGCTGTACTTACATTGCATCTTTTTGAGGTTGTTACTGTTTTAAAAGATGAGTAGTTGCTTCACAGCTACCTTCCTGGATGGGAGGAAAATTTGGAAGCATGTATTTTAGTATTGTACTTGTGGAGCCTTTCAAATGACTTGAGTGACAGTAAAAGGCAAGAAATCTGAGTCAAGGAATTTTTGGGAAAATACAAACTTAGTAAAGCAGTTTAGGTGACTTTTTAACCTTTGACATCCAGCAAAAAACTGTTTCCTTTACGTAAAAGGAGATGAGATATAGCTAATGTGCACCTTCTAGTTAGCTTAGACTGTATGCATATAGGCAGAGTACTTCAGATTTATTTATTTTTCCCACAGAGAAGCATCCTTTACTAGACTTACAGTTCCAACCACTTCAAAGATATTTCATATTTTGCAGGTTGTTCATATAATGCTGCAATTCTTATGTTTACTGATAGAATTAAAGTTCACAGACTCTTCAGATGTTTACAAGAAGGAATAATCATGACTGGGCTTTGACAGTATTCTCCAGCCTTAAGTGCATATCAGAGTAATTTTTTCACATGCAACTACTTAAGTGGGGGTAGGAGAAAATACTGAGCTTTCCAAAAGTAGAATATCCCTCAACTTCAAAGTTGCTAGAACAACAAAATGTGTCTTTCAGGGTATCTCATACTTGGCAGATATTCAATAACTTTTTCTAAGTCTAGACGTTTTATAGGTTACTGACTGGGGTGGGGATAACTATGGGCTTGAAAATATTTTTGCCTTCATTCTGAATATAGATTTCTGAAGAATCTAACTGACTGAAAAATGCACAGGCATTATTCAATTGCTTAAAGTCTTGAGTTCTATAGCGTTATACCTTTTGTCATCTTTTAAAAAGAACAGTCTGTGTTTTAACCATCAAAAGCCTTGTGCTGATTACAATGCATAACACTGCTGATATCCTTCCAACTCAAGGGGAATGCCAGGAGGAGTTTTTGCAGTTGGTTTAAGATAACAAAAGAGGATCATTAAAATTTGATCACCACCTACTTAAATAAAGCACTGCTGGAAAAGGAAAAGCTATTGCTCTGGGCAAACTAGATTCTTTTTTGTTTGAATGCCAGCTGGTAATAACCATGTAAGAGATTATCTGGTAAAGGGACCAGAGAAAGAGGAGTTATAAAAAGAGAGTGTATTTATGGAAGTAGATGAAGACTGGACAAGAAGCTGAAAAGATTTTGAAGATCCATTTGTAGAAGAGAAATCAGGGTAGGTGGTGCATGAAGCTTCATGAGAAAAGTCTTATTTACTGTGAAAGAACTAAGAAATTATATAGACAACTGAAGGTGTTGAGGTGTCATGAAATAAAATAAGAATTGGCTTACTTCTCGCAGTCTTTGTGTTCTCCTGATCTGTCAGAAATGCACATTCAGAGAGGACACAAAATCGTAGCTGGGAAATGAAGTTCTGCTGCTGAGCAAGTCCAGAAATCAGCACTGACTCAAAATGATGAAAGCAGTTAGAGGATGCCTTTTCAGTGAAAGGCACTGAAAGGAAAGCAGATTCTCATGGTAATAGAAAGTGCTTAGCACAAAATCTTGCTGTAGACAAAAGGGGGAGTACACCCTTTTGTCTATGTCTGCTGTTTACGTATACAGAACCAAGACTTTATTTAAAATAAACGATATAATCAGAACCCGAAAAGGAAAAATAAAGTTATTAGTCCAATTACAATCATATTAACTGTTCTTCATGATCCGCAATCTTGTAGTGCATGACCTTCAGGAGTAATTTCACTTTACTGTTCTTCTTCCTTCCCCAGATAGCATCATAATCCTCCCTTAGTCTATAGACTGTTTTGAAATAATGCTTTGTGCTGTTGGTTGCTGCTCTGCTAACTATTATAAATTATTATCAATTTTGTATAATACACACTCGTGATACTCCTCACCCCAAAGCAAATTATTTAGATATAGAATTTCCTCATTATTTCACATCATAAGTGTTTTCAAATGCTTTTATTTTCAGAGAAAATCAACTGCATAAAATATTTGCTGTCAGTTTACTTTGTTTTCTGTTTTCCTTCTCTTTGATCAGGTGGGGAAAACAAGGAGTTAAGCTAGTAATATGCATTTTGTAATATAATATTACAAAATAGTATAGGATGAAATGTGATTCCTAATCGAAAGCATATTTCATTTAACAAGACTCTTTAATCAAGAGGCAAGAACTAAAACTGTACAAAATGCCATACAGTTTTTATTGACTGAAATTGATAAGGATATCTTTGCAATTAAGATGCTTATGCCTGACAAGTTACCTGTGTATTGAGGAAAAAAATTCTCTGAAATTTCCAATCTAGTTCCTTGGATGTGAGATAACTCTAATAGAATTTTTAACTGAAAAGCTTATCTCTTCCATTTTTAATACAGTTTCTGAAGTAGAGGTAGCTGTCCTGTTCTGATGGGGGAAAGTTTGAAGTCATAATTTCTGTGACATAAAATGTGATTTCCACTTGGTGACTAACATTCTATATCCAGGCACACACAGCTGCAGTAAACTAAGGAACTTCTGCGGGGCTTACATAAAATGAATACTCATTCATCCCTGCGCTGTAAAAGACTATAACTGTTTATAGTTGCTTTTCTTATATTTAAGACCTGTTTTCTTCTGGTAGTATTTCCTCTCCTCATGATGAGATAAACAAGGAGTGGTATTCTCCTGTTTCTTTCATCGCCTCTACTCAAGACTGCGTATGTATGTGATAGGTCAGCAAAAAGAACAGTAGTTTTTCTGTGGGGATGAGAGAAGTGCTTTGTTGCCATTACCAGCCTTACAGTTAACCTCCTGTTTTAGGCTTCTGAGTTGTAAATTTATTTATGGCCAACAAAAGAATTTTTCTCTTCCTTGCCTGGACCCTATATAGAATGTTACAGTTACTACTGACTTGTAACCTCATAATAGTCGAGCTGATAATAAAAACAACTTTATTTCCTTAGGAGTTGAATTTATGCTGAGGCCTTTATTTGATTAGATCTCTTACGACTGTATTATTGCTAAGAGACTACAGTGATCTCATGGTAAACCTCTATGGCTTTCCGAATATGAAGCACATGGGCCCAAGCACCTGCTGTGCCATGGGGTGTTCCCAGCTGGGAATCAAAAATTTGGCCTTTCATTAGTGCCTGTGGATAACACATGATATAAAATTCCCTGACTGATCTGTTACCCTGTTTTGTCTGCCTTTCTTTTTTGAAATCTTTAAGATTGACTTTGATTCTTTCTCTTTCTATCTCTTGTCCTTGGGGACTGATTTAAAGAAACATTGCACAAACAGATGAGGGAAGCTGGTCTGAAGCTGCAGGTAGTTGTGGACATCCTTCCTGTAAAGATAGCAGCATATATGGCCACAAAAGAACATATGCGGTAGGAGTTGGGAAGCATGAGATACTGCAGGATGTTGTACATTTTGATGGTCTTATACATCTTGTATAGATAGTGTGGCTATAATGTGGACTCTGCCGCCACTGTAAAAGAAACCTCTAAATTAAATGGGTGTGATCTTCTCTGCTTTATATCCTTTATCTCTTATGTGCTACATTATCCAAAGAGGTTTTACTAAAGGGTACTGCAGTAATGCAGACTGCTCTCAGTACTTGCAGGACCTGCTTGGAGGGGAAGGCAGACACCATAGGCCTTGCAGTGTGGTAGCCTAACTTTACTTAAGAGACAATTTTAGAGTGCAAGGCAGCTATTTTAACATTACTGCAACCAAGGAGGATGTAGGCTGTAAGCTCTGAGGAGCTGTTTCGAGTGTTGACTTTGCCTTTTCTTTCTTCTCCTTGTGGTAGTAGCTGCAATGGATTCATCCAAATGCACCACAATTCTTTCAAAATTAAGGATGTGAAGACTTGAGCAGTTAGACCTCTAAATCTTAAATTTCAGTTTAATTGGAGAATCAAGCCAAGTCTGCAAACTCACAACATCCACAATTGCTTTGGGCTAGCAAAAATAATGGGGGAGGTAGGGCTTGTAGTGGTAATAATTCCTGAAAATGCTAGGAAAGCCCTTACCTGAGAAGGTGAGATGTAAGTTTGGACCATTTTCAGGAAGTCACAGGGACAAAAAGGTTCTCATAGATGACTTGGGTAATTTATTCCAACTTCCAGCCATATGCATATTCTATATATGTATATATATGTGTATATATATAGAGAGAGAATATAACAGTGAACTCATGAATATTTTTTTCTGACTTGCCCAAGATGTACATATACATTTATTATGATGACAGAATTCTCATAGCTGAATCAGTGCAATGACTCTTCAGTCTTCCTAGGAACACTTTGCATACCTGGTATGCACAAATAAAAGATGTTCCTGATAAACATATATTTTTTTAAGAGATTAATGTTGTTGGTAAAAACAAACAAACAAACAAAATTATCTATATCCAAAACAATATTGAAATGTTTTACATGTGAATATACAAGTGTTTAAATAACTATGGAACCTAGACAGGATACAATTGCTATGACAGTGAAATTAATCTCTTATGATTTTGCAGTAATCTTCCACTAAATAGAGATGCATAAAACTAGTGCAAGCAAATGGAATTGCAACAACTCCAGATACTATTTTCTGTAAGGGTTGAAAGTGGGAATTAATCAACTCTTTGGAGGCAAAATTTAAACTTATTATGAACCGTGTATGTAGACTTATGATAGCAATCCAGGGACACAAAAAAAGACAATATACAAAATCCACCACAACTGTATACTTTTTGATAGTAGCATGTCTTAATATTTTTGAGATTACTCAGAATTGTTTTGATATTGGAAGATATGACCATACGTGCGTACACAATGTGATCTGTATAGTAAGGATGAAAAGACTTCAGTGTTCTGCAAAAAGATTATTCATAACATTGCCCAGGCAGTTTTTTTATAGTTAGCTTTGCATACTGAAATTCAATTTATATTGAACATTAAAGACAGTACTTTAGGTTATGCCGTAAGAATTTTACAGTCTGTGCACAGAATTCAATGTGCAACATGAAAACTACATTATGCTGTTTTATGTTTCAGCAGGTTAAGTCCCAATCTTGTTTATTCTTCAGCAGAAATTTCTGGCTGGCTGGGGAAGGTCAGGCTGAGAAGCTGCTCCTCTTTGACACTGCAACATCCCAGAGTGATGAATATTTAATCAGGCAAGGGAGGACTGTGTGGGAGGTTGAAGCAGCTGTAGCTCTTGGTTGATTGTCTGAAGCATCATCTTAAGAGTGTCCTGTGTAAATGAACTCTTGGGTAAGCTTCAAGGACACAGAGTAGTGTGAAAAGAAACAGGCATTCTGACTGGGTAGCTACTTACAGGAGAGTCAGAAATAAAAGAGGCAAATGACTAGTGTTTTAAGAAAGGTTTTTGTTACACTAGTCAAAGGTTTTATGCAGGCTAAGCCACCAGGTTTTACTGAGCTCCATAATCATAACAGAAAATTAAGTTTTGAAACTATAAAATCATGAAGTACAACACTGGTGGAAGTAATTTTTTTGTTTATCAGGTATCAGCTGTTAGCATGGAGAGTGTGGATGATTTGTTGATATTATGGAAACTGCATGGAATAGCAGTCATTCCTCTGTAGTACTGTTTTAATAAAGCTGTTCGAACTCTGAGGATGTTATTCTTAGCAAACTTTCAGGAGAAGCTAAAAGCTATAGACAAATGCAGGAAGATTGTGTATTTTCAGTGGCATAGGCCAGAGTAAAGGTCTTTTCTTTATGTTGCATATTAAGAAACATTACATGCAGAACAAATAATTAAAGGATACAAAAACAAAAAAAGAATTGTTCCCTATGAAGGGTGAAAATAAAGTACTAAAATAATAAATTTGCTATCTTAACTAGGGATGCTGGCAAGTCCCATTGCCATCTGTCCTGGGGTCTGTGGTAGATATTATTCCCACACAGAGTGAGGTCTAGTCCACATTCCATGTGGATATTTGAATATGAAGTAGATGAAGCAGAAGGATACTTATCTGTTGTTACTATGCTGTTCAGCATAGACAACAGCCATTTAAAACCAAGTAAATTTAGCTTTATCACCTACCATGTTGGTATTGAGCAGTGGGGAAAGGAATATCTACCTGCATCTCTCCTTTCCAATCTCACACTCTACTGTGTAGCAATCAGTGGTTTTCATTACTAAGACTAAAGACTAAATTTGGGCAATAAATAAATAAGGAACAGGAGAATTTTTTCTTACAACTTTGTCTAAAGAGGTGGCTGACACACTCATACAGATGGTAAATGCTACAGAATTCTGCAGCATCTAGTGATTTTTCTGATAATGCTGCATCTATTTTAGATGTTGGCCAACTTTGGACACCTCAGTATAAGAAGATACTGTTGAGTCAAGTAAGAAAAGCAGAGAAGAGCAATTAAACACATTAGGCACTCTGATTTAGGAGGATTCTTGCATTTATGACAGGTGAGAAGCAAGAGAAAGATCTGATGATGGTCATCTACATGTGGCAACTGTTTGCTCTGCTGCTCGTAAATGTCTCACTGTTACCTTGAGCTCACCCATCTGCTTGTTCTTGCCCATCTGTTACTTCTTGCCATGTAACTAAGCAGTACCTCTGTTCTTTAAAATAAGAAGGCTGATAGAAACATTCACTTGTGGAATTCAGCCTTTACCTTACACACGTAAATTCTAGCAACGTTTTTGTCAACAGTGTGAAAACCCCATGCAGGTTTTTGATGTTCCTGGTTGACCCTCCATGAGGCTTAGGCATTTTAATTGATTTGTTGTCATTTTCAGAAGAGTCAGACTCATCTTTTTAGGAAATAGCACAGGCCAGACAGTTCAGGAGGGAATTCAATGCTTTGAAGATGGACGGGTGTTAAAATATGTGATAAAATGTACAGCATAAACAGTCCCTGAGAAGCTGATCAGTTTGTGTATTCTGTGTATACTGCTTCAGCATGTGCTGAAGGTTGAATCTATAGGTTGAACAGAACTGATTTTCATAGAAGCAGTGTTTCACTGCTGTTTTTCTTGTGGTGATTCTTCTAGCTTTGTTTAGAAATATTCACAGAACTATTTGATTAATAGCCATATGATACCATACACTACACTTCAGGACAACTTTTCTATTTTGCATTTAAAATGGACTGCTGCTATGATTTGTCTTCTTTAAAACAAGTAAATAAAAACACATATCCTACCTCATGATTTCGTTGTTCCATGTGGCATCCGGGATGCCAATCAACTAGCCTAGCTAAATTAATTTGAAAGTCCAAGAGTTTACAATGGACACTTACTTCATCCTTCCATTTTGCTTTTCCTAAAATCTGCAGGGGGTAAAATGTTTTGTTTGCATATATAGCAAAGCTGATATAAAGCTGATATTTTCCAACTTTTCCACTTTATTGCACTGGAAGGTGTTCACTGACAAAACAGCAGTCACTTTATCACACTTTTCCATTGTGATTTCCTGACCACTCTTCCCTCATCAGCTTTTTGACTTGGATAAGCAGCTTCAGTCCAAAGATTAGTTGACCATTTGTGCTGAGCAGAGAAATAGGGGAGCTAGATGTGGATCTGAATACTGCACTGTTAAAATCCTCTTAATGAAACTGGTCAGAAACCTTTCATGAACCCTTTCTTAGGCAGTAATTACTGTTGAACTCAAGTGTGAAAGGTTTAGCAAAATGAGTCAGACGTGATGCTGCTTTGTTTTAGGGGAGGGGGAAAAGCACAAAACAAAACCCACGGACTTGCTGACAATGTGTATTTAAAGTATTTAGAAAACGGATATTTCAGTTCTTCATTTTGAAGAACGATTGCAGTTGAAAATTTATATACAGCAATTAAAGATGTCAAAGGATTAAGCAGGTCAAGGACTCTGACTGAGCACCATTTGCAGTGGCCTCTTGTTCTCAGTTAAGTAGTGATGTTCCCACTGCTGTTTTCAGTATTTATCTTCACTTCTACCAGCTATTTGGGATGGAAGGTGTTTTGTTAAACTCTTTACATCTAAGTTTTGTTTCCTTTTTCTTTATCTTTCTCTTTTATTTCTCTTTTCTCCTAATGCCTTTTTAAGTTGATGCAATGCTGAAAGTTGCCTGGTTCTTTCTCAGATTGTCATGCACTGTGTCAGTGTGGGGACTTGGAGCTCTGCTTCATTCTAGCTCTCTGTTAGTGGTGCAGCCTCACTGCAAGCAGGAGAAAGCAGGCTTGTTATAGATAGCATACACAGAAATTTTGTCATCTAACTTCAGGTTTGATCGTGCTTTGATGTGTTGATTTTATGATGCATCTATTCTTGCTCAGTGTGTAATAATAATAATAAAAAAAATAGCATGGAAAAGTGCACTTGTGTGTTACACTGTTATTTTTAAAGGCATTCACCAAAATGTTTATGTGGTCAATGCTGTCTTTAAAATTAGATCAGACAGTGATTTTCTTCTGTTAAGCTTTTCCCTAATGGGTTCTTTGTCTTCTTTTAACTGTATTAGGCATTGCCTATTGCATCACCAGCTAATGTGATAGCTGGAGTTGTTCTGTGTTCGTGTGGTTGTCCGAGGGAAATGTGCTTTTCAGATTCTCTGACCGTGGATAAAGACTTCAGCAGAACATGTTTATTAATAGGAAGCACTTCTCTCACGCAAGGCAGAAAACAATGGGTTTATAAGGGACTAGAAATGAACGCGTGTGGCTTCCCATATGCATTCTCGCAGCCATCGGGCAGGGAGCTGGGGCCCACACGGGGTTCTGCTCTTCCACCCGGGGCATCCCGCACCTGGCGGCGGGCATCAGGTCAACGCCGCTCGGAGCCCCTCAGCTCACCGCCTGCTTCCGTGCCCGCAGGTGGAGGCGAAGCGGTCCTCCTCTCTGACCTTGAGCAGCACGATAGCTGTAGCGCTGGGATGTTTCCTCATCAATCCACGGCGTGATATTGGATTATTGTAGCTTTTTCCCACCGCGCCCTCCCCACCTGCCTGCCGTTTCCCCGAGGACGCAGCCTCTCTGTGCGTGTGTGCGCGGTGCCGGGGGAGGGAGGCGGCCCCGCCCCGGCCGCCCCGGGGCTGTGGCTCCACCGAGCGGCCGCGGGTAGCGGCGGGGGCGGCCCCGCGGGGCAGCGCAGAGCACCCGGAGCCCTGCGGGGCTCGGCCCGGCCCGGCCGCTCAGCGAGGCTCTCCCCGGCGGCAGCGGGGGCTGCGACGCGGCGAACGGGGAGGCTGCCAAGTGCCTCAGAAGTTTGCTGGCGGAAACCGGTCCCTCTATCGGCAAAAGTCTCCTGGCTCTCCTCAGAGGAATACGTTGTTGCCTAAGATGAGTGGCTGTAGGAAGCGGTGTAAGCGTGAAATCATGAGGTTTGCCCAGTACCTCCTCAGGCTAATCACAGGTTCTCTTCACACAGGTAACGACCGTTTTTCTTTGTAGCTCTGCAGCATGAGAATTGCCTCAGTTTAAAACAGCGACGGTATCGCTTTGTTGTATTTCTCTTCATCTCGTAATTAATAATAAAAACTGAACTGTGGCTGAGGATAATAATAACAGATACCACGCGCTGTTACGAATAGCGTAGCGCTTAGACGCGCAACGCACTGAGACGCTGCACCCGGAGCAACGCAGGTGCCGGTGCTTCACCCGCTCACGTGCGCGCAGCGGGGCGGCTGGGCTGATGTGGGCGCCGCACGGGCTGCTCGTCCTCGCTGCCCGGCGCTGGGTGACCGTCACTCTCTGCGTTGTCTTTCCCAGGCACTTGTTCTTGCTTACCGTAACAACTGCAATATGGTGCTATCGTATCGCGATGTAAACTTCAAATAATGCTCGTGCGTGCTTTTTGCCCTTAAAGAATTTGGGGCTTAGACAGCTCCGAGGTTAAATTATTATTATTATTATTATTATTTTTTCTTTGTATGCGGGTAAATTCTACTGTTCTGGATGAGGTTTGTAAGCTAAGTTGAACAAACAGCGTGGTTTTCTTTCCAGCACTTTAGAAAATACACTTTTCTTGCAAATGAGCATTTACTGTGGCTATTCCTGCTGCCTGTCAAATGTGACAGCTTCTATTGTGTCAATACGTGTTGGTGAAGCACTGCTCTGCTTCTTTCTAGACTTCGTAAGTCTTTCCTTGGAAAACTCATCAAGCAGAACTTCAGATCCAGCCTTAGCAGTTAATAACCAGTGATGCTAACGTGATTAGTGAGAGCTAAATGCCATTCACTTCACTGAAAGCATCTTGAAAGTTTCTGCTGTTGCTGATGGTGTTGTTCTTATGTCTTACTAACCACTAATGAAAAGACTTGAAAGCAAAGATGACTTTTCGCCACCACTTCATTGATAAATTGCAGTTATCAATATTTTGGGTTACAATGCAATAGAAATCATTGTCAACCAGTACTATGGTACTTGTAACTGATGTGAAACTAGTATAACCTAGTATAGCTTTTCAGTAATTCAGTTACACTGAATGTTAGGTAACATGGAATTTCCCTGACTTTTTCTGTGCTATTCTGAGCTATTCTCTTGTGGTTCCTCCCTAGTGTATTGTATCAATTCAGATTTCTTTGAAACAGGGGCTTCTTGCTCCTGTGAGTTGCTATGGAAATTAAGTAATATATGATGCAAGAAGAAATCTGTATTAGAAATAATGGCCAAAACTCCTATTTCACAAAGTCACTCAAATTTTTCTTTTCCTGTCTATCAAATGATGCTGTTTTTCAGAGTGATGGTTGTATTATGAGATTTCTGAAGTCACAATTCAAAGCCGTTTTCTGGAATTACTGTGGATACTGGTTGCGTTACTACTAAAATACTGTTTCATTTATAATTAAGCAGAGCTCGTTCAGTGGTAAATACTGGAAAGCCAATAAAGTGGTGTGAAATACACTGCTTCAAAGGAAACAAGCAAACCTTTGTTAACACTCCTGTATACTTCTTTTTTTTTTTGTCTCTTTCACAGAACTCTTGGGAACTGAGAAAGTTCAGAAGTTTCCATTCCAGTTTTATTACAGACAACAGTTGTATCTTACTACTTTTATTAGGATAATAGGACTGGTATGCTCGTATATACCAAATAACTCCAACGTGGTGTGATAGTAGCTGAATTGCAAAAGTACAGAGCTCCCCTGTTCAGTTCTTGCATTGCTATCTACTTATCAACCACAATGGTTGCAGTAGCAGTTAACCAATCCCCCTGCAAAATCTAATGTATAATTCATTGTGTTGATAATGAGATATTAATAAAGATGAATGAGGAAGTTTAGTTGAAAGTATTAGAAAAATTACTTGTGCGTTGAAGATAGTGCTCTCTGAGCATTCATTCCAAAATACAGGATTGCTTTCACAAACTGAAGCATGTGCTTACTGAGGCTTTCACATGCAGGCAGTCTGCTCTGCTTACATGACTCAAGTTGCCATCTTATTTTTGAATGGTAGATATTTAGTAAGAAGTGCAATGGGGGTAATCCAACCTTTCCTGCTGATGAGGTCTGTTCCCTGGTTTCTCTTTTGAGTATTCATTCATCTTTGTTCTTAATCTTAAATTGAATCTACATGTTGAAAGTTCATACTCTAAATCTGATCTGTACTTTTTTTCCTGTATGGGTTGGTGTGATGATTATAACCTTATCTCATCAATATAAATCAATATAAGGACTGTTGTAATTCTTTTGTTTTCTAATAAGGGTAAAGAGGGCAAATGCAGAGGTTTGGTTTTTCGCCAAGATAAGCAGTCGCTATTCATGATTGGCTTTACTGTTCACATTTTGTAACCATTTATGACATTAAATAGACCTGTTCTATGGCAAAGTTTAACACTTAAAATAGAAATAGAATTACCTTATGTAGCTGTGATGCTATGTGTTTAATATTAAATTCAGCCCTAACAGTGTTAGTGAAACTGTTCCCTTACTTGAAGATAAATGCTATGTAAATCTTCGCAGTGGGCTTTAAATTGTCATCCCTTCTCAAGTAAGTCCAGATCATCCTTATTTATTTATTTATTTTTCTTAACAATTCATTACTATGGTTGACAGCAAAATGTAACGAGAAGTCTTTTAAACAGAGTTTTTCATTTTCTGTAATTTCTGCTATATATAAAGCTGATGTAATTTTACAGCTTAAAGCAGACTCCCTCACATACCTGAAGATAGCATAACACTTCTCAGATGTCATTCCAAGCTCTACTCTTGGTACGTAGGCCTGCTGCCTTATGACTTGTGTTGGAAGTGCTTATTCTTTGAGATGTTGTCACTTCAGTTGAGAATTTTTCAGTGTTCGGATAAAACACGAGTTTGTATATTACAAACACTGATATTTGCCACTGAGAGAAAAATAAATGGGTTGTCAATTACTTCGAAGTGGAAAAAGCAATTTCAGAGCAATTGTTAGGAAGCTTTTCTTAACTGTTATAAACAGTAAAGTATGGAAAACAGAGATGTTAAAGCAAAACCACCATTGGTAAATTTTCATAAGTATGCTTGTATTAAACTTTCACACATGTTCATATTAAATGCATAGAGGCTAGAATTTCCAGGATGGATTCAAACTCCCAGTTGTTATGAGTTTACAAAGAAAGAGAACAGTTCTGGTTGTGGTGTTGTGCTCTCTCTCCAACAGCCAGACAAAATCTCATTCTTACAGGCTTATAAAGGTGGATCTATGGATTGATTTTTATTTTTAATCTATATAACTTACAGATTGATGCCAGTTCTCTCTACTTCTTAATCATACAGCCCAGGACATGTGAACATCACAGGAGCAGAACAAAATGGTGACAAGGTGTCTGTCTTTGCTACTAATTAGAGAAATCATTGAGGGGAGGGTAGATCTGAAGTGGGTTTGAGCTCCGCTCCATTAAATCGTTCAATAAAGAGATCTGTATGATCTGTGTCATCATCACATCACTTTTTGACATTCATCTTCAACAAAGAACATGGAGGAATCCTGAATGCTTTCATAGAATTATAGAATGGCCTGGGTTGAAAAAACCCACAATGATCATCTGGTTTCAACCCCCCTGCTATGTGCAGGGTCACCAACCAGCAGACCAGGCTGCCCAGAGCCACATCCAACCTGGCCTTGAATGTCTCCAGGGATGGGGCATCCACATCCTCCTTGGGCAAGCTCTTCCAATGCACTATCACCCTCAGTGTGAAAACCTTCCTCCTAATATCTAACCTAAACCTCCTCTGTCTCAGTCAGTGAACTCTTGGTCGCTGAGGTTAGCTGCTTTGGAGCTATCCTATTTGCTTTGTACCATCTTTCTGTTATAGATGGGTCAATTTGACTTTTTCTCCCTCATAACTAGCAATAAGACTAGAGGGAATGGCCTCAAGTTGCACCAGGGGAGGTTTTGATTGGATATTAGGAAAAAGTTCTTCTCTGAAAGAGTTATCAGGTTGGTTGAGTGAGTGTCCCTGGAGGTGTTCTAGAAACACAAGGTGTTGTACAGAAGAACATGGTTCAAGATCATCTAGTCCAACTTTGGTGATTCTATGATATCCTCAAGTAAATTATGTGGGGAGTACTGAGACCAAATGCTCCACTGGACAGGTTTCTTTAATGTTCCCTTCCTACTTCATTATGCAACAGCAAATTAATAAAGCAATCTTTAAATTTCATGAAGATGAATTGAAGTACTTTCTAGGAGTGTAATAGATTTGTTAGTGACAGTAGCTGGATGCTTCAGAACAACTTTTTCATTACATTGAGGAGGTTATGTAAAATGAAAATGAGGAGGATAATTATCTCTTAGTTCTCATATTTAATTATATCATCTTTCCCTTCTTTCTTTTTTTTTTTTGTTTTGTTAGATTTTAAGTAAAAAAATTAAAAACTTTGATCTGATCTGTGAATGATCATTTTAAATATGACAAATGAAATGATTCCAGCAATAAATAGATTAAATTACTTTCCAATTCCTGGTGAAAATTAGAGATGGAAAAAGTATTGTACTTTTAACGTAGAGAAGTTTCCTCTTTTGATGAAACATACCTAAACAAATTCAGTTTATCTTTTTCTATGGAATAGATTCTCTTGCATAGCTTCACGAATGAGTGATGCTGAAAATCCAGGTGTTTAAATAGGTGTAGAAAACAGCTGTCAGATTGCCACTAAGATGGTCTCTGCAGACCTTGATGTAGAATTACAGTGAGGGAAATATTCCTGCTTTATTAATGTTAATTCCATTACTTTTAATAGTAGTGTTTTTCCTCCATGTGGTTTTGGTTGGTTGATTTTTATTTTTGATAAAATAAAAATACACAATTTAGCCAAAGCTATGGAGTTACAGTTAACTGAAGATTTAATATGAGCACCGGTAAGACACGTTGCTTCTTGTTTCCAAACTGGGAGAAATATGAATTAATAAAAAGATATTTCTGGTGATGATTTGTTTTTTAGCTATTGCCAAGTATTTAAAACAAACAAACCACCAACAGCAATATAAAGAAATTCTAAACAGCAGAGCAGGTACTCTTTGCTTCTAATACATACTGCTTGATTAGGTTCATAGAATTGAAGATTCTGGCAAACAAGTGCTGGAGGATAAAACTCAGATGGCTTAGATGATTACAGTCCATGGGCATCTGCCTGACTCCAGCTAAAGCTGAGCTTCTTGTTCGTCAAACCTTGCCCTGCTCTGGATTCCATCCAGGTCTGTGCAGGTACATGGCTGCAGCTTCATACCCCTGTGCTATGCTGCAGGCTGGCTGCGAGGTGCTGAGCATGATTAATGAGCTGAGAAAGTACCTCCTGGGCAGCAGGGTCTGGCAGAGATTGGCTGAGCTCAGAGGATTAGAAAGACCTCTGTGCTTCTGAGCTTGAAAATGAGAAGGTGCTTTGTGTTTTGAGCAAGTAGAGAAGTGGTTTTGCTGAGGTTTTTGGTGCAATAGTGTGGCCCTTTAGCATTTATCCCTCAAATCTGTTTCCATTAAAAACATTAGGAATTGCAATAAAAATGCTTCATGACTGACACACTTGACACATTTCTACTGAAAGTGATTTGATGAACTGAAAAGAATTACCGAAAGAAGCAGGAGTTGGTTTTTTTTTGTTGGTTTTTTTTTGTTTTTGTTTTTGTTTTTTTTTGTTGTTTTGTTTTTTTTTTTTTGGTTTGTTTTCCCTGTTTCTACCTCCATCCTTGGATTAATGGCTTTGGCCTTTGAAAATTTCAGGTAAACTTTAAAAGGTTGAGAACGGAATTAAAAAAAACAACAAGCTAAGAAAAGAAAATGTGAAGCATTTAGTGAATGGATTTTGTAATGGAATAAAGGTTCGATAAAAAGGAAAAAAATACAAATAGAAGTTATTAATATTCTGGTTCAGTTCTGATTTGATGCTTAATTGCATTGATCATGTAACCTTCTGAAAGACCCTCCCTGACTTTGCACTCACTGAGATTTATTAGCTTAGTGCACAACAAAATAAATGAATGAGGACTTACACTTGCTGGCTACCTCTGCCTTACAGGAATAATTTTCTGGAAGTGAAAATTTAAAAGAAATCGTGGATAAAGTGCAGCTACTCATAAGAAAGCATAAAAGGGAATACAGTTTCTGATAGCCCTTACAAAAGCAATAGCAGTGAAAAATTATGTTACTGTACTGCATGGGAATATACAAAGTAAAGAAGTGGAAATAAATCTTCATCTTTCCACAAGCACAGTGGTCCTTAAAGCAAGTTGAGCAACTGCATCTTTCTGAGCCGTGCTGTGGAGCGTATGTTGAAATGCTTTGGTTGGAGAAAGGCCTACAAGTAGTGCTTGGCTGTCTGTGGCCTAGTAATATATGAGGCGATACAATTAGTCAATTAAAAGAGTTTTTAAAAGGCAAGTTTTTCATCTCTTCAGTAAAATCTTTTAAAATGCCTTTTTGGTAAGCCATTTGCCTTCGAAAGTACCAGTAGTAGATTCTCACAGATCAGGAGAGCTGAGACCTGTTAGTTTGATTATGGCCCTGCTTCCCATGCAAGAAGCACATTTTGTAGTGAGCCTCTCACTACATGAAAGACACTGAGGTGCTGGAGCATGTCCAAAGAAAGGCAATGAAGCTAGTGAAGGGTCTGGAGTATGAGTCTTAGGAGGAGTGACTGAGGAAACTGGAATTGTTTAGTCTAGAGGAGTCTCAAGGGAGACCTAATCATTCTCTACAGCTCTCTAAAAGGAGGTGGTAGTGAGATGAGGGCTGGCCTCTTCTCTCAGGTAACAGTGATAGTATGAGAAGTAGTGGCTTCAGGTTGTGCCACATTCAGATTGGGTGTTAGGAAAAATTTCTTCTCAGAAATAGTGGTGAGTTATTGGAACAGGCTGCCCAGATAGGTGGTGGAGTCACCATTGCTGGAGGTGTTTATGAAAAGAGTAGGTGTGGCATTGAGTGACAGGAATGGGTTGATGATTGTAGTAGATGTTCCTGGTGGTCTTTCCAACCTTAGTGACTCCATGATTCTATGAACTTTGCACTTCCTAGCACTGTTCTCTGAATGTTTGTGCACCATCTCTAAGGCATTCCTGGAATTAGCTATGGGGTCCTTTTATTAGGCTTCTTGAATCAGCATCTCCTAAGCACAGGAGGTGGCAAAAAACAAAGGTTTAGAAACTAGAATGAAGCAGCATGGCAAATGTTATGACCTTGCATCTGGAGGTTTGTTCTGTTGCTACTGCGTTAGATGTGTTTAAGGGTCAGCTGCTAGTAGATATTTGTTTATTTTTTATTTCTGATTTTTAAGTTCAGATACTGGACTTGTCATTGTGGATCAAGGTAATTTAACACATGTGCAAGCAGAGCAGATGAACATCCCTGTCTTTCTGCCCTCTGTACAGTGCTCAGGAAAAGCCATGCACTATTCTTGGATCTCTGCAGCTATCTCTTTGTTTCTCAAACTTCACAATGGAGATACATGCAACAATAAAATGACTAAGGACTTCTTCTTGGCCACAGCAAGAGCAGCCTTTTTTTTTGCAAGTACACCAAGAGCTGTGGGGTGTTCTTTTTTAGACCTATCCAAAATCCTTTCCAAACTGACCCATATTGAACAATTTTAGCCCTTTTCCATGCAGGAAACATACTATTCTCATCCCAGTTTCCCAATCACATGATTTCAGGAGGTGATTCTTAGTGCTGTGACTGCAAAGCTGTCTCTGCTTCAGGGTGAATTTGATTAAGTGGATGAAAGAAGCTTATCACACGAGGGTTTTAATTGAGCTTTCCTATTGCTCTTGCAGCAGAGAAGTCACTGGGCTGTAACCCGCAGGGATGTGTTTCTCTGAGTTTGGAGCACAGCGTGGCACATCAGAGGGCTTTTGCTGAAGAATGGGTCTAACTCTCAGAAGTAGGCTACTGAATGAGTAACACTAGGAGAATCCTCTTCTCTCTATTTATTTACAGATTCTTGCTAAAAATCACAAGTGGACAGAAAAGGCAGCTGTATTTTTTTTTTTTTCCCCTAGCACTTAGAACTGTTTTGAGTAGGATTTTTTTTTTTTTTTTTTAAATTTGGTCCTATTTAAGAATGTCTTACTTAAGTGTCTATGTTATATAAGCCTACTGAAAATACTTCTGTATTTCTTTTCTGTCGTTCACCGCAATAAGTGATTATCTTACAACAAACAATAAGATTTTCTAATAGCGGTGCACCAGTATGCATCCACTGTAATAAAGTTTTGTTTCTCTCTTGTAACTCTGAAAGAAAATTTTATTATTTATTTTAATAAATAGTACAGGGCAGACTCTTGAGAAGGTAATTTACAGCCCTGTTTGTTAAGCATAAATCCATAGAAAACAGCACTGCTTAATTACTGCAGCGTGTAATGAAGAAAAAAGTAAGGAAACTTTGCTGTGAGTTCTTAGCGCCATTTCTCCAGTGATGTTTAACATTTTCTTTGTCAGTTCTAATGTAACTACAGAATTTCTACCGTCTTAATTTTTTCACGTGCATAGGGTGAAGTTCTGACACATAGTGCTAAACTATAACAAAGGAACATTGCTCTGTGTTAAAATCCAGCAATGATAAATGGATCAATGAACCCAGCCAGAGATGGAGTAGCAGGTGTAGGCAATTTTTGGACAAATCTATGAAGAAGGAATGAACAACAGTTTGGAAGCTTTAATGGAGGCTTTTTTGTTATTATGGGGCTTATAGGGAGCTTTAGCAAGCGGGGAAAATGAATTACTGTTCTGAATACAGCTTAATAATGTTTCCTTAGTGTCTGTTGAGAATACTCATAAGGCAAGAAAGACAGTATACTAAATTAAAAATATTTAGAATATTGAAGTAATCATAAATTATGAGAAAGAGCTGACATAAAAAAGATGTTCTATGTGAATAGAATCTAAATAAACTTATTGTAAAAGGAGCTTGTAACATGAAGATGCCACAAGAAGGTTAAAAAATCAACATTCATGGGGAAATAAAGGGCTTCACATATTTCTAAATACTGTTTTTTTTGATGTTGCTGGAAGTTTTTCTTCTGATACAAAATCAGTACCGTTCATCCACAAGATTAGAGGTTTCTTTTTCTGAAAAATGATTCTGGATTTAACATCTATATCAGTGCATCTTGTAGGTGCAGAGGCAGTCTGAACCTCTACGGTCTCTGTTACTTTTTTTATACACTGTATATATGGCACTGTATATATTATCACTTAGAAAATTCTGATTTGCAGAAGTGAAATCTTTGTCACAGGATGCACAACATACAGTGACAAAACCCTCACAGAACCAATCAAAATTTCATCGGACATTTCCAGAATCACAGAATTGCAGGAGCTGGAAGGGACCTCAAGAGATCAAAGTCTAACCTCCCAGCTAAAGCAGGTACCCTACAATAGGTCACACAGGTAGGCATCTGGACAGGTCTTGAATATCTCCATAGGAGACTCCACAGTCTCACTGGGTCACCTGTTCTAGTGCTCCATCACCCTTACCATAAAGAAGTTCTTCCTTATATTTGTATGAATCTTCCTATGTTCATCTTTTATGCCATTGCTCCTTGTCTTATCGCTATGCACTGCCGAGAAGAGCCTGGCCTCATCCATTTGCTTCCCACCTCACTTTAGGTATTTATAAATGTTAATCAGATCCCCTCTCAGTCTCTTTTCCCCAGTGTAAACAGACCCAGGTTACTCAGCCTTTCACCGTTGGTACTTCATGCTTTCTGAGTTTCCTGATTATCTTTGATAACTTTGGCAGTGCAGTCTTGTCATTAAAAAGAAGTCATTTTTGTGGGAGAGTATGGTGGATGCAGTAATGTTATGAGGTTGGCGTTTAAGTAAGTTTCATATTTTTAACTGGCTGATACATCTACGTGTAAAATATGAGAGAGGAAAAAAACCCACCACCTTATTAAAAATACTTTTTTAAAAAAAGTCCTATTGGCAAATACATTAGTTAAATTTC
Organism: Excalfactoria chinensis; assembly: GCF_039878825.1. Taxonomy (NCBI): domain Eukaryota; kingdom Metazoa; phylum Chordata; class Aves; order Galliformes; family Phasianidae; genus Excalfactoria; species Excalfactoria chinensis. The sequence goes on along the minus strand of NC_092828.1, from coordinate 15,871,645 downwards.
GCATGAGTTTTCATCATAATTTTACTAGGGTTTTTGGTTTATCATGTACCTGGCTTCCATGAACATCTTTTTAATATTATCCTGAAGAAATAAGATCTACAAGCATGTGGTTTAGAAGCAGGCTATACTATAAGAAGGACTCTGAGGGAAAAGAGGAAGATGTATGGAACTTATTAGCTGTGAGCTTTAAAAAAAGTGATGAAAAATGCTGAGAAAGCCATAGCTTAGTGCATTTCTGCCACACTGTGCATCAAGCTGGAGCAGATTATAAATGTTTTTTTCTGTTGTTCACAAAAAATCAGTCTGCCTGTATACCTCACACATGCTGCAGCTGCAGATCTACTGTGAACTGCAAGCATTTCTCTAGGACGTTGCTCAGAATTTAAACAATGCAATTAATTAGAATGTGTAAATAAACCACTGCTACTCACTCCTTTTGGTAGTTGCAAGTTTTCCCTTCTCAGAAAAAATCTAAAGTGACTGCCTCTTCTTCCTTCAGTTTTCATATATCCCTCTTCCATTAAGCAGCATATGCAGAGCTCCATGTTGTGCAAAATATTTCAGCCTCACATTTTATTGTACCGAATATGGCATATAGGCTGGACGTCACGGATTACTGAAGCACTAGTGAAGACCTAGCACACGTAGAAGGATATCTTGAAGTGCAGGATCTAAAGGCAATACACTAGTCTTTAAACATATTCCTCTGAAATAATCCGCCCTATATTTTTAAGATACTGGCTTATTATTTTCCCACTCATCCTTCCAATGAGTCTTGTTTGAAGTTGTAAGATTTCTTGTGGTAACTGAACAGGAAAAGCACAGACAAAATTGAAGTTGCCATGCTGCATACCATTTATATTGAAAAGTTGTTTGAGTTTTTTATCTTTTTATTCCAAATCTGAATGTTCATTATAATGAAAGATACCGTTAAACTTCTCTTGCAAATTACATGTTGAAAGCATCCGTAGACATCCTTAATGATTCCTGTGTTCTCTGACATCTAAAAGTCCAAGCTACTGACATAAATCATAATGATAATATTAAAAATTCAGCTGTATGTAGGACACGGCACTTGACATTATGTTTAAAGATACTCTTACAAGAACTCTCAGAAAGTTTCCGAATTATGCACATGAAACATTAGGAAATGGCAATACTAAGATTTCCTCAGCTATGTGTGATATAATGCAGTTCTTTATTGTATTGTTGGTGCACTTTTCCTTGAACCACTCACTGTAACTCAGAATATAGAGACAATGAGGGGTAAACTGCAAGTAGAAAGACATTTCAGAGGTTTTGGTAAGCTGCACGTTACCAATCAGGAATTAAATCCTTTGAAAGTCCTTATTAAAGAGTGCAAAAAGGTCTGCTTGCGTTCAAAGGGACAGACTGGGCAGACTGTGGAAGACAAATCATTTGGGAATATATAACTGAATGTTGTTTATTTAAGAAATTTTCTGAGTTGAAAATAGCTGGTAGTTGGAAAAGTACTGGAGGTATATCTGTGTACTTTTTATGTGCTCTTCTGGGCATCAGCTTTGCAGCTACTTCCAGGTACAGGATACTGTGCTTGATGAGACCATGGTCTGACTCAATACAGCCATTCTCATGTTAATATATTAAAAGAAACTTTTTTAACAAAGGATAATAACAGTTTTTGAAGGACAGTAAGGGCAGTTTAACAGTCATAACCCCTGCTGCTTCCATTACTTCTTATTCTTAATGATGTATTTGAGAAAATGTATTGCTCTTCTGGGTTATGGAAATGAAGCATCCTCCTTAGCCTTATCCTCTAGTCTATGTAAGGTATTTAGAATAGTAAACTGCAATTAATATGAAATGCAATTACTGTTTAATTCACATTTAAATAACAGTTCTTTGACTGAAGTGTTACCTGGCTTTAACAGACTTCTTTTTCTTCCCTGAAGGGAAAATAATGCTTTCACGTAGTTGTCATGATATTGCCTGTGATTGAGAATACAAATGATAATGTTTGAAGACCAAACAGAAATACACAAGATGAGTCTAAATACTTTTCTACTCCACCAGGCAATTGTACTTTTTGGTGTTCTCAGAATGGGTTGGGAGCTTATTAATGGAAGCAAAGATGGGAATCAGTAGTAATGTCAATATATTTTGGTAATTAAACAATATAAAAGCTCCTGTGTTTTTGGATCTACCTCGTAGTTTTATATCCGGCTGTTAAGTGAAAGATGAAAGCTAGGAAAAGAAATGAGAAGCCATGGTAATCACACTGGTATGCTTATAAATGCTTTTAGATGATTGCAGTAAGCGTACTTTTTTAAGTTGAATGAATGGCAGTTCCTTCAAAATGGGGTTAACCATTCAGTTATATGTAAGAGTGTGCATGAGCTGTTTTGAATGTGAACTTGCATTCACAAAACACATTTCCCCCATTTATCAGCTAATTTTAATTTGTCCATTCTGTTAGAACAATAAAGGCAGGTTATTGTCAGTTCAATATTGTATCTGGATATAATGTAAATTGTCTGGAAAAGGGGCAACAATAAGCAAAGTTGGAACTACGTGAGCACTGAAGTGAGTGCTAAGAGCACTTCAGTCTTTAATATTTTTCTGAGTTATTGGCACAGATTCAGGTTGGATGTTAAGAAAAAAATTACTCTTTGAAAGTGTGGTTAGGTGCTTGAACAGGCTGCCCACAGAGGTGGTGGAGTCACCATCCCTGGAGATGTTCAAAAAACATTTAGGTGTTGTACCAAGGGGCATGGTTTAATGGGGAAGTATTGATAGTAGGTGGGTGATTGGACTGGATGATTGTTCTTACAAGATATCTTTTTCAACCTTGTTGATTCTGTAAAGACAAGTAGAAACAATAGAATTGTGGAAACATAATGTTGCTTTTTGGCTGTGGAGAAAGCCAACCTTCTGCTGTGTTACACTGGTGGTTACCTGTTTCTGTGCAGTAACGTAACGTGGCTCATTGCATACCACTGTTTTGTTTCTCAGTATGATGTGACAACCAATGTGTACTCTAAAATATTTTAGGAGTGTATGGATTTTTAAACAACATTTATTGTTTCTGTGTGCAACCCCATTTATCCAAATTCTACTTGCACATTGTTATATGTCTCTGAATTTGTTCAGATATTGAGATGCTTTGTGGGGCACTGAGCTCCTAATCTGCCTCTTGTATTTTCAGAATGACAGCTTCTGTCAGGGAAAAAAACACAATTCTCTTTAATATCTCTTTCAGTTCTGAATTTAAAATACCCATTTTGAAGTAATTTTGAATACAAACAACTTGGGAGTTGGATTCCACTGCAAAAGTTGTATGAATTAGTTCAGCTGACTGTCTAACCATTGACTCTCAACACGTTCAGACTTTGGTTCCTGAGTACAGATTGCAGTTTTCATATTTTTTACAAGACTGTAATGCTGTGCAGTTATGTGTAAGCTCTGACCTTTCTTTGGGGGTCCCTCCCACAAATGATGTCAAGAAACTAAGATTTTATTTCTCAAAACATTTTCATAAAGCTACAACTGCTATTCTTACAGACTCTGTTTTCCAGATGCTACTCTTCAGTATTTCACTAGGACACATCAGTAATTCTTTATTTGAAATTCTATTCCAAATAATGTTGATACCCTAATTATAAAAATTGAGTTTTGTAAGTACTGTGTCCTCTTAATATATTTTTTGAAAATAAGCTTATAAAGTATTACTGGGAAAGGGTGCCAGGCTCTATCACTTTTAAAACTGACAATAATTTGATTTTTCCTCTTGAACTCTTTATAGAATGCCCATCTTAGGCAACATAACTAAATCTAAATGTACATTTAAAGGGTCTGGGATAGGGAAAAGTCTGTTTTCACCAGCCAGCATACTTCATTAATTTAGGAAATTGAATAAAGCTGAGATGAGCTACTAAATTTTGTGTCTCTATTAGTCTGTTTTCTATTGGCAGTTTTGTTATTGTTTAAATCATTTTTATGAGGCCTTTGATCAAAATCAAAATGCGTTTAGCATTTATTATGTGCAGATCCCTTTGCGTATTCCCATGGTAATCTTCAGTTTATTTCAAGAAAAACAATGGTAACTGATTACTCATATTTGATTTGTGGCAATGCTTGTAAGGATCAGCAGAATGTAGATTCCTTATTCAGTTCCTAGAATAGGAATTTACACTTTTATTTATGCCTCAGAAGTTTTTTTTCCTGAATATTTTTTAGCCTAGTAGCTGCATTTCACCATGTTACTGAGAGAGGAATTGCATAAAACTCCTGGGGCAGAGTTTCTTCTCAGCTGAGTTTCTTGGATCAGAACTTAGTACAAGGAGGGTGCTCAGGTTTGTCATATGGCATCAGTGTGCTCTCATCCAAGTTGACTGAGCCTCCTGGCTCTTCTCTGGCCTAACTACCGACACGAATGTGTTGGAACTCATGAATTAGTTAATTACTGTAAATGTGAGTCTAATGATTTTATTCACTTAGTCAGATATCCCAAAATATCACGTGTCTGTGTCTGGACAAACAATTACTAAATGCCATTGCTCATGAATTCATGTACTGCAGTCTTGCACAACTTTTGTAGGCTTCTTCTGTTATCAATTCAGGAAAGGAATATCAAAATATGATAAATCTAATTAGTCATCTTTATGTGGTGATTTCATTCAAATTAAGTCTGCTACATTTAAGAGGGATCAGAACTATAGTGGCCTTGCTGTAGCTTAGCATAATTCCCTTCTCAAGAAATTTAAGCAAATAAAGTCTGGAGTGCTGGAGCAAGCTGCCCAGAGAGGTCCTGGAGGCTGCTTTGGGCTCCATCCTGTGTGCCTGCTGTGGGGAACCTGTGTTATCAGGGAGGTGAAGTAGATGGTGTCCAGAGGACCCTTCCTATAACTCTGTGGAAATTTATATTAATTCTGAAGAAGGTCTCAAAAAGAGATTGAATTCATTTTAACTACTTAACCTTACTATTAATTACTGTTTAAATTTACTACATAGTCTGTGTGCAAAACTCCTCAGTCAGTACATCTCACTGAAGATGAGGACACTTTTGATTTCTTTTAACAGCTAATAACTTTTATAAATGCAAGCAAAGATTACATACAAATTTAATGCCAAAAGGAAAAGGGGGGAATGTAAAACAAGGCTTGATGTAAAAATGACCTTAATGTCAAGAAGATGGATGAGAGGAGGAGGTGGAGAGGGAAGAAGAGACAGTGCAAGTGGCAGTAGTATATAAAAATGTACATATGTGCATAGACAACTATGTGATTGTGTGCCAGATCCATCCTTGATGTTAAGACAGCAACACATCAGTACCCAGATGAGAGTTTAGACTAAGAGGAATAGTTAGGACACGGTGTGGTATTATGTCTTCAGTCCTACAACTTTGTGTGAGTGCTGTATCAAGCTGATAATTTTTCTAAAATGTAACATTTCCTCAAAGCCAGACACTCTTTCGAGTGCATGGGGAGACAGCAGTAACTACGGTCTCAGTTAGGAAGACTGAAATGCTGGCAGTGGCTGACATTCACTCCTCCATCTGTGTTCAGCATATCTGGCTGACATCTGGTTTTGGAAGTGTCATCACAGCTAAAGCCCTCCCTTCTTGCTGCACACAGGTGCATCTGAGTGCTATCATGTGTCCAAGTTGCTCTGAAAGTTTAATGCTGAGTGACAGATGTGAACGGAAGCAACAGGGCATTCCTGCCCCTGTGAAGAACCACCAGATGAAGTGCTTGAAGCTCCACAAATAACCACTGTAATCTATTGTGAGAAACAAATTGAATTGTATGTATTGCTTACAGGAAGTTCTGGACTGATCTATTAAATTACTTACCTGTTTTCTGTGCAGGATCATACTGTGTCAGTAATTGAAATGCCATCCATTTGAGGCAACACAGGAATAGAGGAAGGCCAGGAAGGCCAGTTCTGTTGTGACTAATCTGTGACTGAAAATTTTTTACCAATGTGGTCATACCATATAGCAAAAAATGCGTTCATTTGTTCATTTTCATAAAAGGAGTAAACTTTGGATTTATTCATCCAAAAAAGGGATGAATAAATATTTTATAGGTACTGTGAATGGGCAGTTTTCTCTGTATTTTTTTTTTTTTTTTTTTAAGAGTGTGAATAATAGTTTACTTTTTTAATTGTAAGTAGGGTTCATTTGTGAGAAGGAAAATACCATGTAATAACAGAAAACAGAGTATCTAGGATTTTTGGTGCTTGTATGTTGTCTATGTACTTGAATATAAGGAGTATGTTTATCTAAAGCCTGACAAAGCAAGGGGGAAGAGGCAGAAATGGTTGCACCACATTACCTCAGCATGAAGTACAGACTGTAGAGGGGATGTGCTGTGCCAAGGCTTTAGCAAGCTCTAAAGCTAGGCCAAAGGAACTGGATTTGAAGGAAAAAGCCTTCAGATACACATAGTGTCTGGAAGGCGCGTAAAAGAACATTTATCATTGTCATTAATAATTTATTGTAGTACACCCCAGAATATATCAATTACCATAGAGTCATTTGAGTTGGAAGGTACTTTTAAAGGTCATCTAGTCTAAATGCCCTGCACTGACCAGAGACACCTACGGCTGGATCAGGTTGCTCAGAGCCATATCTATCCTGACCTTGAGTGTCTCCAGGGATAGAGCAGCTGCCACCTCTCTAGGCAGCCTGTGCCAGAGCTTCATAATATATCATGAATATACCTGGCTTTGTGTTTCAGTCCATGCTACGTGTTGAAATGTTGAATATGTGCAGCACTTACAGCTCCCAACAGATTGAACATGGCATAGGAAGCCCTGCTGGAGGCCAACAGTTAGGAAACTAATTAGTGCTCAACTTTTTGATTGATTTCCTGTCAGTATCCATTTAAGCTTCATTTTGGCTTTTTCCTGTTAGTTGATAAAACTGATATATTAAGATTTAAAATTAATTTTCTTGTTGTTCACACTGTTTTATTTATTTATTTATTTATTTTCAAGTAGGACAAGGCAGTTTACATGCAGTGAAGTGCTTTGCCTGATTATGCTTTCTGTGCTTCTTAATCTAGTGATGACACAATGTCTTGTGCTTTGAATGTACGACTCCCTTTTGCTTTAACAGTATTTGAAGCTTGCTTTTTAATGCTTTAATACTTTTGCACAGATACTTAATGTTTTGCTTTTATTATTATTACTATTATTATTATTTTAAATGCTGCTACGCTAATATTTTCTTATTAGTCAAGACTAAGTTTCTGTTTTCCAGTATTTATAATCAGCAGAGAGTTCAGCACTCTGGAATGTAAGCTAAAGTTGGCTTTCCTAACTGCCTACAGCTAAGGTTGTGTATACTGGTCCATCTGCCAGTTGTCTTTTATCTCTTCGTTGCCCAGTCACTCAGTTTTGTGTCACGCTTCTGCAATTCTTGTGCTCAGCCTTCACTTCAGTGACAGACTGAATATCATGTACAAATTTAGCCAGCTTAATTATTCATCCTTAGTGCTTGTGAATATGTTGCGCATCAGGAGTTTCAGCACTGACTGCACAGGAAGTCCTCCATGGTCACCTTCCTTTGCTGTGTGTCTGACCAGTCACTCATACACTGTTTTCTGCCTTTGTCTTTTTTTCTTTTTTCCTTTTTCTCTTTTTTAAACTTGTTTGTGAATTCTACTTGGTAGGTCATCTTTTTATTCTGCTGCTACCTTATCAACAGCTGCAGCCATGAGAAAACAGTGAGACTAACACATTAAGGGCTGCCTGTCTCTAAAGTGGTGCCCCCAAATCAAGGTTTGTACTTGTACTGAAGGAAGATGCTGCCATGAAAGCTGCCTCAAGAGATCAGTGCTCTCCTTACATGCAAGTAAGCTGCTGCATGCCCCTTGCTTGGTTAAATGAATTTTAAGTTCTTCATTTAAAAAAGAAAAAGAAAAGGAAAAAAAAAAAAAAAAAAAAAAAAAAAAGGTTATTTCCTCCTTTTAAAATTATTTTCATTTGATTTCTACAATAACAAGACATTAAGACATGAGTAAAGCATGGTCTGTGAAAACTGCTGTAAATCTCTTCCAAACACAACATGCAGAAAATAGGAATCCTGGTCCAATGCTCTATAATACACAATAATGTTTTGCTAAGATACTCCAGTGGATGCTATAGGCAATCATGGATATCTGTCATGATAGATAACAAGGAGAGGCTGACAGGTGAGATTCTTGTTCCACATCCTGACTAGGACAAGTTATTTTGGCTCATGGGTAAAGAAACCAAAACTCCAGTGCCTATATTCTGCTCAACTCCAAGAGCGCTGTGATAAAACTGCTGCCTAACTGCCCATGCCTCAGTCTTTTTTTCAGTTCTGGAGAAGAGATCATTCTGGTAGTGCTGCGTAGCTTGGCATCTATCTTATAATGCAAGGTCTTAAAATATAGAGTCCATTTGGCATTAGACTCCTCAAAAGTCCAGTCCAGAAGATATCTCAAAGGCATGCAGATATGCTACTGTGGTAACGTTACTCAGTACAAAGTAAAGCTACTGGGTCAACTCTCATTTCATTCAGCAGTAAGCCGCAAGCTTCCTTTAATATAATTCTGTAGCAGAGCATTTCCTCATCCCAGCCAGGGGCTGGATACCTCTTTTTCACAAGGTCACCTTCCAGAACAGTGTCTTTGCTCTCTGGTTCTGGCAGTCTGTTCTCTCAGGCAGGCTGGTGCACAGTATCCTGTCTCCTAGTGACACAGAAAACATATTGAGGCTACTAAAAATGCATCATGTGTAATTTGTCATAGATTTTTTTTTCCTCATAACTTCCTCCCCGGGCTGAGAGCAGTAGCTGTTGGAAATTGATTGCTCAAATTATGTGGCAAACTATGATAAATATCCAGGCATAGCTTCTGAAGTAAACTACTCATTTCCATTGCAGTTTGTAAAAATGCAATCAAATGTTCTGAATCCAAGATCAGTGTTTATTATGTTTAATTTGTTTCACTCTCTACTATGTGAGTATCATATGAACCAAATACTGCATAAAAGACCCACTCCTCCTAAAAAAAAAACACAGAACCACCAAAAGCCCTCTCTCTCTCACACATACACATACACAAGAACAGAAACTACATGTTCTAATAAATGGCAAATTAATGTGTATTTATATTTTATTTTGGAGTGCTGCTGGCAAGGGTTTTCTACCTATCACACTGATGTCTGTGAATGTTCCCTTGGTTTAAGCTGTGTTACAGATGTCCTTCATGTTGCACTAAATTCTATAATGCAGACTGGAATTTCTGAAAGGAAAGATGATTTGGCATGATAGAAACAGCAAAAAGATTAAATTCATGGGCCCTAGCTCAAGAAAAGCATGTTGACGTGTTCCTTCCTATAAATATTCACTATGAAACTCAGTATGAAAAGCAGTTGTCTGGATATTTGTTACCCATAAGGGCCATATGTTTCTTTTTTTGTTGTTGTTTGATTGTTTTTCTCTGCATTCTTACAAACATATGATTTCAGCCTTGATTTGTTGTATTTTTTTTCTCACATCAAGCTATGAAATGGCATCATGATGACAAGTTGCTTTTGCTCTCAAGCGTCTAATTAGCAAGCATCAAGTAAGAGAAATATTTCTAAAAATCAAAGAATAGGCCCCAAATGAACATCAATTACTGATATACCAGGCATGTAAGCTATCAACATTAGCAGTCAGTCTTCTGTGTGATTTCTCGGGAGTTTACACCTGGAAAGTTGGCTTCCTTATGGAACAGAAAAAAAGTAGTTCAGTGGTAGGAAAATCATAGAATCATAGAATCACCAAGGTTGGAAAAGACCTAAAAGATCATCCAGTCCAACTGTTCACCTATTATCAATAGCTCCCACTAAACCATGTCCCTCAACACAACCTCCAGTCTTTCCTTGAACACCCCCAGGGTTGATGACTCCACCACCTCCCTGGACAGTCCATTCCAGTGCCTGACCACCCTTTCTGAGAAGTAATACCTCCTAATGTCCAGCATGAATCTCCCTGACTTAGCTTGAAACCATTCCCTATAGTCCTGTCATTAATGACACGAGAGAAGAGGCCGACCCCCAGCTCACTACAACCTCCGTTCAGGAAGTTATAGAGAGCAATGAGGTCTCCCCTGAGCCTCCTCTTCTCCAGGCTGAACATTCCCAGCTCCTTCAGCCTCTCCTCATATGACCTGTGCTCCAGAATGGTGTAACTCGGTTTTTATTTTTTTCCCCTCCATTTACTTAGGAAAACTTTTAGAATGTTGCATTAGAAATGTTCTCTGGAATGTTATAGGCCATAGAATTTATGTATATTTACTGATGGGTTACCTCAAGTCTGGGATTTTTAAAAATTATTTTATCAATTTCTCACAGTCTTTATGAAGGTTGTATTCCTATATATGTTGGATTACCTTGTCTAGTGCTGATTTGAGTCAGTAGGGAAAAAAATTAGATACAAACTCTTAAGATTTCCCTCCTCCCACGTTCAAAGCAGATTCCAAAGATTTTATCTGGATAAGGCTCTTTGGATATATTTGTTTTCTGAGATTCTTAATAAATATCTCAAATAAAAATATGTGCTTTGTTTCTAAAGCCTTGTGCAGTCTCATCTGTAGCCTCAAAAGCTTCTTTCTTTAACCTGTACTTCCAGCCCATGCTTATTAATCAGTTAAGCAAAAGAACTGAAGAAACAAACAAAAAATCTTAAAAGAGGCTTCTGAATATGTCCAAAGTACTTGTTTTCATAATGGTCTTGAAGAACTGAGGTATTGAGTATAGTAGAAAGATACAGATTTTCTTTTACCTTCCAAATATTCAGACATTTTGTATAGATACAATTCATTTTCCACCTAGTTTCTTTGCGTGTCTTTTGAGGTTGAAATAGAAATGAGGAATTTAGTCCTTGACTCTTCTACCCTGTGCTCCTGGGTGATTTAGCTTCAGCAGCTGTCTGCCATATTCATTTGAGAGCAATCTGTTACCTGAAATGCTCTTCATATTTCTTACCTTTGTGGTCCCTTTTCCCTACACGGTGCAAACATTTCCTTGATAAAATAAAAGGTTTTCCTTGCTTTTTAGGAGAGTAATGGCTCTTCTGTATATGTATCCTTTCCAGTTTATTGTCATATCCAGTTTATAAATCATAGCTTAAGTTCACCTTCTCTTTAGTTAGGCCCTGAAAATCATGAGTTTCATCTGGCTCTATAGTGATTTTAACTTTCTTTGTGCATCTATGGGCTGGTAGAACTCCGGCCGTTTCAGGTAACTCTTTGCTTTCAGGTTGATGGCCTAAGCAGCATTGATGATAATCATGCAGAGACCTTGTTATCATCTCGCAAAATTACCATCCTCAGCTAAGGAAGCAGTGTGGACATTACAGGGATGAAAAGTAGATACAAAATGCAGTATGAAGCATTCCCTATGTCAAAGTATGTGCAGTATCATTCTGGTGTTTATTGTAGAGAGGGTCCCTAAAATTGCCAATTTTAAAACCTTTTTTTCTGTTATTGAGATTTGTTCTACAGGCTTTCAGAACCTGTTTTCTGCATTTTCACTCTGACATCTTAACCTTAAACAAAGGCATTCTTTTTCCTTGATGAAAATTTATTAAGAGCATTCCACTGGCCTTTGTTTTGTTTTAACTCCCAGTATGATCTGTCATGTAGAATTTAACTCTTCAGATATGTGAAATTAAATGTGTTCTTAAAATAGGCATGTTAGTTATGTTCTTTAGTCCTTCCACCTACAAATCCTTTCCTTAATAAAATCTTAGTAGTCATCTTGTGCTGGGCTAACTTAAAACTGTCAGAGAAAACTATAGGAGCTGTCTAGTTTTGGGGTCCAGGTATTTTCATTATGTGCCTTTGTTCCCACCTTACATTTCTAGGAAAAAGTTTTTGATCACTTTACAGCCTCCATTCACCATCTCTACAGAAACTGCACATTTATTTATGAGAAGTTTTTTTTGTTTTCTTCATAAGCTTAATTCTTGATACTAAATGCTATGTGGAAATTTCTCATAGCCAAGCAGTTTAACAACAGCCTTCTCTACGCTGTCTTTAGGGTGGTCAAGTACTTGCTAATTGGAAACTCTCTAGAAAATGTTTCCACCTGGTTGTATCAGCTTGTCCTGCTTTTTCCTGTCCCTTAATTTACAGACCATCCTCATTACCTTTCTCAAAAACCTGATGTAAACAACTGGTCTTTCTGCGAGTGCTTTGAAAGTCAAGGGGTTTGGGCTTTGTGCCAGTTTTAATTGAGGCCAATTACTCCTCTGAGTTTTGGGTGAAGGAACTTGTTTTGTTCTTGATAAAAAACAAGATAGGATGTATTAGTGCTTCTAGCAGCTTTCAAAGCAGAAAGGTCGATAAAAGTGCTTTGGCAGTGGCTCTCCTGTCACACAAAGTGTGGATGGATATCTACATGAAAAGTGTGAAAGCAGAAAAGAATAAAGTATATTGGATGGGAAACAGCTTTGAAGAGCTTAAGTACTCAGAAAGTCAAATAAGTCTCATTCCTACTGCCACCTGAAACAGGAGTTTCTTTTAGCATTGTATTTCTGCTTGTTTGAAACTTTCATAGAATAAATGCCATTGACCCTTTGTTCTAGGAAAGAAGCACACCTCTGGCTACATGCACTGGATGTTTCTAAAGACCTGTGGGAATAAAGAACTCCTTCTGAATATAACAACATCTCAAGGAAGATGTCAGATTGTCTTTTGAATGTGATAAAATATAAGAGATTTATGCCTGCCTGTGTCAAGAGGTTGCTGTGTGTACCTCAGCTCAGCAACAAGAAAATTCTGCTGTCTCAAGGACTGTTGGTGTCCTTGTCACTGTGAGATCCCAGTTTAAGTAAGACTACAGGGGGAAAACTAAAGTATTTCCAAGTTATTTTCCATAATAAGGCAGAGTAACGCATCACCACATGTATGTTTCTGCAACCTGCTTATTGTTATTGCTGTCTAATGATGTTTCTATGTAATTGTTATAGGATTTAACTCTTGAATTCCTCAGTGTACTTTAACTGCTCCAAAATCTGAATGAAAGAACAATTAAAATGAGAAGTCTGCTTTAAGTCATATAATTGTTATTTACTGTTTAAATGGAGTTTCCTGGGTGAGGGAAAGTCCAGGGAAGCTTCAGAGTAGTTCTCAAAGTATTTTGCAGTGTATGCTTTAATGTTTCACAGTTTCTGCTGAATTCAGAGTTTAAATGGCTGTAATGATGCTGCTTTGACACCAATTCACACTATTTAAAGAAAACAGATGCCTTAATTTTTCAAGCTGTCTTCTGTTTTACATGATGTCCACATAGAATATTATGGTTAATAAGGGCACCATTTGAGGCATTCAATTACTTGAGTAGATGCTGTGGTCATTTTTCAGTGATGAACTCTATAGCTGTTACCAAAATGCTATCAGTCCATCATTATAAGAATAACCCAATAAGTGTCTACTTCCACTTTGAGATTACTGTTGATTTCTGTGTATTATATCTTTGACAGTCATTCTTCCTAAGTGCTCAGGCATACTAAAGTCCTAGGTAAGGGATAACATTGTGGTGTCTTTAAGAAGAAGCTCAAATAATTACCATTATTTTTGACAGTAAATTACCTATCTGCTTCTGCAGCTCTCTATTCCCACAAGATCCTTCCACTGATACTACTTCATTTTTCACTTGGCTTCTAGAGAAAGGGAGAGTAAGGGTTGCAAAAATTGTCTGGAATCCTTTAGTTGCTAGTTAAAAATATAACAAATTGTATTTAAGGAAAAAAAAACTACAAACCGACTTTCTTTAGAAATAGACTTTGAAGTATGCTAAGTAATCATTTTTAGTTTGAGCTTAAGGTACAAAATGCATCACAACTAATACAAGTTATAGTATGTCATAAACTAAAACTTGTAAATCCTGTAAAGCTGATGGCTGTAACCTCACAAAACGTTTGAAAGAAATAAATGAAGTGTGTATGATGTTCAAGATATGTAACTGAATAGTAGTTTTTCTAAGGAGAAAGAATGGGAATCATATGCCAAGGAGAACAGATGGCTCTTCATGTTGTCCTGAAAAATGTCAGGAAACTGGAAGAAGAATCCATGGCTTGTTTTGGAGAGGCTGTAAATGACTACAGATTTTCAGAAGTGTGGGAAACAAGGAGGCTGAAAGGTCTTACAGAAAAAAGCGGAAGGTAGTGGATGGTTAAGTATAGTGTCTAAATGTTGAGGGGCTTGCTGCACTTCTTTTAAACAGCAAGTTAAAAGGTAGCAATTGTTCTAGTTATGAGTGAACAGGTGTCCTATGAATTTTCATTAGATTGCACTGAAGAGACATCCAGGAGATCAAGGACTTAATAAGAGTAAGGAAAACAGACAACTGTGCACCTGTCCTGAAGTTACATGAACAGCTTTTATCTGAAGAGAAGTGCCATTTGGGAATGAAGTCAGAATGGGAAAGCTTGATGGGCTGAATGGGGAAACAAGAACTAAATGCTAGCACATTTGTGAAACAATAAACCCAAGATTGATGGGTTATTTTGCAGGTGAGAGCAAGTAAGAAGAGCTTTGGACTGAAGGATTTTCAAACCTAAGCATTGCAATTCAAAATATACATGTATATATTTTAAATTGTGTTGGTCAGCCACAGCTGATGATTTTTAGTGATCACTTTGTGAGCCAGTCCTTGGGAATTTAAGTAAAGAATAGTAATAGATTGTTGTGCATGTTGCTGTGTTATTGCTCTTTTCACTTTTGTGTTTTCAGATTGTTGTCCTGCCTGGTGGAAGTCACATATGTTATTAATTAACGAGTAAAATAAATTGCCTCCCGAGTTGAAATGTTAACGTGCATTTTCATGAATTTACAAAAGCAAAAATTTTCTTTCCATATTGTTCTTATAGTAAATATTGTGTATTAATGATGGATGCACTTTTCTGATATATGAAGCTTCATAATAGATTCTAGTTGAAGTTAATGCCATGACTATGCAAACAGGAATGCTTTCTTAAATACTAGAGGTAATTACAAGCCATGGTCAGATTTCATTTGGTAGGTTTCAGGCATGTAATGGGTAAGAGATTGTTTTACCGTGTGCTAATTGATGAGTTGTAGAATGAAGTGTGGTTTAAAAGTCAAGAACTGCTGAAAATCTGCTTCTTTTCTAGTATCCATTGTCTTTGGAGGTGCTGGGGAATTCTCAAATGCAGGTGGTTTTTTGTTTTGTTTTGTTTTGTTTTCAACTGAAAGTGTGCAGATGTAAAGGATATGCACTTGCTCAGTATCTTTGAAGATCTTAAGAGGTCTTTGAAGATCTTTTGAGGATCTTAAGGCAAACTGGTGTTGGCTTTGGCTGCTGTCTGGGTGTCTAGGTTTGTTCTCTGGAGGATGAAGGGAAGGGCAGGTTTGGGGAGAGCCAGCCTCTGTGAGGTGCTTACTGCTGGTTGGCAATCCTGAATGCTGAGCCCAGCTGGATGAGAAAAAATCTTCACTGCTTCTCGGGAAAGTGGCCCATAGGAAATGGTTACCTGATTGCAAAATTTTGCTTCCCCTAATTGCTGCCCTTTGCTTCTTTAACATACTGAAGGTGGTTCACTATTTCTAGCTGCAGCTATATAAATAGAGGCTATGATTTTTTTTCCAGCTTCATCCAATTTTCTCTTTTCTTTTAATTAATCTTTTAGTGGTAAATTAAGTTTACTTCTTATGTGCCTATGCTATTCTCTTAGCTGCAGAGCCCTTATTTTAAAATACATGCCATAAAACATGGCAAACACGTGGCTCAGCAATATGGGATAATATTGGTTTTGGTTATTTAAATTTTCTTCTGTAGTCTCTTTTGTACTATGCAAAATGGGGCAGGGGGGCTATATATCATGAAGATAAGCCTGTCAGAGGAACTGGAAGATATTCTTTCAAGAAAAACAACAACAAAAAAGTACTTCTATTAAAGTAATAGGTATGCAAAGCTCTGTAAAGTGGTTTTACAGAAATGTCTGTAGTTTAAGTCAGGCCTGGTTTGTCTGTATTTAGTCTAAGGTTTTTACATAGGCTGTTTTTGTAATGAGGTTTGATTTTAGTTTTTGTTTAATTTTGTTTCTTTTCCATTTAAAAACTCCTGTTTCACTCTTTCTTCTGGTAAAATGGGGTAATGTCAGAAAGTAGCAGCTGAACTTTGCATTTGCTTGGACCTTGTGTCACCCCCTGAAATATGTGACACTGCATATGACACGCTGCCTGTCTTCACAGAATCACAGAGCTGTAGGGGTTAGGAGAGACCTGCATATATTGGCTAGTCTAACCCCTTGCTAAAGCAGCTTCCTTGGAGTATGGAGCTGTCTATGTTCTAGTTTGTGCCCATTGCTCCTTGTTCTCCTGCTGAGCACTACTGAAAAAAGCCTGGCCCAAAGAATTTCAGCAGATTTTTCTTGAGCTGTTTGAGAAGAATTGAAAATATTGCCCTGTGCTTTAGTTGTTTCCATGTTTTCATGATCCAGTTATGGTTTAAATGGCTAAGTATTGTCAGTATAATTTTTTATAAATGTACTCCATTGAGGTTGGAGGTAGAGTTCTAAAAGAGCACACTTGACAAAACCAAAAGTAATTTTCATCAGCAGAAGAAATATCTGGGCAGACTTATGTTTGTTTTTCAAACCTTGCAGACTTTGTCCTTTCTAGACTTTTCCCAAGAAAACATGAGATGCTACCTTTCCCCTCCAGGACTTTTAGTTTAATAGGTTGGGAAAAAATAATCTGAGGATCATCCAAGGCAATGTTTTGGCCTTTCTGTTGCTTTGTTGCTTAGCAGACAAGACCTACAGAACTCCTCTCTTCCTTGGACTTTTTGAGGAAACATTACTGTGTTCTTTAGAGCAGAAATTCACACCTACTCAAAATTCTATGAAGCGAGAGTGGTTTTAATATCAGTGACTTTTAACATGACTTAACACGAATCCTGTTCTGGCAGCTGCTTTGTCCATGGTAAATCCATGGTCTATTACAGCTATTACTCAGCAGTTAGTTTTCTAATAGCACATTATTCTTGTATGTATCCTTTAGAACTATAATTTCTAAATTTCAGTCATGCTGCACTAAGTGTGTATGTGTATCTATGTGTACAAGTCTGTGGCTGTACAGATATTCAAACCATACCTTGAACGTTTTGTAACAGTTGCTGGTAAGACAATCAAGCACAGATGCTATAATAGAAAATACTCTGTGAAATGACTTCTTGAATTCTTTTTTCACATTTAACAGCTGGTTTGGCAGCAATGCCAGGTTTCTCCTTGGTACAACTCCCAGAAAAATCTGTTAAGAGACACAGAAACAGTGTGGAATGCCCAAGTTAGGAATTAAAATGACAGCATATGCTACATGAATGCTCACAAAAGAAGAAAAATGCGGAGCCCCCTTGAGCCATGTTTGACTGGGAAATGTAGATTTGCTTTGCATGAATGGACTTATTTTTCAAACTAGAAGGGTGTTTTTTGTTTAGGGAAGTTGCTGAGTGTCACAGAGGATTATCCAAGTCTAGCAAGACTAAGATAATAACATCAATAATTACATTTTTAAATTCTCTGAGAATGTCAGTCACTTCTTAGAACAACTAGCATTTCTTAGACCTTGCAGTGCATGCTTATAAGTACTATTGAAGGCTGTACCTACAAGAAGGTTGGAGCTGCACTGTTTACACTGTGATCACATTTTTACCTATGATGAAAGAGCTGATTTCCAGATATAGGTCCTGCAGCATGTTTCTTCTTTATAGACAAAGGATTTCTGTCAAGATTTCAGAACTGTGTCATGTTGAAATCACTGCATTGATCTCATAAGGCCTTACACAGAAAGAAAAAATTGTGCATACTATCAAAGAGGCTGAAGATATTTAAAAATTGTTATGATATGTGCATATGCCCTGTTTACACTTGAAAATATTTGGCAAAAAAAGGCTCCTTTGTTGCTTTAGACAATTTCATTCTAAGTATTAAAATAGGTTTTCTTTACACTGAGAATTTGATGCTGTCTCAGATACAGACTAGTACTTGAGACTTAGAGAACCAGAAGAATTCAGACTTCTGAGAAGGGAATGAACATTCTTTTTGCAGTCTCCATGCCTTTCCACAACGGGAAGGATCTGATAATTTCCCTCAGCCTCTGCGGGGTAGAGAATATGCTATTCCTGCCCTGTCCTGGGCTTAAATCATGGTAGATTCTCTCCCCTTTGCTGTCCACTACTCCGAATTTGCTTGTAGTTTTCCTTTTTTTCTTTACTTACCTGAAACAACAGATGTTTACTGCCTTAATTTGAAGATGTTTTACTTCCTTGTCTGTCTCATGATTAACATGATCTAAAATGACATTTTTTCTTTTTCTGCAGTTAGTAACTTCAGCATGTCGTTTATCACATTTGCTATGCCTTATCAAGATCTGGTGGGATTTAGGATAACCTCTTGGGAATAGCTAGAAAGAGACTCAAGTACTCCTGATTCCTTCTGTTGTTGTAATTTTGAAGGTTCTTTAGCATCCCATTTTCATATATAAATAGTCCATACAAATTTCCCAGTGTGAGAATTGTATGTTATAGGTCATAAAACTGAGCTGATTTTCTGGCTGTGGAAGAAAAGGTTGAGAGGACTGGAGTAAGAAAAACATGGATGGAGAACCTTCAAATAGCAAGGAAACTAGAGGTGGTAAAAAAGACAAAAAGACAGCAAGCAACAACAGCAAGAGAAAACAGCAGTGAATATTGAAGCTAGTAATGACAGAATTATGCAAAAAAAAAAAAAAAAAAAAAATCTAGAAAGAAAAGCAGATAAAGCAAACACTGTAGGAAAAGGGATCCTGTGTCACTTTTCAACTGTTTAATAACTCTAAAATAAATTCACAGTTTTAAAAATAGATTTGGCCTTTCATATTGAAGAATGCCCTTCTGTATTTTAACTGAAGTGTCTGTAAGTGTGGTTGGATGGTTTATTTGTCATTTGATCATTCACTGGGTCTCATGAGTTGGAATTTTCAGCTCTCTTTCTCATTTATGTAAGGGCTTATCATAGCAGAAGTTCCTAGATGGATGTGGCAGCAGTGGTTGGTTTCCTCTATCTGGTGCTACAGGATGTGCTTTCTGCACTCTCACTAATAACTTACTGCACATGCTGGAGTTAAGGCTCAAAAGAATATTTGAAGTAAAAAGCAATGCTAAAATCAGTAAAACTAGGAGCAACTTTTATCTTCAAACCCCTTTTGCAGTATGGCACTTAACTTTAAGGAGGATTATATTATGTCTCCTTGGATTTTCAAGCCAGTCATAAGACTAGTGTGTATTATATAAGCTGTCTTGAGAGACCTAATAATCCATGGGAGAGAACTGCCTATTGAGACTAATGTATTTTTTTTTTTCTAGCATAAAAATATGTCTCTTTTTCTTTTTAGCCTTAGATATAGATATCTATCTTATATAGAACACATTGTAACAGCTCTTGCATTTTTTACTCCTGCAAAGGGAAAATACATTTGCCATTATGGTAATGTGCTCTATATGGGTGTTGGGTGTTCTTTCTTTTTATTTTTTTAAGAGCTGAAAAACTAGATTGCGTATAATGATTTTATACCTGCTTGATTAGAGATAAAAATAATTTCTCCTTCTGAGAAACTGTTTCATCACACAACAGCATCTGCTAGCACACATTTGCAAGGTATTATAAATTCAGAAATCTCTGAAGATCACATTTCCTTCCTGAAATGTAGCTGGTGAATTTTGGTACATAGGAAATAGTGTATTTAGATCAACAGCAAGCAAATACTTCTTGTTCTTTTTTCTCTTCATGAAAAAGTTTTGATCACATTCAGAATTACGCTAGAAAAATCAACTGTGACCATGACTTAGAAACAATTCACAAGACACTAATTTCCTATTACATTTTTGAGTGATTGTTCTAGTCTTTCATGTTGAATGTATTTGACTTACCTCTTTCACTGTGGTAGAACTACCTTTTCCATTAGAAGAGATCTCAGTATCCGTGTTGCCTTACTTTCCAGCAAGTGATGCTTTCTGTCAATAGGAATCATGCAGGAGATGCTGTGTCTCTTAATTGTGGTGGGGAAAAAAATTTCATTGTGAGTGTTTGAGATGCATCTAAGACAGAATAGTGATTACTCTTAAGGGTATGTTCTCAAAATGGTGGTCATAACTGCTTGGAAGTCGATACTTTCAGTGTCTACGGTCCTGTCAGTGCTCCTTGTATCTCCAAAATTGTGAAGGTAATTTTGGTTTAGATGTTAGTAACTTTAATCAGATGACATTTTTCATAAAATGATCAGTTAGATGATGGGTTTTTATTTCCACATCACCAAGTATCTAGATTTAGGATACTTCCCATCTTTGAGAAAAGTAATGGAGATATTACATATTATTGGATGATTTTGATGTATTTTTTTCATTCTGTTGGTATTTGTACTAGTAGAATTACTAGTTTATGTTCAACAGAATTCCTTCTTTGTTGAAACATTGGAATGCTTTTCCTTGTTGAATTTAGCATAATACGATCATAATGTCTTAGTTATGGAGGGAAAAATTAGGCTTTTAGCTGTAACTTTTCAAGTATATTTAAACTTAATGTAGTGCTATACTGTTGCTGCATGTGAGTCCATGTACATGAAAGCCTGTTTTGACTGAATTAGCGATTTCATGGATATGGTTATGGATTTCCTTATCTGCACTTAATCAGACAGCCCTGTTTTATTAAGTTGCTTATCACTGTTTTTCTGATATATGAAATATCTCTCTGAAAGAAAACAGAGCAGCCTAAATCAGCTGTTTTCAGAAACATGAGCCATAACCTCAGTGTGATTCTTAATCCAGAAAATAGTATCAAGGAAATATTAAAATTTATCACCTTAAGATGAGTTTTCAAGGCCTGTGGCACTAAATAGAAACAATGCTATAACCTTGTCTCATTAAGTTGGTTTTAGTGAGGTCTAAATGTGAGTCTTCCACTGTTCTGGAATTAACTCATTGCTGTTCTAACAAGGGAAGTGTGCAGGTTGGCTTAATTTCTTCAAAGAGAAGGCAGGACTGAAAGGAGAGGTTCTAAATAGATTTTTGAGAGAATGGAGTCACAGCTCACACACAGGAGGTGGGGCTCCAGTATTTTGCCACAAAGTAAGGGAAAGTGTTTTAGTTGCTCAGATTTTCCACTCACAGTGTTGCAATCTGTACACTGTCTTCCTTGAGGTGTAAATTTGCTTCTGTCAGAGTGCGCTTCACCAAATTTAGTGTTATTCATAGCAGTGTGGAGAGGGGAGTTTGCAGCCTACTTACTTTGTGGGTGTTGGAAGTGTTGGGTTTTAGCTGCCTCCAAAGTAATTTCATCTTGTTGCTTTTTTTTTTTTTCTCCTTCTTATGCAGACAATCCTTATTCCCTCATTTTTTTGATTTTGAACTCTTTAACTCTTTGGAATGGTCATACAGAGAAAATGGATAGGTCTTAATTTTATTGAAGAGAAAGGAAAAAAGAGTTATGTGTTTTGAAGTTATTCAGCTTCTGCTAACTGTGTTTTGCAGGAAATTACGAATTACACAAATTTGAATTTAATCTTCAAGTCAGACCAGGTTTTGGATTTCTTTTGGAGGTTTTATATGCTCCAGAACACATTTCTGCATGCCACAGCAGCTTTTGTTAACTTTTCCAAGTCAGCTGGCATCGTAATAGCATACCACCCCAAATGCAAATTCCTCCAGGGATGTGCTTGTTCTAAGAAATCTGGCAACAGTAATCCAGAGGGTAATGTCCTTCAGGGACATCAGATGTCTTGCATTCATAGGAGATCAATTCTCTGAAGAGCAAAATCCAGCGTAATGAGCATAATCCTACTTTGTTTGTATTTGCCCCCCAGCCAGTTTCTCAGATTTCAAATATTTCACTTTTTATTACAATTATTTTCCAACATGCTAAATGTTCTGTGATTCAGATTGACATTTCCAACATAAAAAAATATCAATTCATAATAACGCATGCAGCACTTACAGAAAAGGAGGAATGAAATCTAATTAAAGTCTGAAATTTAAATCAATGGTAAAGGCAAGAACCCACCTACAAAACCTGCCATAGGCTAAGTTCTAACCTTGTGTGTACATCAGTACTGTCTGGGGGATGAAAGGAGTGAGCACAGCCCTACTATAAAGGATTTGGTGGTACTGGTGGATAGGAAGCTGGACATGAACCAGCAGTGTGTCCTCGCAGCCCAGAAAGCCAACTGTATCCTGGGCTGCATCAAAAGCAGTGTGGCCAGCAGGGTAAAGGGAGGTGATCCTGCCCATCTGTTCTGTGCTGGTGAGAACTCATCTGGAGTACTGTGCCCAGATGTGGAGTCCTCAGTACAGGAGAGACGTGGAGCTGTTGGAGTGTGTCCAGAGGAAGGCTGCAAAAATGATCCACAGAATAGAACACCTATCCTATGAGGATGGGCTGAGAGAGCTGGGACTGTTCAGCCTGGAGAACAGAAGGCTTTGGGGAGACCTGAGAGTAGCCTTTCTGTATCTGTAGAGGGGCTGCATGAAAGAAGGGGACAGACTCTTGAGCATGGTGCATTCTTATATGACAAGGGGAAATGATTTCCAACTAAGAGAGGTGACATTAAGATTGGCTGTATGGAAGAAGTTTTTTGTAATAAATGTGGTGAGGCACTGGCACAGGTGTTGCTCAGAGGTTCAGCAGGTGGCTGCTCCATCCCTGCGGACACACAAGGTCAGGCTGGATGGGGCTCTGAGCAACCTGATCCAGCTGTAAGTGTCCCTGTTCATTACAAGTGAGTTGAACTAGATTCTAAATCAAATGATTCTATGATTCTTCATTTCTGCAGAGAGAGAAATGCTGTGTGAAAGTTGGTTAGTTTGGGAGGAAAGCAGTAGTTATCAAGACATAGTCCCTATTTTTTTCTTCTTTCCTCTAGGAATTCCACCACTTTTTATGTGTACAGACTGAAAATAATAATATCTCCATGTAATTTGCATTCACCCAGTCTAATGCTTTACATTACACCTCATTCCCTATTTCTTCAGTGTCAGATTTGAAGGACCTTAGTTCTGTGTTTTGTTTTTTTCTTTTCCTTGCAGGTATTTTATATCTGTGTAGCAGTGTGTATAATAACATAACTGGTGTCACACCTCTTGCATCTCCTAGTTAGCAGCTTAGGAAATTCTGCTGTCAAGCTTTGTAACTTCTCAGTTTTCCTTCATAAAATCATTTAAATTCTTAGTCAATCTTTTTCACCTCAGAAAGTGTTTTGGTTTGTTTTGTAAGCAGATTTAATTTCTTGTGTATCCTTCAAAATGTTTTAAAGGAAGCTTGCAAAGAAGCAAAGGAAGATAACCAAATTGAAGCAAATTTATTAAAAACTGTCTGCAACTGGTCTTTCAAAATGTTCTAAGTTCTTTCTGCTTTCTACACATTGCAAAGTACTATGTGACACAATGACCTCCAGCTCATTTTCTTAAGAAGGAAACTAACTGTAGTTTTAAGATAATGCTGTTTTATTTGCACTTTGAAATGTATTAGACCAAAATACATTTGTTGCAAGACAAAGGTTAATGCTGAATCTCACCTGCAGTGCAAAATAAAGAAAAGGAATAATAGCAACTGCAGTATGACCATGTGCTTACACCATTTCTTGACAAGTGATTATTTATAGTCTTAATGTATCCTTGATTTTTGCATGCAAGCTAACATTTTATGCAGGTCTAGTGAATACAGTGAAATTAGGTCAGGTCCTAAAACTCCACATGGAAGTTTAGCAGTTGGGTTGTGCTCAGATGATCCTAGGATGACCAGCATGATGTTGCAGGCTGTAAAAGGGAGTGTGAGAGATGGAATAGGCTCATTTATCTGAATGAAAAAAAAAAATGGTTTAAAAAAAAGGTTAAGAACCTTTTGGTAACACCAAGTCTTCAGAGTTGCTCTTAATTGCACTGGAAGATCTTGTTTAATTGATTTTATTAATTGGTATTGGAGAAGAGTAATAGAAATAATTGAAGTAATTTCATAACTAACATTTACATTTTGAAGTAAAAACATGAAATTCCCTGGGCAAAAAAGTCAATACACACAACTCAGGTACAAATTTACAATCTGCCACAGCTTTGAGGCCATGCATGTGAAAATGAATAATACCAGTAGTTCAGTGTACTAAGAGCCTGGATTTTATCATACCATGTTTCTTTAATTATTATTCTTGGTTGCCTGATGGGCACTGTGCAAAAGAGAGAAGGATGGTGTTGATTTGTTACTAGGAATTGGACTGATGGCACCAGACAAAATTAAGATGATTCATCAGCTATCTAATATAACAATTTTATATTACTATTCAGCTGGTTTTGAGTTAGTAATAGCTAAAGAGAATTGTTTTACTGTGCTCAGTGGATTTATTTATATATAATTAAAGATTTGTTCAAAGAAAACATGAATTTGGTCAGAAGAGTTTGTATCTAAATAAGTTTCTATACTATCTTGAAGGTATCACTGACAGAAGAAAGAAGAGAGGTTCAGTGGATTGAAATTTCTTTGGTTTTCTAAAGACCTTTGAGAAACTTTAACTTTCAGATCAAAAGATAATGAACCTTGGCTATCAAAAATGATGCTGGGAAGAGTGACACCAAAGAAATGTCCTTGTATGCATGTACTGCATAATGTACTGCATAACTTGCCAAGCTGTTGAGTAGGTTTATTAAAAACTGAAAATTGTATGACCTGTTGCTTAATTTAAATTAGTCCTTTTGAAGCTTACATTAGTGGAATGCCAGTAAAAATGCAGTGCTTTCCCTTTTATTGCATCTTTTCCCAGTAAATTGCAGCTGTGTCTGTCCCCCTGGGACTGCTACTTTTAGTAGTAAGATTCTTGAATATATTTGACATAATAAATATCTGTCTTTCACATGTTTCTGTCACATTATTCTAGCTAAAGGATTTTTTCCCTCTCACTATAAATATTAATATACGTGGACATAGAAATGTTACTTATTCCACCATTGCAAAGCCACAAACATTGATGTAAATATAACCTCAGGCACTGTTGCCAGCAACTTTAGCCATTAGTGTCAGTAAACTCTGATATTCCTGTGGCTTTTGTTTTGTTCCAGGGTGGTAATATTTTTATATTTTAAAAGGTTTTCATTGCATCTTTTACACCTTTGTAATGTTGTCACTGGAAGGACTGACAGGCAGCTCTTAGTGCTCAGGGGTTTCTGCTGGGTGAAGGACAGTGAGTCCTAGCGGCTGTGGTTTGGTGCAAGCAGTGTGTGTAGGCAATGTAATGTAATGAAGTAGACAACTTAAAAACAAAAGGCTTCACCTGTATTACTTCCCTGCTGCTATTTTACCATGTTGAACGTTACTCAGGTATGCCCCAGGCACTAGTATCATGGCCCATGGAAATCTTCTGGCATGCACTAACTCCTTGGCTCACCAGCAATTCCTGGACATTTTTCAGGAGATAAACCTTTTCAGAAAGTATTCCCAAAGACAGTTCACATCCAGATGTACCATCTTGGAAGGTAGGAGAACATGGGTCATTTCCCACCTGCAATATCCCACTGAGAGACATTCCCAAGCACAGTAAATTAACAGAAATGTTCTTTTTCTGACACTTATGGTATGGTATGGTAGAATGGGAAAAGAAAATTAATACAGCTCATCAATGAAGTTGTTTCTGTATGTGGTTAAAAATATAGAGTGACCCCACTCTATATTTTGAACTAAGTGATTTAACATCATGTTTTAGTAAACAGAGGGAGTTGTATTGTGCCAGTGTCTGTGCTGTCTGTTATCTGCCTGCTGCTTTTGTGCTGGGTGATGTAACTAAGATTTGTCAACTGTTCTTCCATCCTCTTCCCAGTGAGAGAGGAGAGTGCAGTGAAGTGTAATATACGTGAGTAAAGCTGTTGACGCAAGTCTTGTTTCTCTGAAATTCCTTTACCTGATCTGTAATGGAAGGCAGCCTGGTCTTTCTTAACTGGAAGGCTTTCCCATCCAAAAGAATGCAAAAATCCTATTATTTTCTCTGGGAGCCATATCCTATGCTTCCCTTGCTAGGTTTTGCCTGGAAAATGTGGGTGCCTAAAGTATTATTTCAGAGGTGACCTGAATTAGTTAATGTGGATACTTTCTGCTCTAACCTCTTTCAGCTTTTTAAGCTGAAAGCAACAAATATAGCTTGAGCATGCCTAAGATTTCTTAGATGCAGTATTAATTCAGAGTAAATGCCCAAAGAGCAGAAATAGCTTTCCCTGTTGGTTTGGTCAGTCTAAGAAAAAATTTGGAAAGGGCATGTAAAGGTTTGAGGATTTAGCTATAGAGCTCTGGAGACCAGCTAAGGACAAGAGAAAATGAGTGCTCCATTAAGGTACTCCATGGATACTTCATTAGGTGTGTCATACCTATACTTCTGTATCACAGTTTCCCATAGGATAGCTACTGGGATTTTTCTACCCAAGCCTGGCATTGGAAGTTCTGAGTACTTTTGGGCCTCAAGGCACCAGACTGTTGTGCAAACGGCTCCATAGGAAGGAATTACATGCTGAAGTCAGATAGCTGCAATTTTTATTTTTATTTTATTTTTTTATTTTTTTAAAATCATTCTGACATTTATTTACCTTTACTTTAGAGTGTTCTTTACTAGTTACTGGGTTGGCTGAGGAAAATAAATAGTAGGAAGGTCATAGAATCTTTTGAGTGGGAAGGGACCTTTTAAAATCATCTGGTCCAGCTCCCCTGCAATAAACAGGGACACCTACAGCTGGATGAGGTTGCTCAGAGCCCTGTTTCTAGAGGTGGAGCAAGCCCTGTTTCTAGAGATGGAGCAGCCACCACCTCTCTGGGGAACCTGTGCTAGTGCCTCACCAGTCTTATTGTAAATAAATAAATAAATAATATATATATATATATATATATTATATCCAGTCTAAATCTCCCCTCTGTTAGTTTGAAACTATTTCCCCTTTTCCTCTTGTGACAGACTCTGCTCAAGAATAGATGCAGAAGATTAGTGATAAAGATTCTGTAGATACAAAATGGCTGCTTTCAGGTATCTCTGGAGCCTTCCCTTCTCCATGCTGAACAGCTCCAGCTCTCTCATCCTGTCATTGTTGGGGGATGTTCCATCCCTTGGAGCCCTCCTATGGGATGGTATTTATCAGTTCTTACATTCAGCCACAATGACGGCAGAACAACATCTGTAGTTGTGTTCATCTCTTGTCAGTCTTGAGAGACAAAGTCTGACAGGGCATCACAGCAAAGAAATACCCTGAGAATGAGTGTAGTCATATAGTCTGAAAATTCTACATTGGTCTAGGAAACAGATTCAGATGTGTAGCTTCTGCAAAAATAAATGTTTCCACTTTGTTTAAAGGCTTCATTCTCCATCTTGGCTTGGAAAAATATAAGCTTTGATTCACTCCATAGGTTTGTATTATATGCCTGCAAGTATAGTGACAGAGTATAATGCATTAGATAAAAAGTAAATTGAAAATGTATTGTAGGAATACTACATAAATTCAACTTGAGCAAATGTTAGCTTTAGCTGTTAAACTAATAACCTTGTTCAGTGGATTGAGTCATTCTCTAGGATGACTGGCACTTTCTTAAAAGCTAGTTCATCAGTTTCAGTTTTCGTAAAATAAGAAAATTGAGACACTGCTCTGTTGCAGTTCACTTTTCTGTTCATTCTGTGCTGATGTACTCAACAGCAAAACAGGATGAGTCTAACTCAGAATGAATAAGTGACTATCAGTGAAGCCTTTGGATGGGAATCACGAGATTCTGCTGCTGATGTATTCAAGGACTGCCTAAGAATTGAATGGTGCAAGTGCCCCAGATATGGAGCTGCCTTGACCTTAGAGTGTAAGGCTGACTGCGTTCCTTTTCCTCTTCCTGTAAATCAAGTCGTAGTCCTTTAAATACTGAGAGAAATCAAAAGATCTTCTTTCAGAAGTGCTGTTTCATCTTAAGTATCTAAATTGCTGAACTGCAGACATAAGATGGGGTTCAAGAGAGTTCGGGAAACTTAACTAACTCAAGAAAAAGAATCTGAGATATCAAGAAACACTAAGGAGCCAACAATCTGTTGGGAGTAAATGCACTCAAAGATGTTTGTGTTGAAGGAACTAGGCTCTTGCTGCAGCTTCAGTTAAGCCTGACACACTAACAGTGCTCTCATGCGTACAGCTTCTTTTGTCGTCTAACAACTAAAGCCATTTTATTTCTTGTGGGGTAACAGTGCTTGTAGCCAAAGAAGACCAGATTTTCTCTTCAGCCAGTTTCTCACATGTCATTAGCTAAACAAATCTGGAGATTTACACAGTGAAACCTGGGCTGCTAGAATAAAAGTGATTTTGATAACGGATTTTGAAGTCTCTGCTGCAGTTGTTGTTAGAGGATTATTTTGGGACTTCACTCCCTGAGTTATTTTCATTATGAAAAAGAATTCAGACTGAAAAAGGACTAACTTTCTCACTGCTTATTTTCTGACTGAACAAGTGATTTTGGAAATTTCATCTGAATACATGGATATTCTTGCAGTTTTCTCATAGTACAGGAACTTAGCAGCTCAGAATCAAAATAGATGTTTAAACCCTAAAATAAATTGTAATTTCTCAGCATCTTGTGACATAGCTCTTGGATACTTTTATCGTTAGCCTTCATGATAGAAACGTTTTCAAAGAGCAATACAAAAGAGGGCAATAAGGTTGTGCTTCAGAAAGTCAAGTAGTCTGTATTCATCAGTTGCTTGTTCTAAATTGCTTCTACTTGTGTTCAAATAATCTCTTTAATTATTACTTCTATGTCTTTCAAAGATTACTTTTCATTATCCACTTTGCTTTTCTAATATACATGTGTATCTTTTATTCTTAGAGGGTGTAATGAACTGCATTTGCACATAAAAAAAATCTGCCTATTATTTAACATTGTTTTATGTGGATTTTTGATTGTCTCTCTGACTTGTTTTCATTACTTCTGATAAAATGTTCTTTTTTTCCCCCACTAAATTCTACTATTTTAAGGAGCTGTCTGTTTAATCGAGAAATTTGAAAATAACTTTTCTAGTTCAGATTCTTTTACTGCCTTCTAAAAAGTTTATCTAGAAAGTCATAAATATGTTAATTTATCTTTCTGAGACTCTTTAATGCTATTTTTGTTCCACAACAGTTAGATGTACTTCTTAGTACAAATAGTGTTAATAGAGAATGGAGAAATGGCTTTATTGTAAAGTGAAAATCATTAAATGATAGTAATACAATAATTATATTTCTAAAGTTTGCAGTGTTAATCCAAACATATCATTGTTGTGTGAAATGGTGCTTCTAATGGAACTTTCTAATGGAAGATAGCTGTCACTTAAATCATTGATTTTCAAGCAAAGATGAAGTTGTCAGAGAAAAGTGTTAAGCAGAAAAGGAGGACTTGCAGTGAGTGGGGTGAAGGTCAGAACGGGGTTTCAGGCAAACTGGTTTGTACTCACACATTTTTTACAGGTTTTTGCTTCAGTGAAAATCTGTTCAGCCAAGAAGTAAATATATTAACAGCAGACAAACTTAGAAAATAAATATAATTATGTGACAATGAAGATGATATAAAAATTAATAAAAATTGAAATGGTGATAAAGTGATGAAATGAGAACGTAGCAACAGTGGTGATGTGTCAGACGTGGTGTTCATGCAAATTCATGCCTTTCACCAACCATAGAAATTTTAGGAGAAATTGAGTATGGATTTAACTTGATACTTTGATATGGCTTTGTATGTTCTAGAGAAATGGTTGTTGCACAGAAACTATTCTGTTCCTCTTACCATTCTCACTGTCCTTTTCCTCTGTAATGTTGTCTTTGTTTTCTTCTATTTCTCTAGCAATTCCTAATGCTATACTTACTTTTTATGACTGTCAATCATTGTGATACTATTGTATTGACCCCTTAATTTCCCTGAATCTCTTCTGAATGTGAGTAAACAAAAGGGAATAAAAGGGAATGACCATCTTTTGTTGTTGTTGTTGTTGTTGTTGTGTTGGATTTAAATTTTATTATTATGGATTTCTGGACTAAGAACAGCTAAGCTGTAGTTGCAGGATTTATTGCCTCAAATTCTGATAGTCTGATTTCTCCAACATTCTTTTGCAATGTTATTTTATCATTTTGTTATTCAGACTCTTATTTGTGCAAATGTCGTGGTGGTGGTAATTCTTCATACCTCTCAGTAGATTTATGAGTAACAAGAAGGTACTCACAGTGGCTGGAAGGGACCTTAGGAGACTGAGTCCAGACCCTGCTAAAAACAGGTCACACAGATAGGCATCCAGATGAGACTTGAATATTTCCATAGAAGAAGACTGCACATCCTCATTGGACAACCTATTCCAGTGCTCCATCACCTTTACCATAAAGAAGTTCTTCTGCATCTTATTTTGCAACTTTCTGTGTTCGAGTTTTAGGCTGTTACTCTTTGACCTTTCGCTACAGACCACTAAGAAGAGCCTGGCCTCATCCATTTGTCTCCCACCTCCCTTTAGGTATTTGTAAACATTAATCAGGTCCCATCTCAGTCTTCTTTTCCAAAGGTAAACCAAACCCAGGTTTCTCAGCCTTTCCTCATCCTTTATTATCTTTATGGCCCTCCACTGGATTCCTTCTCAGTAATCCCTGTTTTTTTTGAACTGAGGAGCCCAGAAAGGTGGTATATTTTTTTTGATGAAAACTAACAAAAGGCTTGGTCTGCTTCTCACCAAGGAGGGAAACTTTCACAACAAATCATTTAAGGATTCAACTATGACTAGGCAGAGCATGCATATAGTAAGTACAGGTGACAGCTTAAAAACAAGAAGTGTTAGCTTACAGTACACACATCTTGGACTTTGGAAAAGATTAAATGATGATTAATATCATAATGGAATTAATTGATTTTATTTTATTTTTTTTTTCCATTGGCATTTTGTAAGCAATGTGCAGTGACAAAATTGGGTGATTTTAGTGGTGATTGTTCTTCTTTGTTTTGTGATCTTGTATCACATCCAGCAAACACTGGGAAATGCATTTTTTGAGAATAAGCCTTCTGAACAATGAAAAAAGGAAAACTACCTCTTGCTATGTTGGCACAGTCTGGTGGCATCATGAATTCAGAAGTTTTAGACAAAGGCATTCTTTACTAGCAGTAAAGAAATAAGGTTGATAAACACACTATTGTTCAGTACTGCATAATGCACAAACTATTTTTATAAGCAAGAGCAATATAAAAGATATTTTCAATATCTAATGAAAATAGATTGTTTTCCAAAGTCTTTCTGCCTCTTATCTTACTGCAAGATCGCAAGAGTTTTTATTTATAGCTTAGGTGTTTTATTCTTTTTGTTTACGTCTTTTCCTTGAAAAGGAGGTGACCTAGTTCTCTGGTAGGCTGTGCTAAATTTATTTACTTGTTGGGCTTCACAGCCTACACTGTGACTTACTAGTCAAACATTTTATTTCAGCAGCTCTGAGAAGGTGAGAGGATTCTTTATTTCTCCTGTCTGCTTGGTCGCTGATAGAAAATGCCTCCAGTCATAGTAAGGCCCTCTCCCCATTTCTTTTTGATTTCATGCCAACATCATGTGAAATTAGCAGAAATATCAGTAACTTTGTGATCTATTTGTATTGCATAATACATCATATAGATAGTTATTTTAAGTTGTAGCATACATCTGTTTACAGTTTTGCATGATATTGACATAATGTAAATAATAACACGATCAATATGTGTATCATCACTCTGAAATAAGTTGTAGTTAGTCCCCACATTTTCCTGTCAAGTGTTACTTTATGAAGCTGTTTTATCTGCAGTGAGAATTATTATACTCTTTTTGAAGAGGTCATGAGGGCCTATAGGCATATAAGTGAAGTTCCAATTTGATATATAAATGACAATAGAGAAAATAAAAATCTCTTGTAGGTCAGACTGAAATCCATTAGCTCTATATCTGAGCTCAGTCAATATATTTAGAGAACGTAAAAAATAAAAGAAGCATATTTTGAGATACCCTGGGAATGCTCTCTGATTCCCAGGAATTTACAGTTCAAGGACTTCCCAGACAGATTATGTTCTTGATATAATTCACTCATAAATTTAATTTTTTTAATTATTATTATTTCTTTTTCTTTTAAATGTATCTCTTTACTTAAGATCTGCAGCACTGCAGCATTCTCTGAGAAAGGACTTTGCGTCTTAACTGTGCAGTGTGTGAAGATGCTTCTTTGTTCATCTGCTCATTTCATTGGATATTCACTGGTTTTTTCAGCTGTAACAGATACTAAGCAACTGTTCTTTCTCACTTCTCAAGCAAAAGTCAGTTCCTTTTTTTGTTATTCTTCATTTCAAAATTATTTTCCATTTAAGATAACTTCTGAGAATGTGTGTATCTGCTTTTGCACTTCTCCAACTCTTTTCCCTTTTGAAAAGAGCAATCATTGTTTAAATTTTGAAACTATCAGTCCGTATTTGTAAAATAAATATTCTCATTTTTGCATGTAAAACAAATATCTTTTGCAAGAAGAATTTGAGCTGAAAAGCAGATATATTCAGATAGATTTTCCTCTTTGTTCAGTCATTTTTAATAGTAAAGTATAAATCTAGCTTGTAGCTTGATCTGTTTTACAGTGAATAGTTGACTCTTCAATATGTTCTTGAATGCTTTATCCTTTGAGAGCATTTAAACCCTGTGATTTATTTATTCATTTTGAATGCTTAGGCTATTTCAACTTTTATGTCCACAGACTGAAACTAGGAGATGGCACAGATATATACATTTGAGTTACATTTGTGAGTTCTCTGACACAAACAAATTGAGATTTATTATCCTTTGTGGGCTACACTCTAATGTTTTATTCAGCTTTTGTATGCAATAGAGATTATTTACATTTTTTTCCAGAGGATATGGCTATAGATACAACATGAGAATCTTTCAGATATATGATAACCAAATATTTCTTATACTGAGATGATATTTGTTGATTTTTACCTTCTTCATTCCTGTGCTTATCTAAAATCTTACAGCTTCTGAGTTAAAATTAGGAATTATTGTTTAATGTGATGTAGAATAAGAAAATGGGATTAGGGAGGCAGAAAATCAGGTCTGGTCATCCTTGGAAGGAGCCCAATGAGGAGAAAATATAACTGTAAATATGATGATGCTAAAAGTGACCCATGACTGGAATAGCAAAGAAGATGACACGAAGTAGTTCAATTGAGAGAAATATATGTGAACTTTGCATTTGTAAGTTTATTTCTAACCAAAAGGAAGATTTAAAAGGTAGCTGCTAGAAAAGGACTTGCGAACACTTACTTTGAAAGAAATGTTTTGCTTCACTGGAAATAAGAGGGTGCTGTTTTCACAGGGTCATAACAGTTAAACTAAGAAACTTTCTCGCATATTTCAGCTCTATGTGATGTTTTTTGTTGTTGGTGGTGGTTTTTGTTGTTGTTTGTTTTTTGCAGTGTTTTAAAGCTGCTTGATGAGGCTTAAAAGTCATTAGAAAACCAGTTACTGTGACTGTTGTGCCATGAAAACTTACCCAGAATACATAACCCTAATTTTTAACAACTCTGTAATAGGGAAACTAAAGTCACCACAAAGGCTTGTGGGTAAAATCTCAAATAATAGAATATCCTAAGCTGGAAGGGTCCCAGAAAGATCATCAAGTCCAACTCCTGGCTCCGCATAGGGCCACACAAAATTCAAACACTATGTCTGAAAGTGCTTTGAATTCTGACCCTTGAATTCTGGCAGCTTGGAGCCATGCTTGCTGTCCTGGGGAGACTGTACTGTGTCCATCATCATCTGGTGAAGAATCTTTTACTAACACCTAACCTGTCCCTCCGCAAATGCAGCTCTGTGCCATTCCCTTGGGTCCTTTCACTGATCTCTAACTACCAGATACCTGGTTACAGCTGAGATGGACATTCTGTTTGTGATCTTTCTTATAGCTAATGCTGGACTGTTTGTATAAGCTTGAGGCATTTGCTTTACTTTAAAAAAAACACACTACAGTGCCTATGACCTATGTATATATAACCTGAAAGGGTTATAATGAAGTTAATACAAGCACTGAGTTCCTTGGATGTTTGAGTTTAATGAAGTACTATGCTTTGTTCTTGTAAGGTGACAATCATGGATATATCATATACGCATGGATGCAGTAGGCTTCTAAGGGTATATAAACCCATCATTTCATTTACAGCCACACATAGAGTCTTCACTGCAGTGATAGAAGCATTTCATGATAAAAACAGTCTCTCTTTAAACAAACAAACAAACAAACACTGTATTTTTAATTTGGTCAACTGTTGAATCAAAGCAAATTTTATAATATTTCAGGCTTTAAAAAGAAGGAGCGTGTTCTCAGATGGCAAGCTTTCTCTTTTACGTGTTCTGTAAAACTATATGAAAGGAAGTGACTGAACCATATCCTGGAATGAGTGATGAGGATTCTGTCCTTTTTTTCTGCAAAATCGATAGAACTGCAAATCACTTTGATCGGTTTCTTATCCCTGTGAGCTGAAGTCACAACCTGAAGAATGAGGATATGATCCTGTTACCCATCGCGGAGGGTAGTATTTAGTCCCACCAATGTGTAAAAGAAGTACTTCAGTTTCTACCCCATATAAAACTGTTTGAACAAAAATTTAGAGGAGATTAGGAGAACGATACAGCTAGAAGTCAATCATTTTACCTTTCTGTAACAATTTTTTAGATTTTGTGTTCTTAAAGTTTGAAAATTGAATTTTAAGCAACACTTTTCTGCAACAGTTTTACAATGTTTGTGTAGCTTTCAATACTCTGTACCTTTCCCTGTTTATAGAGCAATGTGTCCATTATGTGGCTTCTCAAGAGAAAGCTTAAGTTGCTAGATTAAATAATTTTTTAATTCGTAATCAAATATCGTAATCAAAGCTCCCCTTTTTGTGTCCGCAACAGTGATGAATAGGCATTAGGTTCTGGGATGATCTTTTCACAGCTATTTTACTAATTCCTTGGCTCTCAGTGTATTGCAAATTCTAGGGTAGTAACCTCCTCAGAGAAAATTTTGGCTTTTGCCCCTGTGAAGTATTAACAACTCAAAGGAGTCTTCCATGTCCCTTTAAAAAATGACCATTTTTCCTGTAGATATGTATTTAATAGGAAAGTGTCATTATTTCAAAGAACATTCTTAAATGGATGACTACAGCATATCAGTTTAAAAATGTGTCTTTAAAACCAAGTGTTCTTACAGAATTTCATTTGTAAACCATTATATCTACACTTAGTGGTACTAGCTCTTTGTGGATATAGACTACTTGCTTCTTTGGAGTCATGATTTAATGAGCAGAAACTGAAAATCAATCTTAAAGACATTCTACATTTTAAAGTAGAATGACAGCTGAAAAAGGAAGAGACAGAATGGGATAAAGCAAGGAAAAATCAGAGTCAAACCATATGGATGTACTATGAAAGTCAAAAGAGATTTTTAGCTTCAAAAAAGGGAAGTATTGCTGCTATTTCATTGTGTGGTTTTTTGTGTTTTTTTCCCCTCCTTTTTCCAGCCACTTTTAAGCAATAGGTTCCACACTGAAGAATGATTTTAAGTAGTAATTGAGGGATGGTTTTTATTCATGGTATTCAGGCATTAACATAATAATTCAGTATTTGAAGTTAAGACGGGCATTTATTGAAGTGTATCCTAGAACGCAACACTTAAATGCAATTATTGGGGAAGAATTGCATTATTTAATCTGAATATAGGTTAAATATAATTCCAAATGTAAATTTTGAAAACCTTCAAATGCCTGTCCCATGTCACAGCTGCTCAGGTAACCACAGAAAGAAAAAAAATTAAGTTCATCTGGAACAGTGGAGGATCCAGTTCAAAATGTTACTATTGAAGTGCTACTTACCAACTCTTTAAGTTGCCATATGTAATTAGTTTCAATATCATGAAAGGGAAAGCAGAATCCCTAGTATTGCTGCTTATCTTTTAAAGTAAGATTGGTATAAAAATGAAGAGTTCATTGAAAGTAAATTGAAAGGACCATCTGCAGGGGTAAAGTATGTTTAGATGTGATGGTGATATTTTAAAAGTATCATATTTGAGGCTCAGTAAAAGTCAGCACCACTGTGTCAGAATGGGTTTTAGAGAGGAAAGAAGTGTCATTCAATGGAAAAGACAAAGAAAATATTACCGAATATTAAGAAGGTCCAGGAAAATAAAAGACAAAAATCTATATGCTATGCTTAAATGTAGAAGTATTATGGCATTCCATGAAGGTCCTGAAAAGTAACTTGCTAAGAGCATAAAATTACCAAAATATTTGTTTGCAATGCACAAGTAAGAGAAAGCCCTACAGAGGAAAGGCCAAATGAATGCATGTTTTTTGTGTTCATGTTTTATGCAGCATGAGGGAAGAGTTCGCACTATCTGTCTGTGTGAAGACACTCAGTACAAGCTGTGTGTGAGAAGGTATTTTTCAGATTGCAGGGAAAGAGGAAAAACAAATGAATCATTACAATTTCTCAAGTGTCAGATTGTTTGGACTGAAAGTATATGGCTAAATGAGGTTTACAGAGCTTTTCTAAGGGGAAAGAATGCATGCCTTGGAAATCTGATTTTATTTATTTATTTATTTTTTAAAGTGGAAAGGAAATAGATGGATATTCTCAGTGACAGGCCTGAAATGATTGTGTATTTGACCTCAACCCACTCACTTATTATTTCTAAAACAGTGGACTTGTATCATCAGGGAATTCTGCAGTTAGAGTTAGGGTACAAAAGCTTGCATCAATATTTCTTAGGTCAGTGGTTTCCTTAAACCTGGGCAATGCCCACTGGCATGGGAGTGCAGCAGATGATATGACCTGTAGGGTGACTTTCAGAGGTGTAGTCAAACCATCCTGGTGCTTCCTGTGAAGAAAAAGTACTTTTTATTGCACTCAGTATTCAAAGAACTGAAATGTCAACTCATGGTAAAGGTGCTGGAGTAAAATAAATAGAGAAGATTATTAAAGCAGATGACAGCTCAAAATATGACAGATAGAGGAGAGAGAAGTGTAAGGTGGGGCTGGCAGGGAGGACTAGCTAGCATTAAGTTAAACCAATGATCAGTGATATTTAAAGGACTTTGCTACAGAACATGTCCTAATCTTTAACAGCAACTGGAGCATTGTACAAGTGTAGAAAACAGTTCAGGTAGCAATTGACTCTC
Organism: Excalfactoria chinensis; assembly: GCF_039878825.1. Taxonomy (NCBI): domain Eukaryota; kingdom Metazoa; phylum Chordata; class Aves; order Galliformes; family Phasianidae; genus Excalfactoria; species Excalfactoria chinensis. Next base: position 15,834,432 of record NC_092828.1, on the reverse strand, counting down.
CAAAGGGATGGACTGTGAAAATATAACTGTAGTTATCCTTGAGGAGGTCTACTTTTTCAGAGACTTCTTTTTGCCTTTATTAAAAAAATAGCATTTCTAAACATTTGGTTCATAATTTCAGGTGGTGGGAAAACAGCTTATGTTTCCAGGAAAGGTAAGGTATTTTTCAGGTATTATCAGTAAGGATTATAACCTCTGTGTTTTATTTATTTACTTATTTGCTTATTTATTATTTACAGTGACCTCCTGAAATATAATTCTCATTCTCAGTGCTATCATAGTCCTGGACAGCCGATCACGGATAAGTTCCTCTTAGGGAATGGCAAAAAGTCAGCAGTACAGATGGCAGAAAAATGTTGAAAGAATGCACAATAAACTGTCAGTATTTGTAAATATAAAGTTAGTACATGTTAAAAACAGTCCTCCAGTGACATCCGCAGGGGTGTGCTGTGTTTGTGATTTTATCACTCAAGAATGAGATCTGTGAATTATAATAGGTTATGCTCTGAAAATGTCACCTCAGCACTGAGTAGCTATCAAGAAAGCAAATATGACATTAAAAATTATTGGGAAAGGAATAAAGAATGAAAGCAAAGATCATTATACCCTTGTATAAATTTATTGCCTTCATCTTGAATCCTGTATGCTCTTCTGGTGTTTTATAAAGGACAAAATAAAGCTAGAAAGGGTACAGAGAAAGGCAGAATGAGTTGTACTGAAGATATTTAGTATGAAGGCATGCCTAAATACTTCAGGACTTGAGCCTTGGAAGAAATGACTAATAGCAGGGAAGGTGGGAGAGGAGTTTTTTTCACTCCACTGGGTGAAACACTGGCTGGATGGCTGGTCCCAAACAGGTTATTGTCCATGGAGATAAATCCAGTTGGCAGCTGGTCATGAGTGGTGTCCCCCATGGCTCAGTACTGGGGCTGCTTCTATTGAACATCTTTATTAATGTTCTTGACAAGGGGATTGAGTGCACCCTCAGTAAGTTTGCAGATGACACCAAGTTGGGAGGGAGTGTTGATCTGCCTGAGGGGAGAGGGAGTGAGGAGGTCTACAGGAGGACCTGGATAGACTGGATAGATGGGCTAAAGGTAAACTGTATGAGTTTCAATAGAGCCAAGTGTCAGGTGCTGCATTTTGGTCACAACTCCAGGCAACCCTACAGGCTTGGGGAGGGGTGGCTGGAAAGCTGATTGATGGAAAGGGACCTTAGTGTACTGATGGACAGTTGGCTGAATATGAGCCAGCAGTGTGCCCAGGGGGCCAGGAAGGACAATAGTATCCTGGCTTGTATCAGGAATGGTTTGGTGAGCAGGACTAGGGAAGTCATCCTGCCCCTGTACTTGGCATTGGTGAGGCCTACTGTGTTCAGTTTTGGGCGCCTCAGTACAGAAAGGCTATTGAGGTACTGGAGCTGGTCCAAAGAAAGGCAACAAGGCTTGTGAAGGTCTTGGAGAATGTGCTCTATGAGGAGAGGCTGAGGGAACTGGGGCTGTTTGGTCTGGGGAAAAGGAGACAGAGGGGAGACCTTATTGCTTTCTTCCAGTACCTGAAAGGTTCTTACAGTGAGAATGGGGCAGGTCTCTTCTCACAGGTGACAGGACGAGGGATAATGGTCTCAAGTTGTGCCAGAGTAAGTTTATGTTGGATATCAGGAAAAATTTCATTACAGAAAGGGTAGTTAAACACTGGAATAGGCTCCCCAGGGAGATGGTTCAGTCATCATCCCTGGATGGGTTTAAGAGCTGTTTGGATGTGCTGCTCAGAGATTTAGCAGAGGGTTTTTAGAGTTAGGGTACTATGGTTAGGCTGAGGTTGGACTTGATGATCTTGAAGGTATTTTCCAACCTGAATGATCCTATCACTCTAAAAGTGAATGTCATGAAGGGAAGTTCATTTTTTTCTCGTCATTAAAGCATGAGAAGTGAAATTATCAGGTGGCAGATTCAGAGCATACTGAGGATGTATCTATTTCACTGCTTGTAGCAACTTACAAAGCTCTTTGCTACCAGGTATTGATTTTGACCAATGCTTAGAAGGATTCAAAAAAATCAATTTCATAAATTCATGGTAAAGAAATCCTACAAAGCAACTCTGAAAAAAATTTACTTTTGTTCAGACGATCTTGAAAATATTAAGGATATCCGAGGGAACTATTGCCGTGTTTGGTCATCTTTTATAGTCCTCCCAGTCTTCCACCTCTGGTCACTACTGGAGTCAGAACAGTAAGCTGAAGGTGTATTTTCCCTACCTCTATACAAAAACCAAATACAGAGTTGTTTGTTGTTTTGGAAGTAATGCAAGTTTGAGCCTAATCCAGAATATAACTCCTGCAGTCTGTGCTAGCTGGTGAACAAAGAGAATTTATTTCTGTATTCCACCATAAAATACCACTGTGCCTTATATGCCAGCTTGGAACTGTTCCAGAGGATAGGGAAAGCAAACTGCTGTCATTGATAATGCTTTTCTAACAATGCAGGTTCAAGATCCTCACAACTTTCCTGGAATTGTGCTTATTTTTCACAAATGGACTGCACCTTCTGTCTGGGGTTTGTGCAGCATTAAGGATATATGACATAGGGATACGTATGATTGATGTTTAAAAAAAAAAAAAAAAAACAACAAAAAATAAAACACAAAAAACAAACATCTTGACTTGTTGCCCTCCAAAATTCATGCATTTTAGAGTTGGAAGAGTTTAAAATATAGTTGGAAGAAAACAGACAAAACCTTTGAGACAGCCTAAATACAGAACCTAGCCTGCTTTCCTTTAATCATGCACTTTGGGCTTTAATACTTCAGTCATATATCTACAAAGGTTACAGTAAATTCAGTCCTCTAGCAATTGAAGGCTCCTTGCCTCTAAGCAGACCTGGCATGGGAGAAAATTAGCAAGTGGAACTTGTCTTGCTTGACTTCTTTGTGCTAACCTGGGAATTTGCAGGATGTTTTCTGCACTGTTTTGTCTGAGGGTTGTTTGAGGCAGTACAAGAGGTAGGCTATTTTTATATTCTGTTATTTTTATTTATTTTTTTATTTTATTTTTCTGAACATGGAAAAGAGGAAAAAATAGAATTATCACATTATCTGATGTGACTTCTCCTGTAGTACTCTGAAGAAGCAGAGCCAGAAACAAAGTGATTAAAATCATACTGTTGTCTTTCAACAGCTTTGGTTGAATAGGAGAGCATTTGTGTTGTTGGTCTCTTAGCTGATATTTCCCCAGCTAATTCTGGGGAACTTTTAGCAAGAGTGACAGAGCCAATTCCCACATTGTGGCCTATCTTTCCTTCCCTAGTACTAGAATAGGAAACAGGTATGAACCTCTAGAGCAGTTGCAGACAGGTTTAGTAAGATGGAGAAAAGATTTAGCTTTTTGTGTTTTAGGGACATGGTTTAGTGGGAGCTATTGGTAATAGGTGAACAGTTGGACTGGATGATCTTTTAGGTCTTTTCCAACCTTGGTGATTCTATGATTCCATGATTCTAGGTTCTTTTTTCTGTGGAAGTTCTCTGTGAGAGCAGAGGATGATACAACTGTGTCCAGCTTTGGGTTTTACTTTACAAGAGACTGGCAAACTGGAACAAGTCCAGCTGAGGCCAAGCAGAGATTTTGGGAGCTGAATTCTATGACTGATTCTTGGCAGTGTGGACTGTCCAACTGGACTTTTTCAGTCTGAAAAGGAAAATGCTAAAGATGAGTGTACAGTGATTAAGGGATAATTGTAGCTGGATGTAGCTGTGCTTGTACAGCAAGCTGCAGCAGAGTAAACTGGACAGAAGGAAAAGTCAGCTTTGAGAGTGATTGTACATGCTGGAGGAACTTGCCCAGAAAGACTGAAAGATCTCCATCCTGGGAGATTTTCAGAGTTTGGCTGGATGAACTTTGAGCATCCTGATGTAACTTTTAAGATGCATTTAACTTTTAAGTTGGTCCTGCTCTCAGCAACAGATTGGACAGGATCACTTCAGTAGGTTTATGTCCAAATTAATAATTGTGTGTGTGAGCTTATGTAGCAGATCTCTCTATGGCTTACAGAAAATACACAACTGTCACATTGCTCTTGGAATTAAAACCTGTTTGTGAATCTTCTTACTGGAGTGAAAATCCATTATTTTGTAAGTGCTGCCTCTCTTTGGCAACTGAAGTAATGCTGTGTGAGCTGTAAAATGAGTTCCTGTAGGTTTGTACTGTATTCCTGTGGATGTATTCTCCACTGAAGACAATTGGCACTCTTGGTACATAAATGCCAGGAATAAACATTTTCCTTGTTTATTTTGTGAATGGCAGCATCTTCTGTTCCACCCTCTAAAAGAAATAAACAACTTTTGCACAGATTTGACAAACAAATGTTTGTGGATTTTTGTGTGGATTTTCTTCTTTGTTAGTGTAACATTTTGCAGTAAGAGAAGTTTCTTCTGAAAATTATGTGGACGCTGCCAAAATATTTCTCATGGTTTATTCCAAGACCACTTCAGGAATAAAGTTTCAGCTGTTCAATCTGCCAATCCATCAGTCTTTCTTTTTATCATCCTTAAGAGACAAGTGCTACATTTGCCCTTGTGTAGTCCTCCAGGATGTTCTCTGTGCTCCAGAAGCTTGTAGAGATAATCATTAATGATTCAGAAATGCTCTATTTTCTCGAAGGTGAATATAATAAGGCCCAGACAATTTTAACATGTCTATCTTATCTAAATATTCTTTAATATATTATTCACATACTTCACGAGTCTTTTTCTTCTATTTTTTAAAATGTATGGGTAAGATTCACAATTTTGGGAGGGATGGATGAAGGACATTTTCAATAAGGGGATTAGATGATTAATTTTCACTTTGTACCTATTTCTTTTTTCTTGCTGCTGACCCACTTTCTTTTTCTAATTTATCAGGTATTTTACAATTGTGCATTTTGTTCATTTTATCCTGTGTAATTTGAAAATCATTTTTTTCAGCTTTTTTTTTTTTTTTTTTTTTTTTTTCCTTCTATATTATTCAGTTTTATCTGATGTTTTTTTCTTTCTTTCTTTGTGATCACTTTTTGACAGCCAGTCATGGGAGATTTCCAAATGCAAGTATAATGCAATGCCTACTTCCTTACTTTTGGACAATTTGTGCATTTAATATAATGCACAAATTCTTCAGTTACTGCTAGGGTATTTGCACATGTTTATCTTCAGGTCTTCTTTTGAAACAATATTTAACCAGTTTCCAGAGGTTGTTGAAATGGTCAGGTTTTGATTGTGGTGGTGTGGTGGGAGATTGTTTGTTTTGTTTCTGTATCTGTCGTGTCTCATTTTTCCTAGTGTTTACTGCTTTCCCCAGAAGGCCTCCTTCGTATTGTTAATCCATTCTTTTTTGTTTGACAGCACCAAACCTAAAATAACCACTCCCATGGTAGCTTCTTCACTCTGAAATGAAAAGTTGCTTCCAATGCAGTGTGCTCATAAAATAACTGTCTTAGTTTTCTCATGTGGTATGTAACTATGAAAAATACTTGTCATATCTCCTTTCATAATTAAAGTTTCACTTTAACAAAAACCAAACCTTTATCTGACCACACACAAAGAAAAATATGTGGTTTTCCTTGCTTCTTGGCTTAGAGTAGCAGAACCTTTTAAAGCATCATGTCTGTTCTTTTGCTTTCTTATCCCACTTACTGAGATTTATTTTTTAATCATTTTTCATCTATTTCTCTGCTTAATAGCATGTATAGAATCATAGAATTACTCAGGTTGGAAAAGACCTCAAAGATCATCAAGTCCAAACTCAGACTAGCCATAGTACCCTAACTCTAAAAACCCTCTGCTAAATCATATCTCTGAGTAGCACATCCAAATGGCTATTAAACCCATCCAGGGATGATGACTGAACCATCTCCCTGGGGAGCCTATTCCAGTGTTTAACTGCAGTTTCTGTAAAGGAGTGTTTCCTAACGTCCAACCTAAACTTACTTTGATGCAACTTGAGACCTCCTGTCTCCTGTCACCAGTGAGAAGAGACTTGCCCCACTCTCACTGTAATCACCTTTCAGGTATTGGAAGATTGCAATAAGGTCTCCCCTCAGCCTCTCCTTGTAGGGCTGATTTTCTAAGCCCTTCACAAGCCTCATTGCCCTTCTCTGGACCTGCTCCAGTACCTCAATGTACTGAGGTGCCCAAAACTGAACACAGTACTTGAGGTGAGGCCTCATCAATGCCAAGTACAGGGGCAGGATGACTTCCCTAGTCCTGTTAACCACACCATTCCTGATACAAGCGAGGATGCCATTGGCCTTCTGTCACAAAACCATGACACCTTCTTGGCCACCTGGGTTTGTCCCCAAGCCTGTAGGGTTGCCTGGGGTTGTGACCAAAATGCAGCACCCGACACTTGGCCCTACTGAAATTCATGCAGTTAGCCATGGCCCATCAATCCAGTCTATCCAGGTCCTTCTGTAGTCCCTTCCCTCAGGCAGATCAACACTCCCTCCCAGCTTGGTGCTATCAGCAAACTTACTGAGGGTATACATGTTCTGAAACTAAGCATGTTTTCACTTCTGTTCCATTGTCAGAGATAGCTTAATAAGTGATTTGTCCCCAACATTTATGACACAAAGCTCTGTGATGCCATTTATGTCTTAAGTTGTGAATTAACATCTTAATTTTCTATTTTTCTGCTTGATCTTAGCATGTGTAGGACCCTCTTGTGTTCACTGAGCTGCTGTACTGTTCTTTCTGTCTGCCTAAGGAGACTTATTCATTGTGCTTGAGGACTATGACCTATTCAGTTAAATATTTTCAGAATCTTTGATAAGTTTTTTAACAGGCAAGATGTCTCTGTAGTGCTGTACTCATGTAGGCACCTAGCATAGTTAATAAAGGATCTTTGTTCTGCTAGTCTTGTTGGTGACAGTATCAGTTTAGCTATTACTCGTACATGCAATGACAGATTTACTTTTCTCAGTGTAGTTTTTTCTGTTACACAGTATAATTTTGGTGCACACTTAGCTTTAGCTCAAGAACTCTGGGTCTCTCCTAACCACAGCCTACAGCTGTGCCATTCAATTTGTACTTTTGTATCAAGAAGTTGTATCTTTAGGACTTTATAAACCTTTCATCCACCAAAAACTTTGAGTTTTCTGGAAATTTGAGCTTTGAAAACTGTATAGAGTTAAAGGAACATTCTACCAAAGGCAACGTCAAATGTACAGAAACTCATTCTGGTAAAGGAAGCTGCCAGAATGCTCTTAGTGGATCAGAAAGTGTTCTTTAGATGTCCTGCCAACATGTTTCCCATTTAAAGGAAGAAGTTTTTCATTTCTGATGTGTTTGCTTAAGTCTTTTGGTTCCTAACATGGCCACATTACCACCTGACTGATTGATTTGTTGGTGTTTTTATTTTTTGTTCTTTCTTCTTCTGCGTGTCTTGCACATGTAAAAACTCCAGTGCCCTCAGAGTTATTCTGGTATTCCATGAAGATGGCAATGGTGTTTCTAGGAGTGGCAATTTCAGAATAGTTGGTTGCCTTCACCTTTGCTCTGCATAGTATTTATACATTTTATCCAAAGCTCTAAGACATTGACAAATGTTTCCTCAAATGTTTTTTCCTTTTGTAAATAAGTACATAGTTTAGATTAGAATAAGAACCTGTAATGGTAATAATCCTAAGAGTTTCTACCACAAACAGTTAAAAATACATCCAAATCTTAATGTGGATGAAACCTGCACACTAAGCTCTGCATTTCCAGCAATATTTTAGTTACCTTTCTTTTACTTCTGGGCTACTGATGCACTCATCATCCACCATAAGACTGTCTTTACCCTTGGAAGAAACATTAGTTTTGATGAAATGCACAAAAGCAAACAAACAAACAAACAAACAAAAAAATAAAGAAGATTCTAGTTAAATAAAAAGCTCCCTAGCAAGTGAGAAGTAAAGTAAAGAGAAGCAGCTGCAACCCAGCACGGAGGGAGAGGAATCTGAAGAACTTCTCCATCTCATGGCAGAAACAGGCTTCTGCCAAAAAAGCCCTTCTATTGCAGGATGTAGGATTAAATAGTAAATGTGCTTTGGCCATGGATAGACCTGTATGATGCTTTGGGATTCCAGTCAGATACACTCATCAGAAAAGTTTTTTGAGCCCATTAGACAGAACTTTATGTTAGAAGAAAGCAAGCATATGTCTAATGACAAGGCATTTCCAGATTCCATATCTCTGTTTTGAGAACTTTGTGGCCATCCTGACCTCTGTCTGCAGTGTAGAAACTACATTTACAGTGCTTCAACTAAAATAAGTTATTGCTATTTTTGAAAGAGCAATAGTGTAATAATAAAAGTCCATTAAAAAAAAAAAAAAAAAAAAAAAAAAAAAAAAAAAAGCATTAGCAAATATGCATTTATCTTTTTTTTTTTTTTTTTTTTTTTTTTTTGCCAGATTTTGTTATTCTGCTTGGTAAAGCACAGGAAGCTGCTAAGGATCTTTAGTCTTTTGGTAATGCAACATAGTCCTGAGATTTATCAGTCTGTCAAGTCCATGAAACCTAGCCACATTTGAAGGGTGTTTAATAATTCATAAAGGAAGTTTACTTGTATCTTCACAGTAAGAGATGGAGTTACTGGTTAGGCCCTACTATTAACAAAGAATTCAAGACATGAAAGATTGAGTTTGAGGTACCCAGTATTTAAACAGTCACTGGAGTGAAAACGCCAAAAATTTCTAAGTTCTCCTACTGCTCATATTATGGAATTTTATTTCTATATCCTTTGATATTTTACACTGGAAAAATCTTACATTCTTTCTAAGAAGAAAATTAGTATCAATTTCTGAAGCTTTGGGAGAAAGTCCAATATATAATGTATCTTTGTTCAATATTAGGAAAAAAAATCTATTAAATTGGTTCCAAATGATAGGTTTTTTAGAATATTTTTATGTACATATCAGATAATCTTCCTGGTACATTAAGCAGCACATTTTAGCCTCAGCTGCTTTTTGACAACAGAAATTGATAGTTGTTAGCACCTTCCTGTCTTTTGCTATCAATTATGCAGACATGTTTTCCCATAACAAAGCCAGTCATTTTTATGGAGCATAATTTGTGAGATACAAATAATTTTAGCCAGACTCAGCAGTGGGCTAAAAATAAAGCACTTTTGTGACAGCACTGTGATCAGTGCTAGACAACAGTGCTGTAAAACAGTTGAGTGCTGTGCACTGCTTGCCTCAAAAGAATTCAGCATGACTGGTGGAGCACTTTCAAGAGTACTTGTCAACTTGTCTTCTGCCCTGAGTGTAGGAAGAAGTTGGGAAGAAGAAAGTAAATGTGGGTTAGCTGTGAATTTCTGCAGAAAAACATGGTTTTCTGAGAGGGAAATTTTATGGGCATTCCCCACTTAGTGAATCAGTATTTTTATAAGTATGCAGTAACATTCAAAAAGGCATAAAAGTATCTGGGAGCGAAACAGTGAAACTCTTTTAATTATAATAAAAGTGGAGTCAATATATATGCCACTTTGTAAAACATTTAGTGTTGGAACTACATGTACTTCAGGTGTCCTTTCTTAACACAAGATAAAGTAGCTTGCCCATGCTTAACTATAGTACAATGCTTGATTTATTGTATAGTTTATTTACTTTTTAAGCGTAAAGGTAATGATGCTCGGCACACTCATGCTTTTCTTTTTATTTTATTTATTTATTTATTTATTTATTCCCAGGGTAGAATTTTTTTCTTTCCATTCTGCAAATACATGAATATTCCTGCCTTCCATTAACTCAATTGTTCTATTAAAAACGAATATGTACCTTTATGTTTTGATCTGCTTACTGTTCATTTGCTGTTGCAGAAACAAGGACAGGACTCATTAGGTATTATTAAGAGGTAGGATACCATGAAATTAGTAAATGTAGTGATTTCCCATTTGTGTGCTTTTATACCATTGATAAATGTGAAACACACAAGAGAACTGAAGGTTTTTAACTATGTAGGGAAAAAAAAATGCTATAGTACATCGAAGTACATTTTTGGGCCTACATTTCTAAAGCTACCCTCTAATTTTTAAAAACTTCTTTTTTCTGTATCATTACTTAGGCTGAAGTTTTGAACTTTTCAGTTAATAAAATGTGATAAAAAGTACAAGAAAAATGTTATATTTTCATGTCAAGTAATGCTCAGATTGGCTCTGTCAGACCTACTTTTCTAATGTGGCAGGTAGCATAATCACCCAGATCAATGAGCTAGGGCTAAAAATACTGAGTTTCACCAGTGCCACTGTCAGCTCAGTCTTGAATTCTTTATATTCTTCAGAACTGTACATTTCTTTTTTAATTTTACAGCTGCTTCTTCAGAACACTCATATTATGACTATAGCTGGGATGGGGGAAGATTAGACTCCAGAAAAGAAAACATCAGCTCTGGACAACTGCTTAGATGCTGAGTGTTTTTCATAGTATTTAAATATGAATTTGAAATAGTCCACTTGAAATCATCAAATGTGATATGCTAATGAAGATATGCTAAAGCAGGTCTGATTGAAGAGAGCAGCTTCATAGGGAACAAACTGAAGAGATCAAGGATAAACTTCCAGGAATGTTTTTTTAAGGTCTACCTGTCCCTTCCTTCAGCTGTGGATGAATTGAAATTTTTTATCTTTTTCAGAAGTTCTGTTACTCACTGTTTCCTTATTTGTGATTAAATAGGTCTAATTTTTTTACTTGTGTGCTCTAGTATAGAGATCCCGATGTTTCTCTGTTTTTAACTTGGATCCATTGTATTGAGAGGACAAGGCACCATTTCCTTGCTGTAAATGTAAAAAGACATCCAGCAGTGTATGTGAAACGGTGCTGATAACCTGGGAGAAGCCTCCGGTGGCGCAGTGGTATAAGGTGCTTCTTGCAACACCAGAGGCCCGGGGTTTGAATCCCCCTGTGGCGCAAGTGGCAGAAATGCTGCTCTGCTACACAGAAGGCTCGAATCCCAGGAGTTGGACTCGATTATCTCTAAGGTCCCTTTCAACTTGCACGATACTGTGATACTGTGTGATACATGGTTTTATATCTATTGTATACCTTGAGAGTGTGTGGAAAATACGGAAGGGAGAACTAGTTTAATAGTGTTAAAGAAACAGCAGTCTCATTCCTTTTGTGAAAATGGTACAACTGTACACTGAGAGACAGTAAGTGGAGAAAGTACATATGAAAACAAGTTATGGCTTTATAGTATTTTCTAAACCCGTGTAACATAAAAAAATATTGTAGTACTAAACTATATAGAGTATATATTTCTATCTATAATAAAATAAATCCCTAAACTAATAGGAAAATATTGCCTAATGAATTCTAGGTCCACGTTGAACGTTCTGACTTATGTTTTATCTCTATCTTTTTCTAGTTTATTTTATGCGTTGAAAAAGTAGCTACACAATTATAAGAACTCTGTAAACTATAACTCTGTAGTTGTATTGAGTATCAACCTGTGGAGGCAGCATCAGCCCACAAAAGCAAATTGTATTCTGTGTTTGAGTACCAGCAAACAAATGCAAAGCCTCGTATACATACATATATTTCCCTAATTTATTAAATCATCATATCCATCTCGTGAAACATTGTTCATCTCTAGAAGAATTAGTCTCTCCAAAGGTTCTGAGAGAGATTAGTTCTCCCTCATGCAAGTTAAACCCATTTTTCATGAAAAGATGTTGATTTATACATTTCAACTTGAAATATATATATGTATATATTTATTATTTTTTTGCCTAATTTGGGCCTTGCCTACAACTCAAAACCTTCTGTTGGTGTATTGTTAAATTAATTGTTAGTGATTTTGCAATGAAGATAATTTGTAAAGTAGTCAGGGAGCATTCTGTGGAGACATTCCCCAAAATAACAAGGAAGGACTCAGCATGGTATGTGGTTGGCTGTGGCAGACTGTTTCACTGAGACGCATCTGAAGCACAGTAGGGATAACTAAAAACAGTACAGGGATATTTTATGAGTGCTTGTCATGATGACTGCATTATTGTTTAGAAATAACTGACCCAACTTTAAACAAGCCAGCTGCAGCATGCAGTAAAATAAATGAGTTCGCATTCCTGAGGTGCCTGGGCTGCTTTGTGTACCTACAAATTTGTGTTTATTTGAATGTTAATTTGAGTTTCTCGTAGTGGAGAATGGACATGGAAAGCAACAGCAAGAAGAGTTATTACAAGGTTTTAAGGCAGACTGAAGTCTAATTTTGACTCAGTCCTGTTCCAACTCCTCATTAAACTCACACAGTGATAATGTACAGTGCCTACTTGATAATCAGCCAAGTGGCTGAGCTAGTTAATCCTCCTAATACCATACTTTCAGTTGTTTGTTTGCTTTTTTTCTTTCTGTGGTTATATTTTGTGGTAAAATAGATTATTAGCTAGAGAACTTTTGCAATGTGATGCTAAATTTGCTATTATGAATTTCTTTTTGCATACTTTTGATATTGTATGTAGTACCTCTAGGAGTTCATAAGTTACTACTATATATTTACATGAAGCAGTATTTAGTCGACCCGAAAATAATCAGATACTTCTGAATCTGTTTGTAAAATACACAGCACTATTCAGCAAGCACATCTGTATGTATGCATGGATGTTGGACAGCCTAAGTGTGAGATTCCATAGGTGCACTGTTAACAGCTGTCTTCAATAAACAGCAGGAAGTATCAGTAGTATCCTTGTACAACATGGACTATACGAATTATTCAGCATTCCTGTTAAATTCAGCGTTTTCATAGAGTAAGGCATTTATGTTACCTAAAGCTAAGACATGCTGGCTAAAAATGCCTATTTCAGGTTATGTCAAATGAATGTGAACTTCTGACATTTAATAATTGGCTTTTTAACACAAGTGATAACTTGATCTAAAATCAATAGGTCATGTTATAGCTGTAAGCAACACACAGGCAGCACACATATTCTGTTCCTTTTACTTCTTTCATTACATTTTCTAAAGTTAATTTGAAATGTTTTATAATATATTGAAGTTAAGAGCTGATTATGATGACCTCATAATAGTAGTTTTGTAGTAAATGGACAGAAAGTCATCCGCAGCATGGATAAATCTGATCTATATCATTAAAAGAACCCTGTTTCATTACTGAATATAAAGGAGAGTGAAAAGATAAAACGTCAGTATTGGTTTACCACAATACAACAGTAGTAATAGAATAATTGGTAAAAGATTTATTCTTGTGGGTCATTCAGTTTTGACATGCAGTGCTGAGCTTAAAAGCTAAAGGAAATTTTCTATTTTTGTAGTTGTTTTTGATTGTTTTTCAAACAAAATCTTCCCCTTCTTTTCAGTATTTCAATGTAGACAAACTGTTTATTTTCTCCCACAGACATAAATATTAAAATCTAAGGTTCTCTTCTCTGTTTGATACATACCTTTAGACTCTTTCCTAAAAGTAATTTGTTACTATATTTGAGCCATGAGTCATAAGTCTCAGTTGAGAAATGAGCTTTTTTCATGTCACACGTCGTATCAATTGTAGTTTGTCTGAATTTCAAAAAATCCAAATTTTGCATAATAAAATCTAGGTTCATACTTAGAATGACCGGCTGGTGCATATGAAAGTAGATACATGATCCGATTGTGCATGTTTTTATGAGATATCCCTCAATAGTTTCAAGATTATGGTTCAGTGTATTTCATTATCCTTCTAGATAGATTTTGTTATTTAATTACACTGTAGGCTAAGATGCAAGTAGTTGCCTAAAAAGAAAATCCACATCCTAGATGTCAGATATTGGATCTTTATCTAAAATATTGCTTTTATTTCGCTGATTAAAATGCAGACTCCACACTTTTAACTTACATTCAGAATAGATTATTTCCTAAAATTTAATAATTTTCTATTCTCTTTTTCAGAAAATAAGTTGGCAGTTCTGATTAATTTTCGTATTTGATATAACCATAATTAATTCTTTAATTAATTTGCATGACTGTACAGAGACTTTCGCTAGATTAAATGCTTTGAATCATTCTGAATTGGAAAAAAACCCTATTTTTTTTTTCCTGGAAAAAATAGTTTTTGTTTTGTTTTGTTTTGTTTTTGTTTGTTTTTTTTTGTTTGTTTGTTTTTAACTTTTCTGAGGTGATACAATTTCCTTTTAAGCCTTTTAGAAAGTGAGGTCACCACATTTAAGAAATAATTATGCCCTTTGTCTTCAAACATGACAGAACAAATAGAGTTCTTGAGAAGGTCGAAAACTATGAGTTTCCAGCACAGTTGTATAATACAGCAAAACATCATTCTACATTGTTTGTGAACTGTTTTGTATTTCAAGACCTTTTTTATGGGGGAAAGAAAGAACTATTAGAAAAGAGAAAAACTGTAGTAAAATAAGGCTCTGCAGTGATTTAGAATTCCAGAACCGAGACTGAATCTTTCCAATGGGTTACAACGCAGTAAAGAATCTGTGCATTCTGACTTCAGCTACTCATAACTTTCAACTGATACAGCACAAAGTTCTGGAGAGACACAGTTCTTCCTCTGAAAAGGCTTTGCTGCCACTCTGTGGAAGAAATATTTATTCCATGTAAAACGTTAAAAATAACACACCAGTTCTGTTTTCTCATCTCCAGCATCCACCCCACCTTTCAAAAACCCCAGTTGAATAACTGTAAACTAAAAATAACAGTGTTGCATAATCTAACAGTGTACTTCCAGATTCAGCTTTGACCTTGGTTATATACCCCAGGGTGGGAAAACAATTGTAAAAACATGAAGAATAGGGTTTTTACAGAGGGCTGCTAGAAATCAGTTGAAGGATTCTTCCTAATAGTAAATGGCAGGTGCAGAAAAACAACTACATAGGAGACATCTAAAGGCACTGTCAATGCAGATATTAAGAGTAAATAGGAAATCTGTATTTTTTAAAAAATAAATAAAGATATATATATTTTTTCATTAATTCTAGCAGACTGATTAAGGCACCAGTGCTAGTGCTTGCTATGACCTTCAATACAAAAGGCATTCAAACTCCATAAAATATTGATTAAAAATAGCATTGATTGGCAGAATTTCCACTAGAAAGAAAGGGAACATGTTACAGGTAGGTTTATATCCCTTCAGAAGCTGGGAACCACCTCTATTAGGTGGGCTTGTGGGCATCACATTGTGCAGATCCCACCTTTGAGCATCCTTACGGGATTTTCCTAGATGTGAGTAACTCTGTTAATTATTTTCGTGGTCAAGCAGATACTCATATGAAAACATGATGCATCACATTAAGATAAAGGTAGGGATACACCAGTGATTTCAGTGTGTGTGGGCTGCCTGCTGGGTCCTTTTCTATAGTAGGACTCTGGTAGTGCAACACCTCCCTCCATGGAAAAGTTCTTGGGGAAAAAAATAATCAGCAATACACTTCATTTGTTACCCTGATCACATCTTTAATTTCACATGATGTTATTTCTTTACTTTCTACAGATACCACTTCATGTTCTCTCCTCTTAGTTCATTTTATAGTTAACTTTTAAACTGAACTTTCTCACTAAGCAGAACGAAGGAGGGCACTCCAGGCTATGTGATGTTCATCAGTGTGTGGTATGAAAGTTGAAATTAATAATGAGTTGCTTTCAAGCTTCAAGCAAGGACTGGTTCCATTAATCATAGGCTGACCCACAGTACACAGGTGCAGGTTAAGCTGAAGATGACACAACTGAATTGTATTCATTTGTAATGCTTTCAGGATATTGATATCTGCAACAAGTTCTTAGTAGAGGAGTTGAATATATGAAAAAAAAAAAGAAAAGGAAAAAATCATATGGCATTGGATCATAAAAAATTAAGTGAATTCTTAAATTCCTTAATCTGATAAATCTAAGCACATTGTATTAAAATAACTAATATGCACTTAAGACAGCTGGGATTGTATAGATATATAGATTGTATATTAGTAACGTAATATTATTTTAATAGTGATTAATTGTAAGAATTAATAATAATATTCTGACATTAGAAACATTAGAACCAAATTTATCCACTTAAGCAACATTTCAAAAATAATGTGAACAATCCCTATCAAAATATCCACCTCATTTTTCTTTTCCTTTTTTTTCCCTAACCTTAACTTTCACAAGGTTCCTAAACAGTCAGGTCTGCAAATAAAGCACACTTAATGATCTCTTTACAGAAAAGAACATAATGCAAATTTGTTCTACTGAAAATTTATCCCTTTATCACTACACTTAAATTCTAATTGCTCTCTAGTGTGTTATTTAGTGTCAAGTTAGAGACAAACGTCAAAATCAGAATTTTTCTAAGAGAAAAGAAAGGGAAAAACTAAGGGAAAAATTTGGAATGGTTATTTAGATATGTTAGGATGCAATTTAAATTAAAAAAAAAAAAACAACAACAAAAAAAAAAACAACAACAAAAACAAACAAGTTCTATTACTTTAGCTATCAGAAGGATTAAACTACCTTCTCAGTTGTTAAGATAAAAATAGCATTTATCTTAGTTTAGCGTGAGCATGTGTAAGACAACAGAATTCAGTGAGTGCACTTTTCACATGCTTCCCTTAAGGTTAGATTCTTTTAGGAGGAGATCTGGAACTGAGGGTTATCAGTATGTGCTTTGATGAAATTTTCTGGTGAATGTTTTCTATGGTGATTATAGTTGTAAGATATAGAGAAGGAAATTCTTCTGCCTACAAGGATGTGGGTGATATCAGTTCTGGAAATGGGACGTATTTTAAATACATAAAAGATGCATGGAGAGCAGTGGGATTTTCTAGGAAAAGACAATCTGCTTCCATGTTTTCAAATCTTCTTTCTAATACTGTGGAAGGAAAAGTATATTCATTGTTCAATTATTAGCTAACGTTACTGCAGTAAATCATAATCATAAAAGCATAAGTGGAGAAATAGCAACCTTCTAGTGATATGATACTGTATTAATTTGTTGTCTTAATTCTTTCGTGATTAATTCTAGAAAGCTATGTCCATACTGTAAGGATCTAAGGTTTCTAAACATTGGGCAATTTTTCTGTGGTTTATCTTCTATTTGAGAAGAATGACAATGTTCTCCAGTCTACTCTTTCTGTAATTAATGTTTCTGAACTCTGGAGAAGGATGTTATCTGCACTGAATCAACTTATTTTCCCTTTACCAAATAAATGAATAAGCATCTTTGTTAGGGATGAACTTTTGAACCTTCTCACATCTTAGAACTAGCCCATCCATCTAAGTGGGAGCTCTGCACAGCAGCCAGTCTACCACTCCCCACTGTTTGCTGTCCTTGATGAACTTGGTGTGGATCTTCACCATCCCACCTCTCAGTTAATGAATATATTAAACAATATTGTCTCCAGATTTTGTTCCTGAGAAATATGATTAATTAACATTTTTTGGACTGCTGTCTGTATGGCTAAATGCATGCTATACCAAATGTGCTTTGCCACATGTTAGTTCTCTGTTCAGTAGTGGGACACTGGTGCAGTTTCTGGGCAGTAGCAGAGAGCTAAAAGGACAGGAGGGCAGCACCCAGGCAACAGAACTTGACTCTGCTATAGTGACATGAAAAAAATTGATTATTCCAACTGTGAATAAAGAAATATCGTGGACTTTTAAATAAGCAGAACGTCATCATAAAATTGAATCAAGAAAAAGAAAAAAAGTAGACACCAGGTCATTTATGATTAGACATCAGCCTTCCTACTTGTACAAATGGTCATTAATTTTATAATGTATATTTGCGTATTTAAAAAAACACACTTCCTTCTCCTTCTTTCCCCATCAGTACTATGGATTCATCTTTCCTTCAGTTCATGTGCATTTCTACTGTGTAGTGTGATAAGAACATTTGTGGATAGTGAGATGAGGCTAACAGCAGTCAGAAATGGTGAATGAACCCATGAAAGCCTTTATTTCTGAGAGAGTTGCTGCAACAGGAACTCACCTCCAGAATGACCAATTTTGTGTCCCATGGCTCTATTTTCTTAGGGAAAGATATAATATAAATAAGCCAGCTAAGTTAGCTTGGTGCTTTTTCCCCTAAGCAACCCACAACTGGAAAGCATGCTATTCTCACAAGAAAAATCTTGCAAAAATTCCAGTTGTTTGCTTTATTACAACCTTCCATTGTGGACTTTAGTATGCTGATATATGTTCTTCTGGGAACTTTTGCATTTGCTCAAGCAGATAATAAGTCACATCAAAGTACTTGCTGTTCTGAATAGCATTTTCATATCCTGTCTTAGGATGAATCTAGAGCGCTCATTTGGTGCGGTGCTTATGGTGGTGATGGGTTGATGCTTGGAGCAGATAATTCTGGAGGTCATTTTTAACCTTTATGATTCTGTGATTCATTTAAG
Organism: Excalfactoria chinensis; assembly: GCF_039878825.1. Taxonomy (NCBI): domain Eukaryota; kingdom Metazoa; phylum Chordata; class Aves; order Galliformes; family Phasianidae; genus Excalfactoria; species Excalfactoria chinensis. The sequence continues at coordinate 15,816,094 of NC_092828.1, read as the reverse complement.
AAAAGCACTTGCTACCATCCAACAAAGACACAATTTGAAATGAAATTTGTAAGTAATATGCTTGCAATCTCCTTGCCATCTTTCCTTCCACTAGTTATAGTGCCGCTTTTTGTCCTTGCATGCAGATGTTCATTTGCTTTGCAGTAATTATTAGTATGTTAGTGGTTGCTGATGCATTCATTGCTTTTTCCTGCACAAATTTCCCTAAAGAATTTACTATATTGGGAAAACAGCTGCTTCTCCATGCCTCTGTTTGCATTTCATATGACTGCAATGCATGGCAAGCCCCACATTGACGTTTCTTTAGCAGAAGGGTTGTTATGTATGCAAAGACAAGTTGTGCATCTATGCTGTGGAGCAACCACATTAAACACACTCTGTTTCTAAGTCAAGAAATTGTCTGTGGCATACGCTGAACTGGACTGAACATCTGAAATGAAAATACTGTTTTGAAATGTTTTTTTAATTACTTTTTATGATAGGAAAAAATATCTATGTAGGAAATTTAAATGCTAACTGCTTAGACTAAAATATAAAAATACACCACTGGTATAATTAAATTATTCACAATATTATTTTCCTATCAATCACTCTCTAGTATAGTGAAAGGTGAGTGTATAATTCTGGTTAGCATATGATTTTTTCTTTAGGAAGGTGGGAGTGTTGGCCTAGGATTTCCAACTGAGCAGCAAGATTTCTGCAGTTTTGGCTTCACCATTTATAAAGACATAACTGATGGGGAAGAACGGAAAAAATGACTTCAGCAAGAGCACTCTAGTGGGGGTGCTACAGACACAGTCAGGGCTGCAGGCAGTCAGATGTCCTTGTCACTTTCTGGGCTTGATAACCAGAGGTTTGGGTAGGACTATTTATTACACCAGCAGCAGTACATGTAATGTCACAGAAAAATGGCAAAGATCTCATTAATTAAAAAAGAAAAAAAAAAAAAAAAAAAAAAGGCACAAAGTAAAACAAAGAAGAAAGAAAAGCTTTAAAATGAATTAAGTGAGATTTTTACAGACCAAACAAATACTGAAATGTTTCCAATAGTGAATCACATATATGTATATATCTGGAAATGTGCCTGTATATTTGCATACATGCATGCAGCCAAAGTGTTTTAGGATGAACAGTACTTGAGAGCATTAGGAGATTATGGAGGACATTTGTTATTTAGCTGTAGAAGGTTTGTTATTTATCAGGCAACTTGACGGTTACCAGAGAATTTCTGGATTGTGGTGCTTTAGGATCTTCCCCCAAAATATATAGCTTTCCTAAAGGTATTTGTTTTTCAAAGAGTAAACAATCTATAAAACTTGAGTTTTTGAAAGCTGCTCAACCACAGCTGCATTAAGGCCCCCAGAGAGGTGGTGTCCTCTCTGTAGAGGAGTCTGTAGTGCCATCCGTGCAGAGGAGGCACTGCAATCCCAGAGCTTTCAGAGTCTAGAAAAACAAAGAGACTATAAGGATTTCTGTCCATTCTTGCATTTTTATTGCAGTATAATTTCTTGCAACAGTTATTCATGTTTTACATCTTTGCTACTATGTAGCTGAATGGATCAGAAACTACTAAAGCATTTGAGGAATTTCTTAAGGGATGAAAAGAATATGAAATGATGAATTAGATTGCAGTATCATTCACTCCTGGAAAAAATAAGTTAAATGAAAGTCAAACAGTCAGAACATTCCTTTTTCCTTGTCTAAACAACACTGCTGCCATTTATGCCTTGGTATTTCAGAAATAACCACTAATGTCTTGTTAGCAGGAAGCCATTACAGTGACAAAATAACATAAAAATGTGAATAGGAATTCAAATTAGGTTTCTTAATACTAATTATATATAGACAGCTTTGGTTTAAATAATTGAAGTACAGAAAACCATTTTCATTAGATAGTGTGATGTGAGCTGACATAAAATAGCTGACATTTAATTCTCTGCAAATTCCACACCGTGTAAGTGCATGGCTGAAACTAAAAAGAAGGGGGGAAGGGCTAAGAAAGCAACATTTTACCAGCTTTGTAATATATGACAATATAAACTTTATATTGAAAACTAAAATTTGCATGTGACTACAGCATTAAATATAAGTTCCAAAGAATTTTGGAGTTATACTTTTTATAAGCCTTTAATGTCATCTTAGCTCTGCTGCTGACAAGCATGGCTCTATAATGACAGAATCAGCCCTTGGCATTACTCAGCAGAACACGATTATTTTGAGCAGGTTTCAGTTCATTGTCATGTTATGTCAGTGAAGCCTCAGGGACAATTTGGATTTAGTCCAGTACTATTTCTTTGGTCACCTTCATGTTACTTGTGGGAAGATGAATAGTCTTGATTGTAAAAACACAGTGTTCGAGATCCAACCAATATCACAGCTCTTAGCATGAACTCAGCCTGCTAGCATTATATTTTATTTTTTTCATAAAATTGTTTGTCAAGAGAAACGTTCTTCACAGTTGTCAAGAGACTGTCAATGCTATACCAGTTTTTGCATCCCTCCTACTGTCATAAAATGCTTAATGAAAACATAAAGAGGTATCTATCCACAAAAAAAAAAAAAAAAAAAAAAAAAAAAAAAAAAAAAAAAAAAAAGTGAGGCAAAAAAAGTATAAGGACACCTTTTTTCTCTTAAAAGAAAAAAAAAAAAAGAAAAGAAAAAAAAAGGAGAAAAATGAAACTATTAAAAAATTTCCCTAGATTTCTTCACCTTAAGGATGTCGTGTCATGTTTACAAGTCTTATAGTCAAAATTTGCTTTATTCTTTCAAACAAGCACTTTGCACCAGGCCTTCCATCTCTTTCTTGTGTGTGCCAGTTCTTCTTCCTCTCAATTGCAGTGTAAAGCATTGATTCATGTGCAGGCATTCCAATGGAGCTAAGTGCTGCAGTATGGCCTTCATCAGGGACACTGCTGCACTACCCATTTGTTATTATTTCTGGCATCCAGATGGCTGAGTCAAAATTTATACACCTGAATGGACCTACAGAAATGAATGGGATTACACGAGTGGAGAAGCAGAACAAGTATTGCCGTTTACTTTAATAAATTTCTGTTCTACTCTTCACCAGCCAGAATATCTGGAGAAGTGAAGAACCATTGTTCCCAGCCTAAAAGAAGAAAGAAAATGAGTGGTTTTAAAAAATTATTATTATTACTTTAACTAAAAGCAATATATTTACCATCAGTTCTGCTGTGGAAGAATCTAAGCCTTACATTGCTATTTTTTTTTATGTCACTGCAATCTAAAGAAATCTTCAATTTCTTAACAATTATTAACAATCTGTGATGTTTGGTTAGGTAACTGTTGTGTAAATACTTAATCTATCACTAAGTTTCTATCTCCATAAAGCTACCGTGTTTTCACATTAATCCACATCTCAGATTAGTCTAAGAATAACTAGGCCATTTTAGCCTCGTTTTCTAACTCCGTTTTTATCCTCATTTTGTCTGCTTCCATCACTGTCTGTGGCTGCTGGATTTTTGGAAAGAGAGATAAAAAAGTGGCATCACTAAGGAAAGATGTAGTAAATGCCCTACATAAGCGTAGGTGTGAAGAAATGCAAAATCTGAAAAATAACAAGAACTATAAATATCTCAGTCTGAGCTCTAACATACAGCTATGAAATAAAATGAATCATTATAGATTAGATTTTCAAATGCTGAAATTATAACCAGTATTAAATTATTGCACTAATAGGATGGATTCATACCAGTATGAAAAGCTTTATGAATCAGTTTGGAGTTTCATCAGGATGAAAGGCAACCAGGCTGTCTGTGGAGGACTCTGTACTCAACGAAGCTGGGGAACAGTGACGTTCGGTGGTTTAAAATATCTGCTAGGATCAACTTTCAACCAATGAACTGTGAAATGTTGTGAGAAGCAGAATGCTTGCTAATGAGTACAGGACCTTTAATTAGAAGTCTATGCTGTAAGTCTGTGAGTGGGTGTCCAGGAGTAAATGATATATTCCTCATTCCACCAGTTCTTTAAGAAGAAATGAGGCACGGTGGGACAGTGCAGAGATTGGACCAGGACTCTGAGCTGACACCTGCAATCCCAGCAGAGGAGCTTCCCTGGAAAAGTCCATACAGAGGTGTGGGTGGTGATTCCTGCCTATATGTTTGGGGGTGAAATATCTAGGTAAATGAAAGCATGAAGGCAACTCCAAAAGTAATGCCTCCTGTTTTATTATGTGGGCCCACCACATCAGAGGTGGATGCTGGTGGAATGACAGCAGAGATTGAACCTTCCCTGTTTCAGCAGTGGTGACAGCAGCAGCGGGGCACCTCCACTGGTGCAGTTTCTTATGAGTGTGGCATGTAAGCTATCATTCACTGCTGGTGAAAATACGCAGCTAATGACTGTGTTTAGAAGAAGTGTTTTCTGGCTGAGAATTTGCTCTATCCAGCAGTGTTATTGGTTTTAGTTAGTTTGTTTTTTTTTCTATCATTTCTTTTATCTGTTTTCTTAAATGTGGAAATAGACAGGAGGCATTACTTTTGGAACAGTCTGTGAGGTAGTCATGGAAAAACATTTTCACAGGAAAACATTATCCGAACTTTCTCATTTCATTCAGTACTTGAGAGGCGTTTATACATTTATAGAGAACAAGTAGGAAAGACTGCAGTTGATGTGAGCATGTGAGGGTTGGATTCTTGGTCTTGAAAGTCATATGAAGCATGCAGGTTGCAGCCCAGACCTTAGGATGGGGTCTTAGATGAATAATCTTTGTATTTGCTTGTGTAGTAGCCCATGAGCTTTTCTGAGACTTGTAGTGTGAATGTAGTAAATTCACAGTGTGATGCGAGATGCAGGTTAACATTAAATAGTAGGAGAGCAGCATTCAGTTTCCTCTTAAATCACCCAGGACATGACATGTCTAAGCTGAGATAATGAAAAAGCAAATCAATAATAATAATAATAAAGGACAAATGGAAAGAATGAGAACTATTGTCTTTTTGTAAGTGTTAAAGTAGACTCGCAGAAAGTTTCTGGCAGCAGCTCAAATATCATAGGCACAGCAGTGAGTCAGATGAGATGAAAATTTAATAGTGAATGAGAAAAAGTGTAGCACAGCGGTTCAACACGACACAAATAAGCATTTGGAGAAATCAAGGGATTGCATGGTCCAGGTCTATCTGCTGGCAGTGAGCTGTACTGTTCAGTGTAGTCTGTGCTTTTGTTAATGAGTTTCCTTGGTTACATTGGCAGGTGAATCCATTGAGGGAAATGTGAAGGAATAACACATAGCATCCAGGAGTCAGGTGGCATCCTCCAGTGATAAACAGTGCTTCAGGACTGCAATAATGGTGTACAAAACTGACAGACATAAAAGCTTTTCTCAGCTCTAAAAGCATTGAAATGTGCCAATTTTAGGAACAAGATTTCTTATGAGCCTTTAAGCCATATGGAGCATCAACATGTTTTCTGTCATCTGGCTGTCAGTTTAAAGAGAAGTAGTAAATTTGTAAGACATAGTAATTCAGCAAATACTTCAGGGGCTGTGTGCAAACAGAGTGATATCTTGGAATCCTTTGCACATCTACAGAGGCTTTGTGCTTTAACTTGAAAAATGAAATAAGTGCTAGATAATTTTGAAATTTGTAGGTGTTATCTTCTAAAGCCTTTCTGATCATGCTCTGTATGAAAATACCAGCTCTGGTCAAGAGTTTAAGTGAAATTGAATTAGCTTTGTTTCCTATGGAAATGATATAGTGTTATTATTCAGTGTCTTAATTGGATACATGCAAGCATTGCGTGGCACCTGCCTGTGCCTTGATAATGTTTGAAATGATCCAATTTATTTGCGATTTGAAGGAAGGTAGATTCCTCAAAGGTATTGCATTCCCAGTTGTTTCATGAAGATATGTGATTGTGAGAGGGGAAAAAAGCTTGTCATTAGCCACAAAGAGGGAAGAGCCAGGATCAGTGAAATACCATGTAGGAGTGTCCAGACAGCTGTGAACTGCAACTCATGCAAGTAACTTGTAATTTTAATATTTTGCTACATAATTACAGCTGTGCTTGCCTTGGCTAGCATACATTTACTTATATCCCAGCTGAACATAACTGAGTGCCTCCAGCAGATTGAGCTGGGAGGTGTTGTCTAAAGCAGCCACATCACCCAATCACTTTGTCCTCATGGTGACAGAGCATAGCAAGGGGTGCCAAACTGTGCATAGAAATCATGGACCATAAGATCTCTCTTGCGCCCCCTCTTTTCCAGATTAAACAATCCCAGTTCCCACAGCTGCTCCCCATGAGACCTGTGCTCCGTGACCCTCACCAGCTTTATTGCCTGTCTATAGACACGTTCCAGGGCCTCAGTGCCTTTCTTGTAGAGAGGCCCAAAACTGAACACAGCACTCGAGGAGTGGTCTAACCCGTGCTGAGTACAGAGATCGCCTTCCTGCTTCTGCTAGCAGGGCTATCTCTGATACACACACAAAAAAAATCTTACACAAGTTTTGTTTGTAGCTTTCTTATTCATTCATGACTGTAACTATCTAGTTATTGAAATTTAATGAAAGCAGGTGGATCCTAAATCCACCACTTTGTCCCCTTGCTGAGCTCTCATACTTCCAGGCAGTATTGTTGTCATTCATTTATGTATATAAGCATAAATCAAGTAGCAAATCAGCTGCATTATGCAATATCAGGTGACCATATTAGAAAGACTTCTTTTTTAATGAAAAATCTTGCAAGGAAAAGTCAGTGTTTTAAGCTAAGGATCTAATAGCTCTTTGATGATGAAAGTTGTTATTCGGAGAAGATAATGTTTCAAAGTGATTTCTGGAAATTAAAACACTAGGTGGTACTGCTATCTGATTTAATTTATAATTTCTTCATCACACTGAAGAGGTGAACATGGTATTTCCAATTCAGTACTAGTAATCTAATGTGCTGTGATACTGACTAATGATTTCTCAGATATTCCATATTCACCAAAGCTTTTGTCTTTACATCTGCTCTGTAGATGAATTTGCATTTTAATTAAAGGGTATAAAAGAGAGATATTAAAGCCTGGAACAGAAAACATAATATTCATATACTCTCAAATGCAATTTTAAGTACTGGATTAAATCTATTGAATGTCGTTATTGGTGGAATCAATTTATGTTTATTATATTCCTATTTATTCAGTAGTTGTTCTATTTTAATTAAGAATGTTAAATGTAATGTAAAGATATTTGCTATAAAAGACTACTGTTTAAACTACAATGCTGTAGAATAGCTACTACACTCTCTAAAATGTGTGTGGGTTGCTCTGAAAGTAATGCCCACTATTTATTTCCATGGAAACTACAACAGATAAAAGGGCACAATAACAGTTAGTGATAGAGCAAATTCTCAGCTACAAAACACTAGTTTTCAACATAGACACTACTATTAGCTATGCAATGAACAAGAGCCTGCATGCTGCCTTTGTAACAATCCACCTGGCCATCTGGAAACATGGCTTGTCTTTCACATTGCTGTCATTACTGCTGAAATGCACCACCAGCACCTCACGGTGCTCACATGCACTGTTTGGCCTCCATACATGTTCAGCAAGTGTCAGTGACTGTCAGTGGGTACCGTTTTATCCCCATGGTGGAATTCAGTGACACATCTTCACTTCATACACACATCCACATCAGCTGCCTTTCTGTCAGATGGCCCCTCTGCTGCCATCTGTCACACAGAAGTAACATGTAATGGAATATTGGTGGGAAGGTTCAGCCTCTGCTGCTGTTCTACCAACATATGCCTCTGATGTAAAGAGTCAACATAGTAAAGCAGGAGGCATTATTTTTGGAACTGTCCTTCTATGTATGATTTTCTGAATCTCTAAGAATCTGCGACCATACAGTGTTAAACAGAACTGAAGGCAGTCAATAACTGTTTACACTTAAATGTAAAACTAATGTATGTTTTCAGAGTTTCTGGATGGCCTTGATCTAAAGCTGTTAAGTCCCCAATTTTATTATCTTTCTACATAAAATCTCTAACTAGAATCTCCAGAAATTATAGTGGAGGTCCATTAAGTTGGCAACATCATGTTTATTCTTTCCTGTTTCCCTATTAAAAACTTTTATTCTGTATATCTTCTTGAATGACTTCATTTATTTATTTACTTTTCTATCCAAGACATATCTCTCATATTCTAGTGATGGATTCTGTCTGCAAAGAGAAGTGATAAAAATCATCTATTAATCATTCAAGTAATGATGGACGGTGGTAGGTATCAAATAACTCACCTGTGAAATTCTTCATTTGTACATATTCTTCTTGGAAATAGGTTTTCTTCTGCTCATGCTTCTAGTATGTGTATTTTGCTTTTCTTTCCAGAATAGGGCTTTTCTATCTTGATCCAGATTAGAGTCTGCTTACCCCATGGAAATAGAATTTAGTGCTATTTGTCTGTAAAGGCCAGTCTTCTGCCATCACTTTGATAATACAGATGCGTTTCTTCCCTCTGTTTCTCTAAGCTTTGATTATGTCAGCGTTTAATTTTTATAATGGAAAGCAGATTTCTTTTGGCTGATGCACAATTTTTAGTCGATTCAGAATCATTCAAATGGAATAGTTGAGGGAATTTCAAAGTAATCCTGCAGACTCATAACATACTCACTTATCATCTTATGCTGCCTGAACCTCTGAACAGAAAGCTAGTGTCAATAAAAAGGCACTGCTAATGAGGATTTTAGGTGGTCCATAGAATACATTTTTGAAATTGAAGTTTGAAATCATCTCACATACTATTTTTGTCAGCCTTCTGGATGCCTAATTTTGATGAACTGAATAAAATGCTTCCTTCAAAAATACCTAATATTCTGAAAGATCTGATGTTTCAGATATTTGCATTTAGTTAAAAATATGCCATTTCTTTAGTAAGCATTCCTGTGTAACAACTTTTAGGTCTTATTTTTAAACTACAGTGCATGTTTTTGCTGAAAACATAGTTCCAAAGCAAAAATATACTTTTCAGTGATTAAACTCTGTTGTTGTTGGGAATTCCTTAGCTGTAGAAATAGAGTAAGAAACCTAAATTCACTTTGCGCTGGAATTCTTTTGCTTTATGCTTTTGGGTGGAAATGGATCGGGCTGGTCCTAACCATGATTTAGCTTGAAGAAATTCAAGAAATTGTGGGTTCCATGCTAATCCTTCAACTGCTGCTTTCTCAATCTACACATCACAAGGTGTTTTGTTAATAACAAAGAAAACAATGGATATAGATCAGTCAGCAAAAACTCTCATTTTGAGGATTAAAACAGCTTTTACACTATTTAC